>NW_027513904.1:405000-728333 GCF_048772815.1 Callospermophilus lateralis
ACATTTTGGCCACTGTTTGGGAACCTTCCTGTGAGGGTTCTCCAGAGATTTCATTGAAATGAGCTTCCTCACCATTTAATGGTTCCAGAATAAATTGAAACCCACAGTGCCTCCAACTTCCTCCTTGAAAAGTGGCTAGATAAATACCATGAAATTTTTAAAATTCCCATGACCAGGTGGCACTGGAGAATCTTTGGATATCCTGAGGATGATCATGAGTATACCAGTCAGTGCCTTGATTGACTGGTTTTTATGAAGATGGTGCCGAACAGAGATGCCAAGAAGTTGGAGCCTGCTGAGGAGTGGGCATAGAGCAGTGGTGGGCAGGTGTGTGATAAAACATCTGTGGTGGGGCCATGTGGATCTCCCATTGGCTTCCAAATGCCTTGTGACAGACATGGTGCAGCCAGGAGTCCCTTCTATGTAAAGGCATCTTGTTATATGGAGAGGTTTCAGGGCAATGTTTAGAATCGGGTTGCCATGGTCATGGGGGCAAGCTATGTGGAATATAAGCCTGGTTGATGCATTCTTCTGCAGACCCTGACCTACCACAGGTGACAGATCTCCCTCACGCACTGGGTAACAGTTGAATTCTTTGTATTTCGTGAAGCAAATACAAAAATTCCATTTCAGCAGCAAGAAACACCACAAAAAGTGAAGGATGCCCAAATGGCTTCACAGTCCACATGTGGATACACTTAGCCCCCCGTGGCCACAGTTTACCCTAAAAGAGAGAATTCAACATTGCTGCCTCATGTTCATTGGAAAATAAGAAACCATGACCTCCAAGTCACATAGATGCAGACCCAGATTTGATGGTCTCACTACAAAGAAAGCTAAAATTCCCAACAACAACATATATTTCAAGTGCCCAACGTCAGAGGCAGATTCTCAAGAAGTCTTTAGGCCAGCAGAGCTCCATGGTTGTGGAGTGTTTACCCTGTCCCTTACTTTTGGAATCTCAGAAGGGAGGAAGATACACCAAGCCAATTGACGGCTCCTTTTGAAAAAATTGTACCACCAATGACATCATCAGCAAATATAACCCAACACTACCACAAGTTGCTGCACAAACAGATAGTTTACAATGCATACATGTGAGTTCACAATGTGTCCAGGCAAGTTCTGCAAGCAGTTCAGTGATGGCTATTGCAGAAGCTGTAGATTGGTTTTATCTTTGATTTCACCAGCACTGTGACGAAGATAGAAATTCTGGCAATAATGGCTAAAGAAAAAATTATGTAACATTCCAGAAAACACTGAAAGAAAACAATTTTCTTAACAATTTACATTGTCTTGGAGAGAATTATTAAATATAATGAAAAGGAAATGTGAAAGAAAACAAACAGATCTGTTAACCTCCTTTTTTGTTCACATTTTAAAACAATCCTCAACAGCTGTTTACCCAATTTAAATTAAACCATTTAAATAATGTGAATAAAAAAATATTTGGATCAATTTTTTCATGAGCCCTCATCATATATGATATATGGACATATGAACATTCAAACATATAACACAAAACACAAGTGTGCACACATAATATAATACATACAACACATAACCTAATAGTAAAGGCCTTATAACTTTTTACATGTGAAATCTCCATTGCAATGTTTAAAAACTCTATTGTCAAAAAATAGAACTGATCACCAAAACATTAAACTAGGTATGTATGAGCTCAAAAAAACAAAATAAAATGTGGGAAAAGGCAATAATAAAATAGATATTGAAAAAAGCATCCTGGTTCTATCTTAGATGTAAGGGTAGCCAAACTGGAATTTTGGATATCAGCTGATATGGACTTGAGTCAAATCATCTTCTTTTTGTTCTGTAGAAATCGCTTCAGTTAATCTCTCTGGAATCCAAATAGGCTGTTGTTCTCTCTGTGGAAACACACAAACAGGCCCCTGGCTCCAGACAATCATTGGGTCAGGACCTTGGTTAATCTCTCTGGAATCCAAATCGGCTACTGTTTTTCCTGTGGAAACAGACAAACAGACCCCCGACTCCAGACAATTACTGGGTCAGGACCTTTCCATTGTCCTGTTAGAATATCTTTCCAAAGAACCTTGGGCTTATGCACATTTTTTGGACACATATGCCTTTCCCCAGCACTAAGTCCTGATGAATCCAAATTTTAAAAGTTTAGAATAAAAAGGGTTATTTTAAGTTTGTCTTTGGGGAATATATACCCTTTCCCAATTGTGTCTTTTTTGCTTTAATAAGTACTTTTTAATAGTTTGATGAGCTTTTTCAACTATGCCTTGTCCCTGTGGATTGTATGGGATTAATGTTATATGAGTAATGCCAAATGATGACCAAAATTGTTTAAAAGAGGTAGAAGTATAACCAGGGGCATTATCTGTTTTTAACTGTTTGGGAACGCCCACAGTGGCAAAATTTTGTAAGCAATGAGTGATAATATCTTTAGTTTTTTCTCTGGCATGAAGGGTGCCCATCAAAAATCCAGAAGAAGTATCAACTGTAACATACAAATATTTTAATTTTCCAAATCCTGGCAAGTGTGTGATGTCCATCGGCCAAATATGATTAGGTATCAATCCTCTAGGATTGACTCCAAGATTAACTTGTGGTAAAAAGGTCACACAATTTTGACATTGTTTTATTATTTGTCTAGCTTTTTCCTTAGTTATTTTAGAAGGCTTTTGTAAGGTATTAGCTTTGACATGGAACTTTTTACGAAAATTTATAGCTTCTTCTAGTGTAGAGAAAATATGTATGTCATGTGTACTTTTATTTGCTAAATCATTGCCCAAACTGATGGCTCCAGGCAATCCTGTATGTGCCCTGATATGTCCTATAAAGAATTGATCTTTTCTGTCCCAGATTATACTTTGTATAGTGGAAAGCAAGGAGAAAACAGTAGAGGAATGGGAAATCCTACCAGCATCTTCAAGGCATACTATAGCATTAACTATATGCTGACTATCAAAAATAAATTAAATACAGAATCTTTAAACATCACAAAAGCTTGTAATACTGCATTAAGCTCTACATTTTGAGCTGATTGTTTGGGTACTAGAAATGTAAAAGTTTGATCAGGTGTAACTATTGCTGCTGTACCATTATTTGATCCATCAGTAAATATATTTGGAGCATTCATGATAGGTGTTTTTCTTGTCAATTTTGGAAAAATTACAGGATGCGATGACCAAAAAGACAATAAAGGATTAGATGGTAAGTGATTATGAAATGAAACATTAGATTTGCACATGATTATTGCCCAAGTATTTAACTCATTAAGTAACTCATCAATTTGATTCAGAGTATGTGGAGTAATAATTTTATTGGGAGCAATCCCAAGCACTCACTTTGCGGCTTTTATTCCTTTGGGTATTAATTGTCCTATAGCCTCAGGGTACCTAGTAAGAATAGTGTTAGGAGAATAAGATAAATGTATCTATAATAATGGACCTTCTTGCAAAAATACTCCTGTAGGAATATTTTTTGTTGGTAGACAATAAATAATAAAGGCAAACTTATATCAATTCTATCCAATTGCATATTTTCCATATATGTTTCAATGATTTTTAATGCCTTTCTTGCTTCAGGCGTTAACATGTACCGTGAATTGGGATATGATGAACCTTTTAGGATATCAAATAAATATCCCAACTCTCCTGTTGGTATACCTAGATAAGGCCTTATCCAATTTATGTCTCCTAATAACTTTTGAAAGTCGTTATGTGATTTGAGTTGATCTACTTGTATTTGAATTTTTGGTGGCGGTACATGGTAGAGGATAATAGAACACCTAAATAATTAATTGGAAAATTTAATTGTACTTTATCTATTGCTATATCTAGATTATTTTTTAATAAGTTTGTAAGTGTGGCATAACATTCTAGCAATGTGTTTTTAGCTTTGTGTGCTAATAATACATCATCCATATAGTGAAATATTTGTAGTTCAGGATTTTGATTTCTAAGTGGCTTGATTACTTTGTTAAAATAAATTTGACACATTGTTGGGCTTTTAGCCATCCCTTGAGGCAGTACTTTCCATTCATATCTCTGATCAGAACCTTCATGATTCAGTGCAGGGATAGTAAATGCAAAACGTGGAATATCCTCAGGATGAATTGGAATTGAAAAAAAAAACCTTTAATATCTATAAGTAATTTTGTTAAACCCTCCTCCTATGGGCAATTCCTTTTAAAATGTCCTGTTTGTTCACAATTGTAGCATGTTCTTGGCCTGGCATCTAATGCCTGTTTTAGTGCAGCTGCCACAATTTGCCCTTCTTCATTAATGTCTCTGGCATCTAAAGCCTGTTTTACTGCAGTTGCCACGACTTGCTCTTGTTCATTAATGTCTCTACATAATTTAATATATGTGTTTAAATCTTCATGTTTCCATGGTCTAATTATATCTCTGCACCAACTATTCGCTTGCTCATAAGCCAGTTTTTTTAGTAATAGCATTGCTTGTTCTGTTTTCCCAGAACCTCTGGTACCTGTTTGAATAAGCCTATCGACAAATTCAGCATAAGTTAATTAGTTCCTTGTATTACTTTAGATAATTGACCTTGTAAACCTCCAAGTCCTTGTAAAGTCTTCCATGACTTAATTGCATCTACAGCAATTTATGCACATACACCAGAATCATATGCAATTTGTTGCTGCTGATCCTCATAAGGTCCCTTTCCTAACAACATATCTAGATTTCTCTGAGGATAACCAGCTGCTGCATTTCGCATAGCCGTCTCCTTGCAAAATTCCTCATTGTCAACCTTCCATAACAGGTATTGTCCTCCATTTAGCACAACTTTACACATATTAGCGCAATCCGCTGGCTTCATGTTCAAGTTGTTAATGGTTTCGACCATGCTTACAGTGAAGGGTGCTTGAGGACCATAGGTTGTTACAGCCTCTTTTATCTGCTTCACTGTTTTGAAATTTAAAGCATGGTAAACTCGCTGCCCTCCTACCTCAAATATAGAGCATGTTAATATTTGAGATCTTGTCTCAGGATCCCAACTATCAACTGTGGGGGTTGGGGGCTTCCCAGCATATGGAGGTGGCCTTGTTAGTTGGACACTTACGTCCTCTGGTGATAGAAAAGTATTAGTAGCAGTCTCCTGTAGAGGTGGTTCTGTTGGTTGGACACTTACACCCTCTGGTGATAGAAAGGTGTTAGTAGTAGTCTCCTGTTGTAAATTTCCCCCTGATGGCTTTTACTGTTTTACACTTTCTTTCTCTGTCTGACTAGCTTGAGAGGCCTTCTCTTTTACATGATTTTTTTCCTCTGTCTGACTGGTTCGAGAGACCTTCTCTTTTACTTGAATTTTTTCCTCTGTCTGACTAACTTGAGAGACCTTCTCTTTTACTTGAATCAATATGTCTTCTCCTTCCTCTACCATTGTCTGAACTGAAGGCTTTTGACTAAACAAACAAGATACGAAAGTCCACAATGGCAATGTGCCAACTGGCAGAGTCCCTGGGCTTTTCTTTTCTATTCTTTTTAAATCTTCACCATGATGGTTCCATTGTGATATATTTAAGAACTCCTCCTTAAAAAGCCATGGGCTACATTTTTGTATTGTATCAACGTATGCCCTGACTGCTCTTAATTTTACTGGGATGCCTCCTTCCTCTAACAATTTACTTAACACTTTTTCAGTTTGTTTTTTTTTTCTAATTTCTGATGCCATATTTCTACTACAATACAACCCAACAAGATAACACCAAACAAAACAGAGATAGAATGAAATAAAAATGGAAAAACAAAATATCATTATAGCCTTTCTCTCTATCTGTTCCTCAGACACAAATAGTTTTTCCTCAGATGTGAGCGGTTTTTCTTCCGTCTCACTCGTCTCCAGGGACAGGCAATTTAAAGCAAATGTGAAGCAAAACAAAAGAGGAATCTTAAAATGGCTACCCATCCTCTTGTCCTGCCCTCAGGGGCAAGCAGTTTACCTTATCAGTTACCCTCAGTCGCTCCCCATGCGAGCCACCAAATGCTGCAGTCTGGCTGGGCACAATCAGGAGCCACTTTTCAAAAGAAAGCAACTTTATTTTTAGAACCACACACGCCAAGCAAAAGAGCCTCTCAGGAAAAACCCTCAGAGCCCCAACTGTCACCACCGGCTTCCCACAAGCCTTTCCCTCCCACACAAGCCTCTCTCCTCTTCCCACAATCCTCCTGCTCTTGAGACCGATTGGCTGGGTCACGTGTGGAGTCAAAAAAGTCCCCCAATGAGCAGCTCTGTGATCTGAAAAGGCAGGGAAGCAGCCCAATGAGCATCACCGCAGAGGAGCCAATCAGCTAGATGTTGCTGGGGCCGCTGTGAGCCAAATATCAGCTGGCAGTCTGAAAGGGTGGGGAAACAGCTCAATGAGCATCTCCAATGAGCATCACCGCAGAGGAGCCAATCAGCTAGATGTTGCTGGGGCCACTGTGAGCCAATCATCAGCCGGCAGCTGAAAGTTTGCAGGCAGCTGGAAGTTTGCTGGGCCCCTTAGGCTGCAGCTATGAACAGGAGTTGTATGCACCATTCACTGAAGGTAGTTTTCAGTACTAGGAAACAAATATGTATTTCAGGTGGATGAATATTTCTGACAATAATCTGGTGAAAAGTTGATTATAAATCCACATACTTGAACATGAATGAATTTAGGGAGTGCAAATAAGACATATATATTTCATATTTTGAAAAATCTGTAGAGTGTGTGTGTATACACACACACACACACACACACACACAGATATTAAAATGTAGCAACATATATGCCAATCGAAATTCACCATGAAATACACATCATTCACTGATCCAAACATATTCAATTTACTTTACAGGGATTTATGTATAATGTTGTTCTACTAGGAGGCTCTCCCATAGTTTGAATTTCAGTTCCAACAGCGTTTACGAGGAGTGATCCCTTCTCAAAATTTGTATCTGCGAAGTCAGCCACCTCACAAGAATGTAGGTGTGATACCAGCTGGGATTCGATATGTGCATATAAAAATACATGTGCTGAATAGGCTACACACAAAGGGAGACAGGAATTCACATATTTGTTAACTTTAAAAACACATGGATATCTAATTCAATTAAAAATAGACTGGATTTATAACACCTAACCTTTATCATGCAAAAGGCAAGTTCAAGAATACACCATGCCTCTTCTGAACTGCTTGTATTTCAATTCTGATTTGGTTACTTTTCTGCATCATATTAGAATTAGTAGTCAGAGTGTAGTAGGGTATAAGTTAGTGTCAGGGATTCAGTATTTCAAATGGAAAATTGGAAAATGAATCCAATGTGTATGCAATATGTGTTACACAAATAACTTCCCACTCTAATTCAGAAAATGGCTTGACATAACCTTCGCCCAAAGAAAGACAAAATTAGAGGAGAAGAGTCAGAAAATCTGTAAATACATATATGGAATGGAAAATTCTCAGAAGTTTAAAACTTTTGAGGCTTTAGAGGAGCTTCCAAAACTTAGGGACAGGGTAAAACTCCACAAACATGGAACTCTACTGGCCTAAAGACTTCTGGAGATACTGACAATGAGGTTGGGCACTTGAAATATACATTGTTGTCAGGAGCTTTAGCTTCTTTTTAGTGAGAACATCAAAGCTGAGTCTGCATCTATGTGACCTGGAGGACATGGTTTCCTATTTTTCAATGAACATGAGGCAGCAGTGTTGAATTTTCTCTTTGTAGCTAAACTGTGACCACTTAGGGCTAAGTGTCTCCCCATGTGGACTTGAAAGCCATTTGGTCATCCTCCAGTGTTCGTGTTATTTCTTGCTCCTGCACTGGGTGTTTTGTATTTGCTTCAAGGCATATAAGGAGTTCAACTGAGACACAGTCCTGGAGGGTGTCCTGTAATATGTGGGGGGTCAGGGTCTGCAGGAGAATGCAACAACCAGGCTTCTATCCAACATTGCTTGCCCCCTTGATCATAGCAACCAGATTGTGAACATTGCCCTGAAAACTCTCTATGTAACAATATGCCTTTATATACAAGGGTGTGCTGGCTGCACCATGTCATTCACAAGCCATTTGGAGCCAGTGTAAGATCCACATGACCCCACCACAGATGTTTTATCACACACCTGCACACCACTGCTCTAGGCCTACTACTCAGAAAGCTCCAACTTACTGACATCTCAGTTCTACACCATTTTCATGAAACACAGTCAATCAAGGCACTGTCTGGTACCCTCATGATCAGCAACAGGACATCCTAAGGTTCTCCAGTGCCACCTGGTCATGGAAATTTCAAAAATGAAGTTTTTGAAATTTCATAAATGAAGTTGAAGGCACTGTGGGTTTCAATTCATTCAGGAACCATTAAATGATGAGGAAGCTCATTTCAATGAAAGCTCTGGAGAACTCTCAGAGACAAGGCTTCCCAAAGAGTAGGCAAAAGGTCACATTGTGGTCTACAATGTGAGGTCCATGTGTGTTTTTACTCTCAACTACGGCTGCCAATCTTTCAGAATAAAATCATGGCATATCTTGGATGAGATTCCCAGTGCTCTGTGGAAAGCCCCCCTGGGCGTAGATCTCAGTTTCCAAGGACGACTCTCATGGGTGGACTCCTAAAATCCAAACACAATACATGGCAATACTTCTCTGAGGTCAGTTACAGAACACAGTCTCTAAGGGGAATCACACCTGAGTTCAATCCTAGGTGGACCCAGTCATCTCTTCCAAACGCCAAACAAATGACCACAATTAAAACCAAAACATTCCCACATGGCCCTTATCTTCTTCCAATAGACACACATAATATCCATTGGCTGGGGGTTTTCATGAGGGGCGCTGTGCAAGACAGTGTCCAAAATAAACTTCCTTGCCCCTCATTTGCCTAAAGTCAGGGTGTCCTGGACACCCTTCCTGTTAACCATGAGTGATCAAATAGGACTGCTGTTAATACTGTTCCAATTCCCCAATTTGAGGCCTACTGGCTCTGGGGTTTAGATTCTTTATGTGAATTGGAGTTATGAGAAAACCCACGCATCTCTGGGCTAGCCTCTGCAGGGCTTTGAAGAACTCATTTGACCGAAAGATCCCGATTCACAATTGATAAAGGTCAGGATCCTTAGAGGAAGGCGAGAGACTTCATCCACAATGACTGTTCTTTTGGCTATTTTGGTTTTGGATACAGAAGAGATTTTTCTTTAGATCCCTCAGGTGCTGAAAATCTAACCACAGCATCACAGAGGGCAAAGAGGCTTATTCAGACCCATCCCATTTCAAAGCAATTAAGCAAAGAGCCACAGGTGATGCCCATTCATTACAATTTGAAAACTGTTTGCTTCAACCTTCACCAAGGGGTGGCCTGAGGCAAAGACCTTCCTGACATTCAGGGCAACAGAACAATAGGTAAGCAAAAGGCCCAAAGCAGGGTTTCCCACTGAGACTCTTCTGGTCACGCTGGTATCTGAGTTTTCTGAGATGCTCGCCATTTCCTTCAGCTATCCAGTACATGGCCATGTCACAGAGTTTGGTGGTGGTACATATCTTGAACACAAAACCATTTGCCCATTCTGGACAGTGCCCACAATTCAGGAAGAAAACAGAAACTTAAGGAGATAGGAGGTGTTGCCAATCGAAAAGTCAAACCGCAGTCCATTCACAAATTGGGCAGAATGAATGCTGGGAAGCTTTCTACTCGACAGGACACATTTATTGATACATTCTCTTTTCTAATGTCGACAACCACGGACACAGTGGGATACACAGACCTAGAAACACTCGCCTTGTCAAATGACTTACTAGAAATAGTCCACTTCAAACCAAACAAACTGCTTTTCCTATCAATTCTCAGAACATGTGACAAAGCCACAAACACACACCCACACCCACAAAGGCAACTTCTTTACCCAAGAAGGTCTGTGAATATCCGGAGTGTCCTCTGACTGGTTTGCCATTATTTGTTCCCCCAAAATGGCCTGTCCTGTCTCAGATCTGGTCTCCTTGGCCAACACTGTGAAGTTGTCAGGAGCCAGGGGTGAGCCACTACCTGCTTTTTCATGAAAGACCCCTCTTCAGAGCTTTCCTGGCATTTGGCCATCATCATATCAGTAGGTACCAAAAAAGACTTACTCTGTTCTTGGTAAATCCAAATAAGTTAGCCCACTGGGACTGTGACTGGGACTGTCTCTGGATGCCAGGCTTCTTGGATCCCAAGTTCAGAGAGCTCCATCACCATTAAATTAGTTAGTTCACTTCCTTCAGGAACTGAATTATGACACTACCTTGGCAACCACTTTGTTTTAACAGTAGCTTCGAAGGGTCTCATGTGATGGAGGCTGCCTCTACTTCCTGTGACAGTTTCACAAGTTAAAATGGTATATCAACCATAGGCACCTGGGAACAGCTCACCATACAAGCCTCGTTTGGTCCGTCTTCTCTACATAAAGAAGAAAGTGGCTGATTCAGACAAATCCCTTCATTCTGAGCAGGTTGTTTGCCATGGAAGATGACTTTTGCTCTCTCAGGTCCTAAATAGCTGCATACATCTTCTCCAGGGATCATTTCTGCATGGACCTTGAGGTTCTCTGCCGGTGGAAGATCCCCTCTATTTCTGTATTGTAAGACAAACTCTGTCCCTGCTCTTCTGTATAGTTAGATTGAGGGAAAAGTGTATGGTAAGGCTTAATAACAGGTTCGATTTGGCTTAGGAATCATTCTGATTGATGAATAATGGTATTGGGTACCTGTGATATTTACAAGAATATACAAGTGAAATATAAGTATGAAAACAGAAATCTAGGTAAGATATGAAGCCCAGAAGAGCATTAGGCTCTTGATTGGGATACTTAGCTTTGAATTTTGTTCTGCACAGATGTGTCAGATAAATCGATATACCATGGCATAGGACCTTGTACCTTGGATGATTGAATGTTGAAGAGAACATCCAGTCAAACAGGGATAGTCGGTATTATTAGAAAGATAGTTGGTAGGTTTAGGAAGAAGGGTGAGTATAGGATTGGCAGCAAAAGTTCTTCAGCAATTGGGTTTCAGATAGAGAGTGAATGTAAAAGTTAGTATATGTGAAGAGTCAGTCACAATGATGAACTGGGGAAAATATATAGGAAAGCAGATATGAATACAGACATTATGAAATCAGGCAAAGTATAAAGTCAGTGATAGGATTAGGCATTTTTAACAGGGTTGTTGTTGAATATATAATCTAAGGAAGAAACAAATATGTACTCAACAATAGGATTGACATTTGAGAGCATTAGGCAACCTGCACATAGATGTTTTTAGTAATCCATGCTCACTTTCCATTTAGGCTTTCGTACAATCAAAGTGTGACCTTTGCTTTTTTGTCGAGAATATTACTGTGATAAAATGTATATGGACATCAGGTGACATGAGTATTTCTTCCACCAATTCTGTGAGCAATATTTTGAAGACGTATAAATAAGTGTTGGGTGTAAAATTAGGTGTACCTGGAGTCTTTGGATATAGAGATAATGCATGAATAGACTATCCTGAGAATAAATAATATAACTGGTTCCAACTTTAAATAATTTTTTGAATTGATATCTGAAAATATACAGAAAATCTTATATTGCTATACAATCATTCATTCCATCCTGTTACATTCTAATGGTAATATGAGTGTTATGGTTTATCATGAAGAGTGTGTGAGTTTTGCTTCAAAAGTGATTGTGGAAGTCAAAAATAATGTGTTTGGCAAGAAGTCTCATGAAAAGACCAGTCAAGAGACCTGGAGGAATAAATGTGTTCTGAAGAAGGAATTGATTAAACATGAAAAAAAATTCTTATAAATTTGTGAAACTCTGGATGAAATATATATACTATGATATATATATATATATATATATATATATATATATATATATATATATATATATATATATTTGAATATATGTAGAATACATAGGTAAAATATATGTATGAAAACAGAAATCTAAGTAAGATTTGAAGCCCAGAAGGGCATTGGTCCCTTGATTGGGACTACTTAACTTTGAATTACTTTCTGCAAAGTTGTCTCAGATAAATCCATATACAATGACATAGGACCTTGTACCTTGGATGATTGAATGTAGAAGCGAACATCCAGTCAAAAAGGGATAGTTGGTAGTGAAAGTTTAATAAAATAGGTACTTGTCACTTCCTGTGTTTCTGTATGCTTAATAAAACACTGTTGAAATCTTGAGAATTGTTTGCTAATCTTGTTCCCAGAATGTGCTGTCCCCATCTGCCAAACTGCAGATTGTACTCCCTCACCCGGTTAAGCGCTAACTGCCCACTGACCCTTACCCATCAATAAACTTCCCTCCCTGCCCTCTCCAAGAAAAGTATATAAGCTCTGCTGAAGCTGTTCTCAGGACTCTCTGCTCTATTCAAGTGAACTCTGAGCCCCAGCATGCTGGACCCCCAGTAAATCCTTTGCTGTTGCATGTTAAAGTCTCTTGGTTGTCCCTTCCTCTGACACTATCCCGACCTTTACATATGGAGGTTCCACAGAGATCAAGCAGCGGTGGACGAGAGACCCCAATGGACCCCCCTCAGATAAGTAAGGCGCCTCTTTCTGGTTTCAGGTTTCATGTTAGGGTTTGGCAAAATGGCTGTCAATGAAGAGTGTGACCTCTCTCTGATGGTGGCTGACAGTCGTGTTACAGAACCACAGGCCACGTCCCTGGAGGACGCCTGAGAGGACTCGGGAAATTGAGGAACAATAGTCTCCTTGACTCAGTGATATTTTGTTTCGGATTCAGTATTGCCAGTCCATCGGATTTTGCCGGCTACTCAGTCATGGTCTCAGTGTTGAACGTCCATTGCCTGTCTTTATTGTCTTGTCTTGCCTGTGTCATGTGTCTTGCTTTCACTGTTTGTGTATCTCTCATTATGGAACAGAGCACTTCAATGCCTCTGTCCCTGACCCTTGATCACTATACCAAAGTCCGTTTAAGGGCTCAGAATCTCTTTATTTCAGTAAAGCCCCGGATGTGGTAGACTCTCTGTACCTCAGAATGGCCCACCTTTGGAGTCGGATGGCCCCTAGAAGGATCTTTCTACTTCCCACTAATTTATAATTCAGAGATATTGTCTTTCAGCCGTGGCCAGATAGTCATCTGGATCAACAGCCATATATTTTAATTCAGCAGGACCTCTGCAAATTTCCTCCTCAATGGGTCAAGCCTTTCCTTGCCCCTGCCCCCGCAATGAATCCTTCCCCCAGGAACTCACAAACACTCTGCTCCTCCTCCTCCTCCACACTCTGTTTTCCCTGTGTCACCAGATTTGAGTCTACTGGACTCTCCTCCCCCTCCTTATCCCCTGCCCTCATCCTCTAACCCCCAACACCCTCTAAGTGATACCCCTGCTGCTGACTGAGCCTCTCCTCCATTGAAGGAAGCTAAGCCGGCCCAGCGCCCTCCAGGTAATTCCCCTGCAGCACACACAGCACCTCCTCCCATGGAGGAAGCTGGCCCTGCTAAAGGAACTCGCTGGCGGTGAATGATTGAAAACCCTGGAACTCTTGGGATGCCTCCCCTTCGACCCTATAGACCAATGATTGACAATGGCCATTGGGGGAAAATTCAAGCCTACCAGTATTGGCCGTTCTTCTCTTCAGACCTATGTAACTTAAAAAATAGCAATCCCCATTTTACCGAGGACCCCACCCGGCTCTCAGGTGTGGTTGAGTCATTGATGTTTTCACACCAGCCTACTTCGGATGACAGCCAACAACTGCTAGGGACTTTCTTCATGACAGAGGAAAAAAAGGGAATTCTCCAGGAAGCTAAAAAAAAATCCTTGTACCAGGTTTGCATCCGACACAACTTACCAACATAATCAAAGCCGGCTTTCCCTTGAACCGACCCAACTGGGACCCCAACACCTTTGAAGGTAGGGAGCATCTGTCCACTTATCGCCGGGCTCTAATAGTGGGTCTCCGAGCAGCCGCTAGTGACCAACTCATTTGGCCAAGGTAAGAGAGATTATCAGGGGCCTGATGAATCTCCCTCTATGTTTCTAGAGAGAATTATGGAGGCATATAGGAGCTATAATCCTTTTTATCGTCAGGCAGAGACTCAAAAGGCATCTGTCACGATGGCCTTATTGGGCAAACTGCCCTGGATATTAAAACAAAGTTACAAAGCTTAGATTGATTACAAGATATGACTTTGAGAGATTTAGTCAGAGAAGCTGAGAAGGTATACTATAAGAGAGAAACTGAGGAAGAGAAGGGAGCAAATGGAGGATAAAAGAAACAAAAGGCAGAGTAAGGCGTTGACTAAGGTCCAGGTCACAACAACAAATAGGCCAAAAATTAAGAAACAGGGAGACAAGAAGGTATACATTGGCCCACGACAGAGGCCACCCTTGGCCTCAGATCAATGTGCCTACTCAAACAAAAAGGACACTGGGCCAAAATTGACATAGAAAGCGACAGCCACGCCAGCCAGCCATTCTGACTCTGGAGGATGACTAAGAAAGTCGGGGCTCAGATCCCCTCCCCGAGCTCAGAGTAACTTTTGAAGTGGAGGGGACCCCAGTAAACTTTGAAGTGGATACAGGGGCAATATACTGAGCCCATAAGGCCACATTGGGCCCTCTATCAAATAAAAAATCTCTATTTCAAGGGGCTAATGGCAGTAAATATCGGGCTTGGACAACTAAGAGGACCATGGACGTGGGAAAAGGAAAAATCCATCACTCCTTCCTAGTAGTCCCAGAATGCCTGGCCCCATTGATCGGCGGAGATCTGCTCACCAAGCTCTGGGCCAAAATAAATTTTAACCCTGAAGGCCCTTAAGTGGAATTTCTAAATCTTTCAGTAAAAACTCCAAGAGCCACGGCTCTAACTATGTCAGTAGAAAATGTACATCAACTCACTCACCTTGGTTCAAAGAAACTGCAGGCATTCCTGAAGGATCAAGAACAGAGTTTTCCACTAACAGACTCACAGTGAAGAAAATAACTGAATGGGTAACAAAAGCCTGTTGGGTTCATCAATTGGTAAATGCTTACCCTTCCAAGCTTCCTGTATGAAAGCACATACGAGGAACCAAACCAGGACAATACTGGGAAGTGGACATTACTGAAATAAAGCCAGCAAGGTATGGACTTAAATATCTCCTATTCTTTGTAGATACATTTTCAGGATGCATTTAAGCCTTCCCCACAAAAAAAAGAAAAAAAAAAGAAAAGAAATAGCGCAAATTTTGGTCAAGAATATCCTAGAAGATATTTTTCCAAGATACAGCCTGCCTAAGTTAATAGGGTCTGATAATGGACCGGCGTTCATGGCCCAGGTAAGTCAGGGGTTAGTCAGGACCCTGGGGATTAATTGGAAGTTACATTGTGCTTATAGACCCCAGAGTTTAGGACAGGTAGAAAGAATGAACCAAACCATTAAACAGACCTTAAAAAAATTAAGCTTAGAGACCGGAATAAAAGATTGTACTATGCTCCTGCCTTATGCACTGTTAAATGAAGAAAATACTCACTCTGATTTTAGTGTAACCTCACCCCCTATGAAATTCTCTATGGTGCCCCTCCTCCAGTAAGGGACCTAACACCAACTCTAAGACCTTACAATCCCTTCCACACCAGCTTGCTTGACAGACTTAAAGCTCTTGAAAGAATTCAGTGACACCTGTGTAAACAGCTGGCCACTGCCTACCAAACTGGGGACGAGGGGACTCCACATCGATATCAAGTAAGAGACTTTGTCTTCGTAAGACGACATCAGGTGACATCGCTGGAACCCCGCTGGAAAGGACCATTCCAGGTGCTACTTATAACACCTACAGTGGTAAAGGTAGATGGAATCACTTCCTGGATGCATGCCTCTCATCTCAAGCCTGCGCCCTGTCCAGACATTGACTGGAAACTGGAATTGGCTGGAAACTGGAAAAGACTGGTAACCCTTTCAAATTGCACATTCGCCGTGTGGATAAGGTTATAGACTCTCCCCTTGACCACCAGTATTTCTAACCCTCATCACCCCTTTCAGCAGCGATGGCTGATCACAAATCCTACTGGACAAGAAGTTTAATCAATCTTGCATACAGCCCCCTTAGGGACCTGGTGGCCATCTCTCCACCCAGACATTTGTCAGCTGGCTATATGTCTTTCCTATTCAGATATCCCTGAAGAAGAGGATCCCACTAAAATTCCATTAAATCCCTTCCGTATCATATGTAATGGAAACAAACATTATGGATGTAGGGACACGTGAGCCAGATGCAGGTCGGCTAGCCTAGATTACTATGTTTGCCCGGTGAACTATCAAAGCCACAAACAGCCATGGCTGTGTGTGGGAAAAGCCGACTTCTTCTGTAATCAAGGGGATGTGAGCATACAGGGGCTGCACGATGGAACCCAAACTCCTAATCAAATTCAGTACACAGCATTGGCCATATTACCAATAAGATAACCTAAATCGATGGCACCCAGAGGGGTCTCTAGATCCTCAAATTCTGTGGAACCTTTTTAACTTTGGGAAGGGCTCAAAGGCGTGAAAAGAGATTCCCCTATGTGGAGGCCTTTTCCGTCCTTCGCTCACATCCTGAACTATGCTTCTCCAATAGATCCTCACCCTCAGCCTTCTGCTCTAGTCTCTCTGCTTTCACTCCCACCTCAACAACCTGATTTCTCCCATCCCGTTACTAGATCAACAACCCAAACATCCGCCGGTTCTCAGACCATTGCCCCCTTGCTGAGGTAGCAGGTACTTAGTTACCACTCTACCCACTCACTCCTCTCTTCTCCTGTCAGCACCCATACGGGGTTTCACCAGGTCCTTTTACCAGCTAACCTAAAGCTCAAAATAGCTGAGAAGACCCCTATCCAAGATGTAATAAAAATGGTCTTTAAAGTTGCTTTGTCATCACTGAAAACAGGTTACTAAGAATTTAAAGTCCCTCACAGGCTTTTTGGATACACACTCCCATCTTCCCCTCTTTTCTACATGTTCTACTGCTCAAGTTTTTGTTGCTAGAAAATCCCAAACCCCTTTCCCATTATTCTTTTACATCTCTCCGTACTCATTCTCAGATCCTCGGAACTGCTCTAAGTCCCGCCTTCCCTCTCTTTCCCCTCTGTTCCACACCCACAGAAAAGTCTTAACTGATCTTCTCCAGATGTCTTCACCATGGCTGACTTTAGGACGTTCAGCAAAAGAGTCCCTATAAAAGAGTTCAGTGTAGACAAACTTCCTGTTTTCATGTGGCCCTGTTCTACTTGGCCACTGGCTAAAACAATCAGTACTTGTAAGCTAGACACCCCCTTACTAGTTTTTCACAAAATATGTGAACAAGGCCTCTGACTTTGAGCTGGGGCTTCAAAGAGATGGCTACATTTCTATGATAAAGAAGTTACCAACTGGCTCCATGGTAACAGCTGGCAAGCGGAATAAAGAAAGGGATGAAATATCTCTCCCCCTCCCAGGTGTCCTTGAAAAGTTAATTTGCTCAGAACAGAGGAAAAAAACATAAAAAAAACTGCTTTTTGTGAATTTCTGCTGACTGTGAACTTCTGAGCACATTCCCTTACATGTTGGGTACAAAATTCTGAAACTTCCTAAACTTGGGGTTCATGGGATTAATTGATTACAACAGAAGCAATGCCCTCTGAATCCGTTTGCAACCAAATAGGACTGTTTCCCTAGCTTTGGTGCTATCTTAGGTGCCTTGTCTTGACTGTTCCTACAAGAGTATAATTCTATATACTTAAACATTTTTATGTTTTCATTAAATGGTCAACAGTGGTGATTAAATGTGTAATGGAGCAGAGGTTACCCAGAGTGCTCTATCATGATGCAGGTTCATTTGAAGATCAAACAGGGGGGCATACAACCCGGTTCCACAGGGAACATATATCCCTCACTTCAGCCATCCTATTAGGAATACGAGTTGCTGCAGGGGAGGTCACAGGAACCACTGCCTTGGTCCATGGTACAAAGCAAAATACCCAATTAGAAGCAGCAATAGACCAAAACTTAAAGATATTAGAAACCTCCATCACAGCTTTGTGGGAATCTTTAACCTCTCTCTCTGATGTTGTTTCATACAACAATCTAGGGTTGGACCTCCTCTTCATGAGAGAATGGTGCCTTTGTGCTGCATTGAGGGAAGAATGTTATTTTTATGGCAACAATACTGGAGTTGTAAAAAATTTATGAGTAAAATAAAAGGATGCCTTGAAGAGTGTCAACGAAAGAGAGAGGCCCAAAAAGGGTGGTTTGAGTCTTGGTTCACACAGTCCCCCTGGTTAACTATACGTTTATCAACCTTGGCCAGTCCAATAATAATACTCACATTCTTGCTAACTATAAAACCCTGTTTGCTCAACCATGTATTTTCATTTCTCCAACCTCAAATTAGACAAGTTAAACTTATGGTAATACCCCACTAGCAGACATAGAATGTGACACCAGTCCAATGATCACTTTTATGATTAAAAGTAGCCAGAAGAAGACGTGGGGAATGAAAGGTTAATAAAATGGAACTTGTCACTTCCTCTTTTTCTGTATGCTTAACAAAACACTGTTGAAATCTTGAGAACTGTTTGCTAATCTTGTTCCCAGAATGTGCTGTCTCCAACTTCCAAAATATATAATGTACTCCCTCTCCCGGTTGCATGCAAACTGCCCACTCGCCCTGACCCATCAATAAACTTCCCTCCCTGCCCTCTACAAGGAAAACACATAAGCTCTGCTTAAGATGTCCTCAG
Source organism: Callospermophilus lateralis (assembly GCF_048772815.1). Taxonomy (NCBI): domain Eukaryota; kingdom Metazoa; phylum Chordata; class Mammalia; order Rodentia; family Sciuridae; genus Callospermophilus; species Callospermophilus lateralis. The sequence goes on from NW_027513904.1 coordinate 423,712, forward strand.
GGCTCTCTGCTCGATTCAAGGGAGCTCTGAGCCCCAGCATGCTGGACCCCCAATAAACCCTTTGGTGTTCCATGAGACAGTCTCTTGGTGGTCTCTTCCTCTGACGCTCACCTGAACATTACTTGGATGATTGAATGTAGAAGAGAACATCCAGTCAAAAAGGGATAGTCGGTAGGATTAGGAAGATAGTCGGTATGTTTAGGAAGGAGAGTGAGTATAGGATTTGGAACAAAAGTTTTTTAGCAATAGGGTTTTGGTTAGAGAGTGAATGTAAATGTGAGCACATATGAACCATCACAATGATGAACTGGGGAAAATATGTAGGAAAGAAGATATCAATAGAGACATTACGAAATCAGGCAAAGTATAAAGTGTGTGATAGAATTAGGCATTTTCAACAGGGTTGATTTTTATATATATTATCTTAGGAAGAAACGAATATATTGTCACAAATAGGATTGACTTTTGAGAGCATTAGGCAACCTGGACATGGATGTTTTTAGTAATCCATGTTAACTTTACATTTAGGCTTTGGTAGAAACATAAGTGTGACCTTTTCTTTTTGTGTCCAGAATATTACTGGGTTAAATTGTATATGTAGATCAGGTGACATGAATATTTCTTCCACCATTTCTGGGAGCCATAATTTGAATACGTATAAATTAGTATTGAGTTTACAATGAGGTGTACCCTGTGTCTATGAATATAGAGACAATGCATGAATAGACTATACTGTGAATAAATAATATAACTGGTTCCACTTTAAATAATGGATTGATTTGATATCTGAAAATATATAAGAAATCTTATATTGATATACAATCATTCATTCCATCCAGTTATACATCTAATGGTAATATTAGGGTTATGGTTTATCATGAACGGTGTGTGAGTTTTGCTTCAAAAGGGATTATGGAAATCGAAAATAATGGGTTTGGTAAGAAGTCTCATGAAAAGACCAGTCAAGAAACATGGAGGAATACATGTGTTCTGAAACAGAAAATTATTGAAAGTGAAACACATACCCATAATTTTGCTAACTTGTGGATGAAATATATACTCTATTATGTGCATTACCTGAAGAAATAGTAATGTACCAGTGGCGAATAAGAATGAACATGAAAATACACATCATGTCCCATATGAATCTACTTGTATTAATGAGAAACTGGGTCAATTATTGTAGAAATATTAGGATATGTATGCACCATTCACTGAAGTTAGTTTTCATTACTAGGAAGCAAATATGTATTTCAGGTGGATGAATATTTCAGAGAATAACCTTTTGAAATGTTGACTATAAATCCACATACATGAATATGAAAAAATTTAGGGAGTGTATAATAAGGCATATATATTTTATATTTTAAAAAAATCTGGAGTGTGTATATATACACACAGAGAGAGAGAGAGACATTAAAAAGTAGCAATATATATGCCAATCGAAATTCACCGTGATATATATATCTTACACAGATAGAAAAATATTCAATTTACTGAACATGGATTTATGTATAATATTGTTCAACTAGGAGGCTCACACATAGGATGAATTTTCAAATCCCATAGCGTTTAGGTGGAGTGATCACTTCTCATCATTTGTATCTGTCAAGTCAGACACCTCACAAGAACGTATGTGTGATACCAGGTAGTATTCTATATGTGCATATAAAAATAGATGTGCTCAATAGGTTACATAAAATGGGAGAGAGGAATTCACATATTTGTTAAATTTAAAAATACATGGAGAACTATTTCAATTTAAATCGACTAGATTTATAGCACCTACATTTTGTCATGCAAAAGCCATGTCCAACTATACACCATGCCTCCTCTGAACTGCTTGTATTTATATTCTGTTTGGGTTATTTTTCTCCATCTTATTAGGATTAGTAGTCAGAGACAAGTAGGGTATGGGTTAGTGTCACGGATTCAGTATTTCAAATGGAAAATAAGAAAATAAATCCAATGTGTATGCAAATATGTGCCACAAAAAATATTCCCACTCTCATCCAGAAAAATGCCTTGAAATTATCTTCGCCCCAGGTAAAACACAATTAGAAAAGAAGAGTTAGAAAATCTGTGAATACATATGTGGAATGGAAAATGCTCAGGAGTTCACAACCTTGGAGGTGGTAGAGGAGTTTCCAAAAGTAAGGGACAGTGTAAACACTCCACAATCATGGAGCTATGCTGGCCTAAAGACTTCTTGAGAAACTGCCTCTGAGTTTGGGCATTTGAAATATATGTTGTTGTCAGGAGCTTTAGCTTCCCTTGAAGTGAGACCATCAAACCTGGGTCAGTATCTATGTGACCTGGAGGACATGGTTTCTTATTTTCCGATGAACATGAGGCAGCAGTGCTGAAGTCTCTTTGTAGGTAAACTGTGGCCTCTTCGGGCAAAGTGACACCCCATGTGGACTTTGAAGCCATTTGGTCATCCTCCACTTTTCGTGGTGTTTTTTTGCTGCTGCACTGGGAGTTTGGTATTTGATTCATGACATACAAGGAGTTCAACTGGGACACAGTGCATGAGGGAGTCTTGTAACGTGTGGTGGGTCAGGCTCTGCAGGAGAATGCACCAACTGGGCTTCTATTCCACATTGCTTGCCGCCTTGACCATAGCAACCTAATTCTGAACATTGCCCTGAAAACTCTGCATATAACAAGATGCCTTTTCATATAATGGTCTCCTGGCTGCATCAAGTCAGTCACAAGCCATTTGGACGCCAATGGCAGATCCACATGGCCACATCACAGATGTATTATCACACACCTGCCTACCACTGCTCTAGGCCCACTACTCAGCAGGCTCCAACTTACTGGCATCTCTGTTCTACACCATTTTCATGAAACCCAGTCAATCAAGGCACTGTCTGTTACACTCATGATCAGCAACAGGACATCCAATGGTTCTCCAGTGCCATCTGGTCATTGGGAATTTCAAAAATTTCATGGTGTTTTTCTTTCCATTTTTCAAGAATGAAGTTGGAGGCACTTTGGGGTTTCCATTCATCCAGGAACCATTACATGGGGAGGAAGCTCATTTCAATGAAAGCTCTGAGGAACTCTAACAGGCAAGGCTTCCCAAACACTGGCCAAAAGGTCACATGAAGCCAGGCCCATTGAGGTCTACAACGTGAGGTCCATGTGTCTTTTGACTCTAACTATGGCTGCCAAGTTTTTCAGAATAAAATCATGTGATATCCTTGCTGAGATTTTCAGCTCTCTGTGGAAAGCCATCCTGGGCCTAGATCTCAGGTTTCAAGGGCAACTCTCATGTGTGGCCTCCTACAATGCCAACACAATTAATGGCAATACTTCTCTGAGGTCAGTTCCAGAACTCAGTCTCCAAGGAGAATCACAGCAGAGTTCAAGCCCATGTGGACCCTGTCATCTCTTCCAAACGCCACACAAATGACCACAATTAAAACCAAAACATTCCCACATGGCCCTCATCTTCATCCATATAGGCACTCATCATAAACTCTGGCTGGAGGTTTCCATGAGGGATGCAGCCCAAGACAGTGTCCAAAATATCCACCATTGCCCCTCATTTGTCTAAATTTAGGGTGGTCTGGAAACCCTTTCTGTGAACCAAGAGTGATCAAATAGGCGTGCCGTTAATACTGCTCTGCTTCTCCAATTTGAGGCCTACTGACTGTCAGGTATAGATTGCTTATGTGATTTGGCATCATGAGAGAAACCAAGCACTTATGCAGGACTTTGAATAACTCATTTGACCTATAGGAATCCTATTCTCACTTGATGGACGTCAGGAACCTAACAGAGAAAGGCAAGAGACTTCATCCACAATGACTGATCCTTTTGCCATTTTGGTTTTGGATGCACACATGGGATCTTCTTTAGATTTATCAGGAGCTGAGAATCTTAGCCACAGCCTCAACCAAGGCCTAGTGTCTGATTAAGACACATCCCTTTCCAAAGAAATTAAGCAATGAGCCACAGGTGATGCCCATTCATTTCCATTTGAAAACTGTTTCTTCAGGCTTCAAAAAGGGGTGGCCTGAAACAAAGACCTTCCTGACATTCAAGGCAACAGAACCATAGGTAAGCAAATGGCCCAAAGCAGGGTTTCTCCAATGAGACTTTACTGGTCACACTAATATCTGAGATGTTCCCATTCCCTTCAGCTATCAAGAACATGGCCATGTCACAGAGCATGGAGGTTATACATATCTTGGACAATAAATCATGAGCTCATTCTGGAGAGTGGCCAGAATTCAGGAAGAAAACCGGAACTTAGGAAGTTAGTAGTTGTTTCCTATCCATAAGACAAGCCACAGTCTATTCATCACTTATGAACGATGAATGCTGGGAAGCTTTCTACTAGACAGGACACCTCCATTGATGCATTCTCTTTTCTAATGTCTAAAACCACGGACACAGTGGATACACAGACATAGAAACACTCGCCTTGTCAAAAGAGTTACTATCAACAGTAGACTCCAAAGCAAACGAACCACCTTTATTACCTATTCGCAGAATATGAGACAAAACCACAAACTCACACCCACACACATAAAGTCACCTCATTCCCAAAAGTGGATCTGTGACTATCTGGAGTGTCCTCTGACTGGTGGGCCATACTATGTTTCTCTCGAAATGGCCTTTCCTCTCTCAGATTTTGTCTCCTTGGCCAACTCTGTGATGCTTTGAGGAGCCTGCAGTTAGCCACTACCTGCTATCTCAGGAAAGGCCTCTCTTCAGAGCTCAATTGGCATTTGGCCATCCTCAAATCAGTAGGTACCAAGAAGGTCTGAATCTGTACTTGGTAAATACAAACAAGTGAGCCCACTGGGACTGGGACTGGGACTGGCTCTTGGTGCCTGGCTTCTTGCATCACAATTTCAGAGAGTTCCATCACCAAGGAAGTTAGCTAGGACACTTCCTTCAGGAACTGAATGAGGTCACTGCCTTGGCAACAACTTTGTCCTAACCGTTGCTTCCAAGGGTTCCATGAGATGGAGGCTGCTCCTACTTTGTGTGACAATTTGACTTGTTACAATGGTATATCAAAATAGGCACCTGGGAACAGCTCTCCACGCAGGCCTGCTTAGGTCCATCTTCTCTACATTAAGAAGAGAAAGGCTGATGCATACACATCCCTTCGTCCTGTTCAGGTTGTTTTCCATGAAGATGGATTTTGCTCTCTCAGATCCTTCATAGCTGCCTACATCTTCTCCAGGGATCATTTCTGCATCGAACTTTGAGGTTCTCAGCAGTTGGAAGATACCCTACATTCCTGTATTGTAAGGCGAACTCTGTCCCTGCTCTTTTGTAATTTTAGATTGAAGCAACAGTGTATGGTTAGGGTTAATAACAGGTTCGATTTGGGTAAGGAATCATTATGCGGGATGAATAATGGTATTGGGAACCTGCAATATTTATAGGAATATAGAGATGAAATATAAGTATGAAAACAGAAATCTAGGTAAGATTTGAAGCTCAGAAATGCATTGGGCAACTGATTGCGATACGTAGCTTTGAATTACGTTCTAGATACATGTTTCAGAAAAATCTTTATACAATGGCATAGGATCTTGTACCTTGGATGATTGAATGTAGTAGAGAACATCTACTCAAAAAGGGATAGTCGATAGGATCAGGAACATAGTCAGTATGTTTCGGAAGAAGAGTGAGTATAGGATTTGGACCAAAGTTCATAAGCAATAGGGTTTCGGTTAGAGAGTGAATGTCAATGTCAGCACATGTGAAGGGTCAGTCACAATGTTGAACTGGAGAAAATATGTAGGAAAGTAGATATCAATAGAGACATTAGGAAATCAGGCAAAGTACAAAGTGAGTGAAAAAATTAGACATTTTCAATGGTATTGAGGTTGAATATATAATCTTAGGAAGAAACAAATATGTAGTCACCAACAGGATGATCATTTGAGAGCATTAGGCAACCTGGACATGGATGTTTTTAGTAATCCATGTTCAGTTTCCGTTTAGGCTTTGTTACAGTCATTCGTGTGACTTTTGCATTTTGTGTCCAGAATACTACTGTGATAACATGCCTATGTAGATCAGGTGACATGAGTATTTCTTCCACCATTTCTGGGAGCAATATTTTGAAGATGTATAAATTAGTATTGGGGGTACAAAGAGGTGTAACCTGTGTCTATGAATATAGAGATAATGCATGAATAGACCATACTGTGAATAGATAATATAACTGGTTCCACTTTACAAAATGTATTGAATTGATATCTGAAAATATATAAGAAATCTTATATTAATATAAAATCATTCATTCCAACCAGTTATACATCTAATAGTCATATTATAGTTATGATTTATCATGCAGTGTGTGTCCGTTTTGCTTCAAAAGTGATAAAGGAATTCGAAAATAATGTGTTTGGAAAGAAATCTCATGAAAAGATCAGTCAAGAAACATGGAGGAATCCATGTGTTCTAAAGCAGGAAGTGATTGAAAGTGAAACAAATGCCTATAAATTTGCTAACCTGTGGAGGAAATATATATCCTATGATGTGCATAAACTGAAGAAATTGTAATGTCCCAGTGTTGAATAAAAATGAACATCGATAAACACATCATGTCCCATAGGCATCTATTTGCATTGATGATAAACTGTGTCAGTTACTATAGAAATATTAGGATTTGTATGCACCATTCACTGAAGTTAGTTTTCAGTACTAGGAAGCAAATATGTATTTCAGGTGGATGAAATTTTTTGAGAATAATCTTGTGAAAAGTTGATTATAAATCCACATTCATGAACATGAATAAAATTAGGGAGTGTATATAAGACACATATATTTCATATTTTGAAAAATAGAAGGAGAGAGTGTATATATATATATATATATATATATATATATATATATATACACACACAGACACACACACATACACACCCAGAGACATTAAAAATAGCAATATATGCCAATCAAAATTCACCATGAAATATATATCATCCACAGATCCAAAAATATTCATTGTACTGAACATGGATTTGTGTATAATTTTGTTCAACTAGGAAGCTCACCCATAGGTTGAATTTTCAGTTCCAACGACATTTAGAAGGAGTGATCTTTTCTCTCAATTTGTATCTGCCAAGTTAGCCTCCTCACAAGAATGTACGTGTAGTACCAGGTAAGATTCTCTATGTGTATATAAAAATATATTTGCTGAGTAGGCTACAGAGAAAGAGAGACAAGAATTCACATATTTGTTATCTTTAAAACCACATGGACAACTATTGCAACAAAAAATTGTCTAGATTTATAACCCCTAACCTTTAAAATGCAAAAGGCAAGTCCAACTATACACCATGCCTCCTCTGAACTGCTTGTATTTCTATTATGTTTGGGTTATTTTTCTGCCTCATATTAGGATTAGTAGTCAGAGACTAGTAGGGTGTGGTTTAGTGTCAGAGATAAAGTATTTGAAATGGAAAATTGGAAAATGAATCCAATATGTATGCAAATATGTCCTACACAAAAGTCTTCCCACTCTCATCCAGATAAATCCTTTGACATTACCTTCACCCGATGTAAGATGCAATTCGAAGAGAAGAGTTAGAAAATCTGTGAATACATATCGGGAATGGAAAATGCACAGGAGTTCACAACCTTGGAGGTGGTAGAGGAGTTTCCAAAAGTAAGTGACTGTGTAAACACTCCACAAACATGGAACTCTGCTGGCCAATAGCATTCTTGTAAAACTGCCTCTGAGTTTGGGCACTTGAAATATATCTTGTTGTCTGGAGCTTTAGCTTCATTTCTGGTGAGACCATCAAACCTGGATCTGCATCTATGTGACCTGGAGGACATCGTTTCTTATTTTCCATTGAACATGTGGTACCAGTGTTGATTTCTCTCTTTGTTGGTAAACTGTGGCCACTGGAAGCTTATTGTCTCCCTGAGTGGACTGTGAAGCCATTTGGTCATCCTGCCCTTTTTGTGGTGTTTCTTTCTTTTTTTTTTAATTTTATTTTTTTATTGGTTGTTCAAAACCCTACAAAGCTCTTGACATATCATATTTCATACATTAGCATACATTAGCTTCAAGTGAGTTATGAACTCCCTTTTTTGCCCCAAGTACAGATTGCAGGATCACATGGGTTACACATCCACATTTTTACATAATACCATAATAGTAACTGTTGTATTCTGCTACCTTTCCTATCCTCTACTATCCCCCCTCCCCTCCCCTCCCATCTTCTCTCTCTACCCCTTCTACTGTAATTCATTTCTCACCTTGTTTATTTTCCCATTCCACTTACAACCTCTTATATGTAATTTAGTATAACAATGAGGGTCTCCCTCCGTTTCCATGCAATTCCCCTTTTCTCTCCCTTTCCCTCCCACCTCATGTCTCTGTTTAATGTTAATCTTTTCTTCCTGCTCTTCCTCCCTGCTTTATTCTTAGTTGCTCTCATTATATCAAAGATGACATTTGGTATTTGTTTTTTAGGGATTGGCTAGCTTCACTAAGCATAATCTGCTCTAGTGCCATCCATTTCCCTGCAAATTCCAAGATTTTGTCATTTTTTAGTGCTGCGTAATACTCCATGGTGTATAGATGCCACATTTTTTTTAATCCATTCATCCATTGAAGGGCATCTGGGTTGGTTCCACAATCTAGCTATTGTAAATTGTGCTGCTATGAACATCGATGTGGCAGTATCCCTGTAATACGCTCTTTTAAGGTCTTCAGGGAATAGTCCGAGAAGGGCAATAGCTGGGTCAAATGGTGGTTCCATTCCCAGCTTTCCCAGGAATCTCCATACTGCTTTCCAAATTGGCCGCACCAATTTGCAGCCCCACCAGCAATGTACAAGATAACCCTTTTCTCACTCCAGTAAGATTGGCAGCCATTATGAAATCAAACAACAACAAGTGCTGGCGAGGTTGTGGTGTTTCTTGATGCTGCAATGGGAGGTTGGTATTTGCTTCATGAAATACAAGGAGTTCAACTAGGATATAGGGCTGGAGGGAGTTCTGTCACGTGTGTTGGGTCAGGGTGTGCAGGAGAATTCACCAACCAGGGTTCTATCCCACATAACTTGCCCCCTTGACCATAGCAACTTGATTGTGAACATTGCCCTGAAACCTCTCCATATAACAAGATGCCTTTTCATATAATGGTCTGCTGGCTGTACCAAGTCAGTCACAAGCTATTTGGAAGCCAATGGCAGATCCACATGGCGACACCACAGTTGTATTATCACACACCTGCCCACCACTGCTCTAGGCCCACTACTCAGCAGGCTCCAACTTACTGGCATCTCTGTTCTGCACCATTTTCATGAAACCCAGTCAATCAAGGCACTGTCTGTAACACAACAATCAAGCCACTGTCTGCAACAGAACATCCAATGGTTCTCCAGTGCCACTTGGTCATTGGGAATTTCAAAAATATCATGGTATTTATCTATCCATTTTTCAAGAATGAAGTTGGAGGCACTTTGGGGTTTCCATTCTTCAAGGAACCATTACATGGGGAGGAAGCTCATTTCAATGAAAGCTCTGAGGAACTCTAACAGGCAAGGCTTCCCAAACACTGGCCAAAAGGTCACATGAAGCAAGGCCTATGGAGGTCTACAACGGGAGGTCCATGTGTCTTTTGACTCTTAACTATGACTGCCAAGTTTTTCAGAATAAAATTATGCGATATCCTTGCTGAGATTTTCAGTTCTCTGAGGAAAGCCATCCTGGGCCTAGATCTCAGGTTTCAAAGGCAACTCTCATGTGTGGCCTCCTACAATGCCAAAACAATTAATGGCAATACTTCTCTAAGGTCAGTTCCAGAACTCAGTCTCTAAGAGGAATCACACCTGAGTTCAAGACAATGTGGAACCTGTCAACTCTTCCAACCGCCACACAAATGACCACAATTAAAACCAAAACATTCCCACATGGCCCTCATTTTCAGCCGTATAGACACTCATCATAAACTCTAGCTGGAGGTTTCCATGAGGGGCGCTGCCAAAGACAATGTCCAAAATATGCACCCTTGCCCCCCATGTGTCTAAATTCAGTGTGGCCTGGACACCCTTCCTTTGAACCAGGAGTGATCAAATAGGCCTGCTGTTAATGCTGCTCTGCTTCTCCAATTTGAGGCCTACTGACAGTCAGGTATAGATTCATTATGTGATTTGGCATCATGAGAGAACCCAAGTACTTCTGCAGGATTTGAATAACTCATTTGACCCATAGGAATCCTATTCTCACTTGATGGATTTCCGGAACCTATCAGAGGAAGGCAAGAGACTTCATCTACAATGACTGATCTTTTTGCCATTTTGGTTTTGGATGCACACATGGGATCTTCTTTACATCTATCAGGAGCTGAGAATCTTAGCCACAGCCTCAAACAGGGCCTAGTGTCTGATTAAGACACCATCCTTTTCAAAGCAATTAAGCAAAGAGGCACAGGAGATGCCCATTCATTTTCATTTGAAAACTGTTTCTTCAGGCTTCACAAAAGGGTGGCCTGAGGCAAAGACCTTCCTGACATTCAAGGCAATAGAACCATAGTTAAGCAAATGGACCAAAGCAGGGTTTCTCGACTGAGACTTTACTGCTCACACTGATGTCTGAGTTTTCCAAGATGTTCCCATTCCCTTCAGCTATCAAGAACATGGACATGTCACAGAGCTTGGAGGTGGTACATATCTTGCACAATAAATCATGAGCCTATTCTGGAGAGTGGCCAGAATTCAGGAAGAAAACAGGAACTTAGGATGTTAGTAGGTGTTTAAGATCCATAAGGCAAACCACAGTCCATTCATCAATTGAGCAGGATGAATGCTGGGAAGCTTTCTACTAGACAGGACACCTCCATTGATGCATTCTCTTTTCTAATGTCTAAAACCACGGACACAGTGGATACACAGACATAGAAAGTCGCCTTGTCAAAAGACTTACTAGAAACAGTCGACTCCAAACCAAACCAACCACCTTTCCTACCTATTCTCAGAACATGAGACAAAACCGCAAACTCACACCCACACACAAAGGCACCTCCTTCCCAAAAGTAGGTCTGTAACTATCCGGAATGTCTTCTGACTGGTGGGCCATACTATCTTCCCCACAAAATGGCCTCTCCTCTCTCAGATCTTGTCTCCTTGGCCAACTCTGTGATGCTTTGAGGAGCCAACCGTTAGCCACTACCTGCTATCTCAGGAAAAGCTTCTCTTCAGAGCTCTACTGACATTTGGCCATCCTCACATCAGTAGGTACCAAGAAGGTCTGATCTGTACTTGGTAAATCCAAACAAGTGAGCCCACTGGGACAGGGACTGGGACTGGCTCTCGGTGCCTGGCTTCTTGCATCAAAATTTCCGAATGTTCCATCACCAAGGAAGTTAGGTATGTCACTTCCTTCAGGAACTGAAAGAGGTCACTGCCTTGGCAACAACTTTGCCCTAACCGTTGCTTCCAAGGGTTCCATTAGATAGAGGCTGCCCCTACTTCCTTTGAAAATTTGACTAGTTTCAATTGTATATCAAAATAGGCACCTGGGAACAGCTCTCCATGCAGGTCTGGTTAGGTCAATCTTCTCTACATTAAAAAGAGAGAGGCTGATGCATACACATCCCTTTTTCCTGTCTAGATTGTTTGCCATTGAAGATGGCTTTTGCTCTCACAGGTCCTTCATAGCTGCTGACATCTTCTCCAGGGATTATTTCTGCATCGAACTTTGAGGTTCTCAGCAGTTGGCAGATACCCTACATTCCTGTATTGTAAGGCGAACTCTGTCCCTGCTCTTTTGTAATTTTAAATTGAAGCAACAGTGTATGGTTAGGGTTAATAACAAGTTCGATTTGGGTAAGGAATCATTATGCGGGATGAATAATGGTATTGGGAACCTGCAATATTTATAGGAATATAGAGATAAAATATAAGTATGAAAACAGAAATCTAGGTAAGATTTGAAGCTCAGAAATGCATTGGGCAACTGATTGCGATACGTAGCTTTGAATTACGTTCTAGATACATGTTTCAGAAAAATCGATATACAATGGCATAGGATCTTGTACCTTGGATGATTGAATGTAGTAGAGAACATCTACTCAAAAAGGGATAGTCGATAGGATCAGAAAGATAGTCAGTATGTTTCGGAAGAAGAGCGAGTATAGGATTTGGACCAAAGATCTTTAGCAATAGTGTTTCCGTTACAGAGTGAATGTCAATGTCAGCACATGTGAAGTGTCAGTCACAATGTTGAACTGCAGAAAATATGTAGGAAAGTAGATATCAATAGAGACATTAGGAAATCAGGCAAAAGTATCAAGTGAGTGAAAAAATTAAACATTTTCAACAGTTTTGAGGTTGAATATATAATCTTAGGAAGAAACAAATATGTAGCCAGCAATAGTATTGACATTTGAGAGCATTAGGCAACCTGGTCAGGGATGTTTTTAGTAATCCATGTTCAGTTTACCTTTAGGCTTTGGTACAATCATACGTGTGGCTTTTGCATTTTGTGTCCAGAATATTACAGTGATAACATGCATATGTAGATCAGGTGACATGAGTATTTCCTCCACCATTTCTGGGAGCAATATTTCAAATATGTATAGATTAGTATTGGGGGTACAACCAGGTGTACCCTGTGTCTATGAATATAGAGATAATGCATGAATAGACCATACTGTGAATAAATAATATAACTTGTTACACTTTAAACAATGTATTGAATTGATATCAGAAAATATATAAAAAATCTTTTAATGATATATAATCATTCATTCCAACCAGTAATACATCTAATGGTGATATTACAGTGATGGTTTATCATGAAGTGTGTGTCCGTTTTGCTTCTAAAGTGATAAAGGAAATCGAAAATAATGTGTTTGGATAGAAGTCTCATGAACAGACCAGTCAAGAAACATGGAGGAATACATGTGTTCTGAAGCAGGAAGTGATTGAAAGTGAAACAAATGCCTATATATTTGCTAACCTGTGGAGGAAATATATATCCTATGACGTGCATAAAATGAAGAAATTTTAATGTCCCATTGTTGAATAAAAATGAACATCAATATACACATCATGTCCTATAGGAATCTACTTGCTTTGATGATAAACTGTGTCAGTTACTGTAAAAATATTAGGGTTTGTAAGCACGATTCACTGAAGTTAGTTCTCAGGACGAGGAAACAAATATGTATTTCAGGTGGTTGAATGTTTCTGAGAATAATCTTATGAAAAGTTGATTTTATATCCACATACATGAATATGAATGAATTTAGATAGTGTTTAATAGACACATGTTTTTCATATTTTGAAAAATCTAGATATATATATAAAACTCATGGAGAAATATTACAATGAAAATTTGACAAGATTTATAACACGTACCCTTGATAAAGCAGAAGGAAATTCCAAGTATATACCATGCCTCCTATTAAAGGCCTGTATTTCTATTCTGTTAGTTTTCTTTTTATCCATCATATTAGCATTAGTAGTCAGAGTCTATTAGGGTATGTGTTAGTGTCGGGGATCAGTATTTCAAATGAAAATAGGAAAATAAATCTAATGTGTATGCAAATATGTGCTACACAAAAATCTTGCCACTCTCATCCAGAACAATTCCTTTACATTAACTTCACTCCAAGTAAGACACAATTAGTGGAGAGGAGTTCGAAAACCTGTGATTACATATGTGGAACTGAAAATGTTCAGGAGTTCACAACATTGGATGTGGTAGAGCAGTTTCCAAAAGTAAGGGAGAGGTTAAACACTCCACAAACTTGGAGCTCTGCTGGCCTTAAGACTTCTTGAGAAAATGCCTCTCAGGTTGGGAACATGAAATATATGAAGTTGTCAGGAGATTTAGCTTCCTCATTGTGACACCATCAAATGTGGGTCTGCATCTATGTGACCTGGAGGAAATGGTTCCTTATTTTCTAATGAACATGAGGCAGCAGTTCTGAATTCTTTCTTGGTAAACTGTGGCCACTGGGAGTTAAGTGTCTCCCCGTGTGGTCTGTGAAGCCATTTGGTCATCCTCCATTTTTGTGGTGTTTCTTACTGCTGCACTGGGAGTTTGGAATTGGCTTAATGAAATACAAGGAGTTCAACTGGGACACAATTCTGGAGGGAGCTCTGACACGTGTGATTGCTCAGGGTCTTCAGGAGAATGTTCGAAACATGGGTCTATCCCACATAGCTTTCCCCTTGACTATAACAACCAGATTCTGAACATTGCCCTGAAACCTCTCAATAAAACAAGATGCCTTTACATATAAGGGTCTGCTGCCTGCACCATATCAGTCACAAGTATTTTGGAAGCCAAAGGGAGATCCACGTGGTCCCACCACAGATATTTATTCACAAATGTATAGTTCACTGCTCTAGCCCCAATACTCAGCAGACTCCAACTTACTGACATCTCGGTTCTGTACCATTTTCATGACAACCAGTCAATCAAGGAACTGTCTGGTACACACATGATCAGCAACAGGACATCCAAAGTTTCTCCAGTGCCACCTGGTCATGGAAATTTCAAAAATTTCATGGTATTTGTATAGCCATTTTTCAAGGATGATGTTGGAGGCACTGTGGGTTTCAATTCATTCAGGAACCATTAAATGGTGAGTAAGCTCATTTCAATGAAAGCTCTGAAGAACTCTCACAGGCAAGGCTTCCCAATGAGTGCCCAAAAGTTCACATGAAGCCAGGCTCATTGAGGTCTACAATATGAGGTACATGTGTGTTTTGAGTCTCAACTATGACTTTCAAGTCTTTCAATAAAAAAATCATGTGTTACCCTGGCTGAGATTCCCAGTGCTCGGTGGAAAGCCACCCTGGGCCTAGATCTCAGTTTCCAAGGGCTAATCTCATGTGTGGCCTAATATAATCCCAAAACAATTCATGGCAATACTTCTCTCAAGTCAGTTCCAGAACTCAGTCTCTAAGGAGTATCAGAGCAGAGTTCAAGCCCTGGTGGACCAAGTCATCTCTTCCAACCGCCACACAAATGACCACAATTAAAACCAAAACACTCCTACATGACCCTCATCTTCTTCCATAAAGACACTCATCATAACATATGGCTGGAGGTTTCCATGAGGGGCACAGCCCAAGACAGTGTCCAAAATAAGCTCCCTTGCCCCTCATTTGCCTAAAGTCAGGGTGGCTTGGACACCCATCTAGTGAACCAGGAGTGATCTTTAAGGGTAAAAGAAATTGAAATTAAAGTGTAAAAGTTAAAGTGTAAAAGACCGGGTTTGTAAAGTTTCTAAGATTCAAGGCCTGATTTAAAATGTAAAGGACCAGGTATTGTTAAGTTCCTATGCTACATGAAAAATCTGAAATTCCTGTTACTTGTAGGACAATTTCTGGACTGCCCAGTAAATATTCCCCCTGATCGCCTGGTTGTTTAATAACCTAGGACCCTGTGTGGCTTGGCACATATGCATCGCAGGGCCTAATCTAATCAATTTGAATCTGTACCCCGCTGTAGAACTGACCTATCCCTCCTGCCTGACATGTTCCCACCAATGAATGAACTAATCATGTTTAGGATTTGTTGTTTGATTTTCCCGCAGTGTATGATGATTTTTTAAAAGATACTGTGATATATGTAAAGTCTCGCCCTCCCCAAAAAGTGTACTTAAGCACTGCTCAACCTCAGCTCGGAGATCTGGGCTGCTCTCCCTTATTGAGTGACCACGGAGCCCTAGCATACTGGACTGGATCCTCAATAAATGTCTTTTGCTGTTGCATGAGCCGTGGTCTCATACATGAACATGAATGAATTTAAGGAGTGTATAATAAGACACATATATTTCATATTTTGAATAATCTATAGAGTGCAGATTTTTCACAAAACACATACAGAGATATTAAAAAGTAGCAATATATATGCCAATCAAAATTCATCATGAAATACATATCATACACAGATCCAAAAATATTTATTTTACTTAACATGGATTTATGTGTAATGTTGTTCAACTAGGAAGCTCACGCATAGGTTGAATTTTCAGTTCCTACAGCGTTTAGGAGGAGTGATCTCTTCTCACAATTTGTATCTGCCAAGTAGGCCACCTCACAATAATGTACGTGTGGTACCAGGTAGGATTCTATTTGTGCATATAAAAATACATGTGCTGAATAGGCAACAGAGAAAGGGAGACAGGAATTCACATATTTGATACCTTTCAAAACACATGGAGAACTATATCAATTAAAAATTAACCAGATTTTTAACAACTACCCTTTATCATGCAAAAGGCAAGTCCAACTATACACCATGCCTCTTCTGAACTGCTTGTATTTCTATTCTGTTTGGGTTATTTTTCTCCATCATATTAGCATTAGTAGTCAGAGTCTAGTAGGGTATGCGTTAGTGTCATGGATTCAGTAATTCAAATGGAAATAAAGGAAAATGAATCCATTGTTTATGCAAATATGCACTACAAAAAAACTTTCCACTCTCATTCAGAGCAATGCCTTGACATTACCTTCACCCAAGTAAGACACAATTAGAGGACAAGAGTTAGAAAATCTGTGAATACATATCTGGAACGGAAAATGCTCAGGAGTTCACAAGCTTGGGCATTTTAGAGGAGTTTTCAAACTTAAGGGACAGGATAAACAGTCCAAATTCATGGAACTCTGCTGGCCTAAAGACTTCTTGAGAAACTGCCTCTGAGGTTGGGCACTTGAAATATATGTTGTTGTCAGGAGCTTTAGCTTCCTTTGTAGTGATACCATCAAAGATGGGTCTTCATTTATCTGACCTGGAGGACATGGTTTCTTATTTTCCAAAAGAACATGAGGCAGCAGTGCTCAATTCTTCCTTTGACGGTAAACTGTGGCCACGGAGGGGTAAGTGTCTCCCCGTCTTGACTGTGAAGCCAATTGGCCATCCTACAATTTTCGTGGTGTTTCTTGCTGCTGCACTGGGCTTTTGGTTTTTCCTTCATGAAATACAAGGAGTTCAACTGGGACACAGTGCTGGAGCGAGTTCTGTCACGTGTGGAGGGTCAGGGTCTACAGGAGAATTCACCAACCAGACTTCTATCCCACATAACTTGAAACATTATCCATAGCAAACTGATTCTGAACATTGTCCTGAAACCTTTACATATAACAAGATGCCTTTACAGATAAGGGTCGGCTACCTGTACCATGTAAGCCACAAGCCATTTGGAAGTCAATGGCAGACCCAAATGGCCCCACCACAGATGTTTTATCATACACCTGCACACCACAGCCCTGGGCCCACTTCTCAGCACTCTCCAACTTACTGGCATCTCTGTTCTGCACAATTTTCATGAAATCGAGTCAGTCAAGGCACTGTCTGGTACACTCATGATCAGCAACAAGACATCCAAAGGTTCTCCAGTGCCACCTGGTCAGGGGAATTTTATGGTATTTATAGAGCCATTTTACAAGGATGAAGTTGGAGGCACTGTGGGTTTCAATTCATTCAGGA
Organism: Callospermophilus lateralis; assembly: GCF_048772815.1. Classification (NCBI taxonomy): domain Eukaryota; kingdom Metazoa; phylum Chordata; class Mammalia; order Rodentia; family Sciuridae; genus Callospermophilus; species Callospermophilus lateralis. The sequence goes on from NW_027513904.1 coordinate 441,160, forward strand.
ACCATTAAATGTTGAGGAAAATCATTTCAATGAAAGCTCTCGAGAACTCTCACAGGTAAGGCTTCCCAAAGAGTGGCCAAAATACACATATATTTCATATTTTGAAAAATCTTGACAGTATATATATATATATATATATATATATATATATATATATATATATATATATATATACAAACACACACAGACATTAAAAACTAGCAATATATATGCCAATCGAAATTCATCATGAAATATATATCATCCACGTATCCGAAAATATTCATTTTACTGAACATGGATTTATGTATAATGTTGTTCAACTAGGAAGCTCACCCATAGGTTGAATTTTCAGTTCCAACAGCGTTTAGGAGGAGTGAACTTTTCTCACAATTTGTATCTGCCAAGTCAGCCACCTCACAAGAATATATGTGTGATACAAGGTACAATTCTATATGTGCATATAAAAATACATGTGCTGAATAGGATACAAAGAAATGGGGGAGACAGGAATTCACATATTTGATAAGTTTAAAAATACATGGACAACTCTTTCAACAAAAAAATTGACTAGATTTAAAACTCCTTCCCTATATAATGGAAAAGTTAATTCAATGGTAAACCATGCCTCCTCTGATATGTTTGTATTTCTGTTCTATTTGGCTTATTTTTCTCCATTACGTTAGGATTAGTTGTCAGAGTCTTGTAGGGTATGGGTTAGTTTCAGGGATTCAGTATTTCGAAAGGAAAATTGGAAAATGAATCCAATGTGTATGCAAATATGTGCTACACAAAAATCTTCCGACTCTCATCCACAACAATGCCTTGACCTTAACTTCGTCCCAAGTAACACATGTAGAGGAGATGAGTAAGAAAATCTGTGAATACATATCTGGAATTTAATATGCTCAGGAGTTCACAAACTTGCAGGTAGAAGGCGAGATTCCAATAGTAAGGGACAATGTGAACACTCCAAAAACATGGAGCTCTGCTAGCCTAAAGGCTTCTTGAAAAACTGGCTCTGATGTTGGGCTCTTGAAATATATGTTGTTGTCAGGAGCTTTAGCTTTTTTTGTAGTGAGACCATAAAAGCTGGGTCTGCATCTATGTGACCTGGAGGAGATGCTTTCTTATTTACCAATGATCATGAGGCAGCATTGCTGAATTCTCTCTTTCGGGGTCAACTGTGGCCACTTGGGGCTAAGTGTCTCCTCATGTGGACTGTGAAGCCATTTGATCATCCTCCAATTTTTGTGATATTTTTTGCTGCTACACTGGGAGTTCAGTATTTCCTTCACGAAATACAAGGAGTTCACCTGGGACACAGTGCTGGAGGGAGTTCTGTCACGTGTGGTGGGACAGGGTCTGCAGGAGAATGCACAAACCAGGCTTCTGTCCAACATAGCTTGACCCCTTGACCATAGGAACCTGATTCTGAACATTGCCCTGAAACTTACCCATATAACAAGATTCATTTACATATAAGGGTCTGCTGGCTGCACCATGTCAGTCACAAGCCATTGGAAGCCATTGGGAAATCCACATGGAAGCACCACAGATGTTTTATCTCACACATGCCCACCTTTGCTCTAGGCCCACTATTCAGCAGGCTCCAACTTACTGGAATCTCTGTTCTACACCATTTTCGTGAAACCCAGCCAATCAAGGCACTGTCTGGTACACTCATGATCACCAACAGGATATCCAATGGTTCTCCAGTGCCTCCTGGATATGGGAATTTCAAAAATTTCATGGTATTTATCGAGCCCATCTTTCAAGGTTGAAGTTGGAGGCACTGAGTGTTTCATTTAATTCGGTAACCATTAAATGGTGAAGAAGCTCATTTCAAAGAAAGATCTGGAGAACTCTCACTGCCAAGATTTCCCAAAGAGTGGCCAAAAGGCCACATGAAGCCAGGCCCATTGAGGTCTACAATGTGAAGTGCATTTGTGTTTTGACTCTCAACTATTGCTGCCAAGTGTTTCAGAATAAAATTATGTGATACCTTGGCTGAGATTCCCAGTGCTCTGTGGAAAGCCACACTGGGAATAGATCTCAGTTTCCAATGGTGACTCTCATGTGTGGCCTCCTAATATCCCAACACAATTCATGGCAATACTTCTCTGAGTTCAGTTCCAGGACTCAGTCTCTATAGGGTATCACACCAGAGTTCAAGCCCAGGTGGACCCAGTCATCGCTTCCAACTTCCACACAAATAACCACAATTAAAACCAAAACACTCCCACATGGCCCTCATCTTCTTCCATATAGACACTCCTCATAACCTCTGGCTGGATGTTTCCATGAGGGGCGCAGCCCAACACAGAGTCCAAATAACCTCGCTTGCCCGTCATTTTCCTAAAGGCAGGGTGGCCTGTACACCCTTCCTGTGAACCACAAGGGATCAAAAATGCCTTCCTTTAATACTGCTCTGCTTCTCCAATTTGAGGCCTACTGACTGTCAGGTATAGATTCTTTATGTGATTTGGAGTCATGAGAAAACACAAGCATGTATGGGATAGCCTTTGCAGGGCTTAGAAGAACTCATTTGATTCAAAGGATCTCTATTCTCACTTGATGGTGGTCAGGAACCTAAGAGAGGAAGGCGAGAGACTTCATCAACAATTACTGATCTCTTTCCCATTTTGGTTTTGGATGCACACATGGGATCATTCTTTAGATGCATCAGGTGCTGAGAACCTAAGCCACAGCCTCACACAGGGCCAAGAGACTGATTCCGACACATCCATTTCCAAAGAAATTAACAAAGAGCCACAGGTGATGCCCATTTATTTCCATTTTAAAACTGTTTTCTTCAGGCTTCACAAAGCGGTGTCTTGAGGCCAAGACCTTCCTCACATTCAGGGGAAGAGAAGAATTGGTTAGCAAAAAACCCAAAGCAGAGTTTCTCCACTGAGGCTTTCCTGGTCACACTGATATCTGAGTTTTTTGAGATGCTAGCCATTCCCTTTAGCTATCCATTACATGGCCTTGTCACAGAGCTTGGAGGTGGTACATATCTTGGACACAAAACCATGTGCCTATTCTGGAGAGTGGCCAGAATCAGGAAGAAAACAGGAACTTAGGAAATTAGTAGGTGTTGCCCATCCATAAGGGAAGCCACAGTCCATTCATCAATTGGGCAGAATGAATGCTGGGTAGGTTTCTACTAAACAGGACACATCCATTGATGAATTCTCTTTTCAAATGTCTACAACCACAGACACAGTGGGATACACAGACATAGAAACACTCACTTTGTGAAACGACTTACTAGGAACAGTCCACTCCAAACCAAACAAACCGCCTTTTTTACCTATTCTCAGAAAATGAGACAAAACCACAAACTCACACCCACACCCACAAAGGCACCTCCTTCCCCCAAAGAGGTCTGTGACTATCCGGAGTGTCCTCTGACTTGTGAGCCTTATTATGTTCCCTGAAATGTTCTGTCCTGTCTCAGATCTGGTCTTTTTGGCCAAATCTGTGAAGTGGTCAGGAGCCAGCTGTGAGCAACTTCCTGCTTTCTCAGGAAAGGCCCCTCTTCTGAGCTCTCCTGAAATTTGGCCATTCTCACATCAGTATGTACCAAGAAAGACTGACTCTGTTCTTGGTAAATCCAAATAAGTGAGCCCACTGGGAATGGTACTGGGACTGCCTCTGGTAGCCTGGCTTCCTGGATCCCAAGTTCAGAGAGTTCTATCACCAAAGAAGTGAGGAAGGTCATCTCCTTTGTGAACTGAATGAGGTCACTGCTTTGGAAACCACTTTGTCCTAAAATTTGGTTCCAAGGTTCCCATGAGATGGAGGCTGCCCCTTTTTCCTGTGATACGTTCACAACTGAGGATTGTATATCAACCATAGGCAGCCAGGAACAGCTGTCTACACTGGACTGGTTTGGTCCATCTTCTCTACATTAAGAAGAGTGAGGCTTATTCTGACACATCCCTTCATCCTGACTGGGTTGTTTGCCATGGAAGATGACTTTTGCTCTCTCAGGTCCTTCATAGCTGCCTACATCTTCTCCAGGGATCATTTCTGCATGAAACTTTGAGGTTCTCAGCAGGTGGAAGATCCCCTACACTCCTGTATTGGAAGACTAATTCTGTCCCTCCTCTTCTGTAAAGTTAGATTGAGGAAACATTGTATGGTTAAGGTTAATAACAGCTTCCATTTGGGTTAGGAATCATTCTCTTGGATGAATAATGGTATTGGAATTTTGCTATATTTTCAAGAATATATAGGTGAAATATAAGTATGAAAAAAGAAATCTAGGTAATTTTTGAAGCACAGAAGGGAATTGGCCCCACTATTGGGATTCTTAGCTTTGAATTATGTTCTGCACAGGTGTCTCAGATTAATTGATATACAATGGCATAGGACCTTGTCTTTTGGATGATTGAATGTCAAAGAGAAAATCCAGTCCAAAAGGGATAGTTGGTGGATTAGGAAGATATTCGGTAGATTTAGAATGAAGAGTGTGTATAGCATTTGGACCAAAAGATCTTTAGCAATAGGGTTTTGGGTAGAGAGTGAAAGTAAATGTCAGCACATGTGAAGAGTCAGTCATAATGATGAAATGGGAAAAAAAAATACAGGAAATCAGATTTCAATAGAGACATTAGGAAATCAGGCAAAGTATAAAGTGAGTGATAGGATTAGACATTTTCAACAGGGTTGAGGTTGAATATGTAATTTCAGGAAGAAACAAATATGTAGTCACCAATAGGATTCACTTTTGAGAGCATTAGGCAACCTGGACATGGATTTTTTTTTAATCCATGCTCACTTTCCATTTAGGATTTGGTACAATCATAAGTGTGACCTTGCTTTTTGTTTCCACAATATTACTGTGATTAATGTATATATAGATCAGGTGACATGAGTATTTCTTCCACCATTTCTGGGAGCAATATTTTGAAGACATATAATTTAGTATTGTGGGTACAAATAGGTATACTCTGTGTTATATGAATATAAAGATAATGCATGAATAGACCATACTGTGAATAAATAATATAACTGGTTCCAAATTTAAATAATGGATTGAATTGATATCTGAATATATATTGGAAATCATATATTGATATTCATACAATCATTCCAACCAGTTATACATCTAATGGTAATATCACTGTTATGGTTTATCATGAAGTGTGTGTGAGCTTTGCTTCTAAAATGATTATGGAAATTGAAAATAATGTGCTTGGAAAGAAGTCTCATTAAAAGAGCAGTCAAAAAACCTGGGGGAATACATATGTTCTGAAGCAGGAAGTAATTGAAAGTGAAAAAAATGCCTATAAATTTGTGAATTTGTGAATGAAATATGTATTCTATTATGTGCAAAAACTGAAGAAATATTAATGTACCAGTTTTGAATAAAAATGAACGTCAAAATACATATCATGTCCCATAGGAATCTACTTGCATTGACGTTAAACTGAGTCATTTACTATAGCAATATTAGGATTTGTATGCACCATTCACTGAAGTTAGTTTTCAGTATTAGGAAACAAATATGTATTTCAGGTGGATTAATATTTCTGAGAACATTCTTATGAAAAGTTGAATATAAATCCACATTCATGAACATCAATGAATTTAGGGAGTATATAATAAGACACATACATTTCATATTTTGAAAAATCTGGAGAGTTTATACATATATATATGCACACACACACACACACACACACACACGTATACATTAAAAAGTAGCAATATATATGCCAATCGAAATACATCATGAATTATATATCATCCACAAATCCAAAAATCTTCATTTTTCTGAGCATCGATTTATGTATAATGTTGTTCAACTAGGGAGCTCACCCATAGTTTGAATTGTAAGTTCCAACAGCATTTAGGAGGAGTGATCCCTTCTCACAATTTGTATTTGCAAAGTCAGCAACCTCACAAGTATGTACATGTGATACCAGGTAGGATTCTATATGTGAATATAAAAATGCATGTGCTGAATAGGGTACAGAGAAATGGAGACAGGAATTCTCATATTTGTTAACTTTAGAAACACATGGAGAAGGGAGGGGCAGAGCCGCCAACCGCGCCTGTAAGGTAGGCGGACCTGCGAGCCACCCGTAGAACAGGCCTAGCGGCCCGCCATCGTGAAAGACACATCACCCTGGTTGGGGGTTGGGCAGAGCCACTGCACGCGTGCAAGGAACGCGGACATGCAACCCACAGGCAGAACAGGCCCAGACACCCGCGGAGGGGCAGGGACACCCCTTGTGACTTCAAGATAGGTGAACCTGCGACCCACCAGCTGAAGCGGCCCAGCTGCCTTCAGAGGGGCAGAGCCGGCCCCCGCGCCTGCGAAGTAGGTGGACCTGCGAACACCGACAGACCAGGTGCTAGGCCCCGCCAGGGTGCTAGACACATAACCAGGTTTGGGGAGGGGCCGAGCCGCTGCCCGTGCCTGCAAAGCAGGTAGACCTCTCACCCAGAGGCAGAACAGACCCAGCGACCTACCAGCGTGGTAGACACATCGCCCCGGTTTGGGGGGGGGCAGAGATGCCACTCACGCCTGCAATGTAGACAGCCCTGCAACCCACAGACAGAAGAGGCCCAGCGGAGCGCGGAGGGGCAGAGCCGACGCCTGTGCCTGCAAGGTAGCTGGACCTGTTACCCACTGGCTGAACAGGACCAGCACCCGCAGAGGGGTAGATCAACTGCCCGCTCCTGCAAGGTAGGCGGACCAGCTACCAAGAGGCAGAACAGGCCCAGCGGCGTGCTGGTGTGGTAGGCACATTGCCCCAATTGGAGGAGGGGCAGAGCCGCTGCTTACGCCTGTGAGGGAGACTTTTCAAGAATACAATAGCAATATAAACATTTAGGGGTAAAATTCAATAACACAAAAGTTTCACCAAGCCGAAAAAAACGTGAACAGTAGGGAAAGACAAGGAAAGAAAGGACCACAAGCAACGCAGGTCAACTCAACATTAGAAGAGGTAATATCTGCAGCATATGGAATGTCAGATAAAGAATCAGGATATACTTGCTTCAGATGATCTGAAGTCTCCAGGGAGACATTAGACAGCAAAATCAGACAATGAAAGATCACTTTGACAATGAATTACAAAAACAAATCCAAGAAGCAAAAGATCAACTATACAGGGAGATAGAGGTTATAAAAAACACACAAACAGAAATCATAGAAATGCAGGAAGCAATAAACCAACTTAAAAACTCAATTGAGAATACTACCAGCAGAATAGATCACTTAGAACAATGAAGACAAAGTATTTCAACTTGAAAAGAACATAGAAAGCTCAGCAAGACTGTTAAGAAACCATGAGCAGAACATCCAAGAAATATGGGATAACATGAAGAGACCAAACTAAAGAGTAATTGGGATACAGGAAGGTATACAGGTCCAAACCACAGGATTGAGCAATCTATTCAATGAAATAATATGAGAAAACTTTCCAGACATGAAGAATGAGACAGAATCCCAAATCCTAGAAGCCTACAGGACGCCAAATGTGCAAAATCATAAGAGATAAACACCGAGACATATTATAATGAAGATGCCAAACATACAGAATAAAGAGAGAATTTTAAAAGCTACAAGAGAAAGGAAGCAGATTACATTTAGGGGTAAACCAATCAGGATAACAGCTGATCTTTCAACACAGACTCTGAAAGCTAGAAGATCCTGGAATAACATTTTTCAATCACTGAAAGAAATTGGGTTCCAACCAAGAATTGTGTATCCAGCGATTTTAAGCTTCAGGATGGAAGATGAAATTAAAACCTTCCATGATAAACAAAAGTTAAAAGAATTTGCAGCTAGAAAACCATCTCCTCAAAAGATTCTTGGCAAAACATTATAGGAAGACGAAATGGAAAATAACAATAAAAACCAACAGTGGGAGGTAGTACAGTAAAGGGGCGAAAAATAATCAAAGAGAAAAACAAACCATGTTTAGTAACATAAATAAACAAATATGGCTGGAAGAACAACCCATATTTCAAAAATAACCCTAAATGTTAATGCCTTAAACTCACCAATTAAGAGACACAGGCTAGTAGAATGGATCACGAAAGAAGACCCAAAAATTTTCTGCCTACAGGAGACACATTTGATAGGAAAAGACATATATAGACTAAAGGTGAAAGGTTGGGAGAAATCATATCACTCATATTGACTTCAGAAACAAGCAGAAGTGTCCATACTCATATCAAATAAAATAGATTTGAAGACAAAGTTAATCAAAAGGGATAAAGAGGGACACTACATATTGCTCAAGGGAACCATACACCAACAAGACATAACAATCATAAATATATGTGCCCCCAAACAATGGTTCAGCTATGTTAATCAAACAAACTCTTCTCAAGTTCAAGAGTCTGGTAGACCACCATACAATAATCATGGGAGATTTCAACACACCTCTCTCACTACTGGACAGATATTCCAAACAAAAGTTGAATTAGGAAACTATAGAACTCAATAACACAAATAATAACCTAGACTTAATTAACATATATAGAATATAGCACCCAACATCAAGCAGTTACACTGTTTTCTCAGCAGCACATGGATTCCTCTCAAAAATAGATCATATATTATGTCACAGAACAACTCTTAGACAATATAAAGGAGTATAGATAATACCAGGCATCTTATCTGATCGTAATGGAATGAAACTGAAAATCAACAATAAAAGAAGGAAGGAAAATTCATGCATCACTTGGAGAATGAACAATACGTACTGAATGATCAATGGGTTATTGAAGATATCAAGGAGAAAAATAAAAAAAATTCTTAGACATAAATGAAAAAGACAGACAGAACATATCAGAATCTATGGGACACATTGAAAGCAGTTCTAAGTGGAAAATTCATTGCTTGGAGTTCTTTCCTTAAAAAAAGAAAAAAAAAACAACAACAAATAAATGATCTCATAGTTCATTTCAAAATCCTAGAAAAAGAAGAGCAAAACAACAGAAAAAGAAGTAGAAGGCAAGAAATAATTAAAATCAGAGCTGAAATTAATGAAATCGAAACAAAAGAAACAATTGAAAAAATTGAAAATACTAAAAGTTGAAAAATTAATAAAATCGACAGACTCTTAGCCATGTTAATGAAGAGAAGAAGAGAGGGAACTCAAATTACTATCATAAGGGATGAAAAAGGCAATATCACAACAGACACTTCTGAAATACAGAAGATAATCAGAAATTATATTAGAAGATAGTGAAGGCATCAATAAATTTCTTAAGTCATATGATCTGCCCAGATTGAGTCAGGAGGATATAGACAACCTAAGCAGACCAATATCAATTGAGAAAATAGAAGAAACCATCCAAAGACTACCAACTAAGAAAAGCCCAGGACCGAATGGGTATACAGCAGAGGAGGCCAATATCACCCTGATTCCTAAACCAGACAAAGACCCTTCAAAGAAACAAATATACAGACCAATCTCTCTAATGAACCTAGATGCAAAAATCCTCAATAAAATTCTGGCGAATCAGATACAAAAACATATTTAAAAAATTGTGCAACATGATCAAGTAGGATTCATTCCTGGGATACAAGGCTGGTTCAATATACGGAAATCAATAAATGTTATTCACCACATCAATAGACTTAAAAATAAGAACCATATGATCACCCCAATAGATGCAGAAAAAGCATTCAATAAAGTACAGCATCCCTTTATGTTTAAAACTCTAGAAAAACTGGGATAACAGGAACATACCTCAATATTGTAAAAGCAATCTATGCTAAGCCTCAGGCTAGTATCATTCTGAATTGAGAAAAAATTGAAGGCATTCCCTCTAAAATCTGGAACAAGACAGGGATGCCCTCTCTCACGATTTCTGTTCAACATAGTTCTCGAACACTGGCCAGAGCAATTAGACAAATGAAAGAAATTAAAGGCATAAAAATAGGAAAAGAAGAACTTAAATTATCACTATTTGCAGATGACATGATTCTATACCTGGTAGACCCAAAAGGGTCTACAAGAAACTTTTAGAGATAATAAATGAATTCAGCAAAGTGGCATGATATAAAATCAACAATCATAAATCAAAAGCATTCCTGAATATCAGCAACAAATCCTCTGAAACGGAAATGAGGACAACCACTCCATTGAGAGTATCCTCAAAAAAAATAAAATAAAATATTTGGTTATCAACGTAACAAAAGATGTGAAAGACTTACACAATGAAAACTACAGAACCCTAAAGAGAGAAATAGAAGAAGATCTTACAAGATGGAAAAATATACCCCGTTCATGGATAGGCAGAATTAACATCATCAAAATGGCGATATTACCAAAAGTTCTCTATAGGTTTAATGCAATGCCAATCAAAATCCCAACGGCATTTCCTGTAGAAATAGATAAAACAATTATGAAATTCATATGGAATAATACAAGACCCAGTATAGCAAAGACAACTCTAAGCAGGAAGTGTGAATCAGGCGGTATAGCGATACATGTCCTCAAACTATACTACGGAGCAATAGTAACAAAAAGAGCATGGTACTGGTACCAAAACTGGCGGGTGGACCAATGGTACAGAATAGAGGACACAGAAATCAATCCACAAAATTACAGCAATCTTATATTTGATAAAGGAGCTAAAAGCATAAACTGAAGGAAGGATAGCATCTTCAACAAATGGTGCTGGAAAAACTGGAATTACATATGTAAGAAAATGAAACTGAATCCCTTTCTCTCGCCATGCACAAAAGTTAACTCAAAATGGATCAAGGAGCTTGATATCAAATCAGCGACACGGCATCTGATAGAAGAAAACTTTGGCTATGATCTACATACTGTGGGGTCGGGCTCCAAATTCCTCAATAGGACACCCATAGCATAAGAGTTAATAATTAGAATCTACAAACAGGACTTACTCAAACTAAATAGATTTTTCTCAGAAAAAGAAACAATAAGAGAGGTAAAAAAGGAGCCTACATCCTGGGAACAAATCTTTACTCCTCACACTTCAGATAGAGCCCTAATATCCAGAGTTATACAAAGAACTCAAAAAATTAAACAATAAGCAAATGAATTACCCAATCAACAAATGGGCCAAGGACCTGAACAGACACTTCTCAGAGGAGGACATACAATCAATCAATAAGTACATCAAAAAATTCTCACCATCTCGAGCATTCAGAGAAATGCTAAACTAACCCACCCTAAGATACCATCTCACTGCAGTACGCTTGGCAGCCATTATGAAGTCAAACGACAACAAGTGCTGGCGAGAATGTGGGAAAAAGGGTACACCTGTACATTGCTGGTGGGACTGCAAATTGGTGCAGCAAATTTGGAAAGCAGTATGGAGATTTCTTGGAAACTTGGGAATGGAACCGCCATTTGACCCAGCAATTCCCCTTCTCGGTCTAATCCCTATAGACCCAAAAAGTGCATGCTACAGGGACACTGATAAATCTATGTTCATAGCAGCACAATTCACAATAGGAAGACTGTGGAACCAACCTAGATGCCCTTCAATAGATGAATGGATTAAAAAAAATGTGGCATTTATACACAATGGAGTATTAATCTGCATTAAAAAATGACAAAATCATACAATTTGCAGAGAAATCGATGGCATTAGAACGTATTATGCTACGTGAAGATAGCCAATCACTAAAAAACAAATGCCAAATGTTTTCTTTGATATAAAGAGAGTAACTAAGAACAGAGTTGGGAGGAAGAGCATGAGAAGATGATTAATATTAAACAGGGGTGAGAGGTGGGAGGGAAAAGGAAAGAGAAGGAAAATTACATAGAAATGGAAGGAAACCCTCATGGTTATACAAAATTAAATACAAGATGAAGTGAGGTGAAAGGGGACAAAAACAAGTGGAAGAAATGAATTACAATAGATGGGGTAGAGAGAGAGGATTGGAGGGGAGGGGATGGGAGATAGTAGAGGACAGGAAAGGCAGCAGAATACAACAGACACTAGTATAGCAATATGTAAAATAGTGGATGTGTAACTGATGAGATACTGCAATCTGTATACGAAGAAAAATGGAAGTTCATAACCTACTTGAATCAAAGTGTGAAATATGACATGTCAAGAACTATGTAATGTTTTGTAGAACCAACAATAAATATTAAAGGAAAAAAAACACATGGAGAACTATTTCAATGAAAAATTGACTAGGTTTATAACACCTACACTTTATCATGCAAAAGGCAAGTCCAACTATACACCATGCCTCTTCAGAAGTGCTTGTATTTCTATTCTGTTTGGGTTATTTTTCTTCATCATATTAGGATTAGTAGTCAGAGTTTGGTAGGGTATGCGTTAGTGTCAGGGATTCAGTCTTTGGAATGGAAAATTGGAAAATGAATCCAATGTGTATGCAAATATGTGCTACACAAAAATCTTCCCACTCTCATCCAGAACAATGCCTTGACGTTACCTTCACGCCAAATAAGAAACAATTAGAGGAGAAGAGTTAGAAAATCTGTAAATACATATATGGAATGGAAAATATTCAGGAGTTCACAAACTTGGAGGTGGTAGAGGAGTATCCCAAAGTAAGGGACAGGGTAAACACTCCACAAACATGGAGGTCTGCTGGCCTAAAGACTTCTAGAGAAACTGCCTCTGAGGATGGGCACTTGAAATATATGTTGTCAGTAGCTTTAGCTTCCTTTGTAGTGAGATCATCAAAGCTGGGTCTGCATCTATGTGACCTGGAGGACATTCTTTCTTGCTTTCCAATACACATGAGGCAGCAGTGCTGAATTCTCTCTTCGTATGTAAACTGTGGCCACTGGGGTCTAAGTGTCTCCCTGTGTGGACTGTGAAGCCTTTTGTTCATCCTCCATTTTCGTAGAGTTTCCTGCTGCAGCACTGAGAGTTTGGTATTTGCCTCACAAAATACAAGGAGTTCAACTGGAACACAGTCCTGGAGGGAGTTCTGTCATTTGTGGTTTTTCAGGGTCTACAAGAGAATGCACCAACCAGGCTTCATTCCCACATAACTTGCCCCCTTCTCCATAGCAACCTGATTCTGCACATTGCCCTGAAAACTATCCATTTAACAAGACACCTTTACATATAAGTGTCTGGTCACTGCACCGTGTCAGTGACAAACCATTTGGAATTCAATGGCAAAACCACATGGCGCAACCACAGAAGATTTATCACACACCTGCACACCACAGCTCAGGGCTCACTACTCAGGAGGGTCCAACTTAATGGCATCTCTGTTCTACACCATTTTCATAAATCCCAGTCAATCAAGGCACTGTCTGGTACACTCATGATCAGCAAGAGGTGCTGACAATTTAAGCCACAGCCTCACACAGGGCCCAGAGTCTGATTCAGACATAACCATTTCCAAAACAATTCATCAAAGAGGCACAGGTGATGCCCATTCATTTCCATTTGAAAATTGTTTTCTTCTGGCTTTATAAAGGGGTGGCCTGAGGCAAAGAGGTTCCTGACATTCAGGGCAACAGAACAATAGTTAAGCAAAAGGCCCTAAGCCAGGTTTCACCATAGAGACTTTCCTGGTCACACCAATATCTGAGTTTTCTGGTGTGCTCGCCATTCCTTTCAGCTAACTAGTACATGGCCATGTCACAGAGCTTGGAGGTGGTACATATCTTGGACAAAAAACCATGAGCCTTTCTGGAGAGTTGCCAGAATTCAGGAAGAATTCAAGAACTTAGGATGATACTAGGTGTTGCCCATGGATAAGTCAAGCCTCAGTCCATTCATTAATTGGGCAGGATGAATGCTGTGAAGCTTTCTACTAGACAGGACACACCCAGTGAGCCATTTTCTTTTCTAATATCTACAACTAAGGACACAGTGGGATACACAGACATAGAAACAGTCTCCTTGTCAGATGACTTACTAGAAACAGTCCACTCCAAACCAAACAAACCTCCTTTTTTACCTATTCTCAGAATATGAGACAAATCCACAAACTGACATCCACACACACAAAGTCACCTCCTTCCCCAAGTATGTCTGTGACTATCCGGAGTGTCCTCTGACGAGTAGGCCATAGAATGTTCCCCAGAAATGGCCGGTCCTGTCTCAGATCTGGTCTCCTTGGCCAATTCTGTGAAGTTTTCAGGAGGCAGTGGTGAGCCATTTCCTGCCCTCTCAGGAAAGGACCCTCTTCAAAGCTTTCTTGGCATTTGGCCACCCTCACATCAGTAGGTACCAAGAAAGACTGACTCTTTACTTGGTAAATCCAAACAAGTGAGCCCACTTGGACTGGGACTGGTACTGGCTCTTGGTGCCTGGCTTCCTGGATCACAAAATTCAGAGAGTTCCATCATGAAAAAAGTGAGGTGAGGTCACTTTCTTCAGAAAATGAATGAGGCCACTGTCTTGGCCACCACTTTGTCCTAACAGTTGCTTCCTAGTGTCTCAGGAAAAGGAGGCTGCCTCTATTTCCTGTGACACTTTCACAAGTTAGAATGGTATTGAAACATAGGCACCTGGGAACAGCTCTCTACACATGCCTGGTTTCATACATCTTCCCTACATTAAGAAGAGATAGGATGATTCAGACACATCCTTTCATCCTGATCGGGTTGTTTGCAAAGGAAGATGACTTTTGCTGTCTCAGGTCCTTCATAGCTGCCTACGTCTTCTCCAGGGATCATTTCTGCATGGATTTTGAGGTACTCAGCAGGTGGAAGATCTCCAAACTTCCTGTATTGTAATACTAACTTTGTCCCTGCTCTTCTGTAAAGTGAGATTGAGTGAACAATCTCAGTTTACAGAATGGTTAGGGTTAATAGCATGTTCGATTTGGGTTATGAATCATTTTGCTGGATGAATAATGATATTGGGAACCTGTGATATTTACAAGAACATGGAGGTGAAATATAAGTATGAAAACAGAAATCTAGGTAATATTTGAAGCCCAGAAGGACTTTGGGCCCTTGATTGGGATACTTAGCTTAAATTATGTTCTGTGTGACCTTTGCATTTTGTGTCCAGAATATTAGTGTGATAATATGTATATGTAGCTAAGGTGACATGAGTATTTCTTTCACCATTTCTGTGAGCAATATTTTGAAAACTTATAAATTAGTACTGGGGATACTATTAGGTTTACCCTGTTTTGATGAATATAGAGATGATGCATTAATAGACCATACTGTGAATAAATTATATAACTGGTTCCATATTTAAATAATGGATTGTATTGATATCTGAAAATATATAGAAAATCTTATATTGATATACATACATTCATTCCAACCAGTTATATATCTAATTGTAATGTTAGGGTTATCATTTATCATGAATAGTGTGTGAGTTTTGCCTCAAAAATGATTATGGAATCGAAAATAATATGTTTAGAAAGAAGTCTAGTAAAAAGACCAGTCAAGAAACATGGAGGAACATATGTCTTCCGAAGGAGGAAGTGATTGAAAGTGAACCAAATGTTTATAAATTTGTGAACTTGTGAATGAAAGGAAATATCTTATGATGTCCATGAACTGAAGAAATAATAACGTACCAGGTTTGAATAAAAATGAACTTTAACAAACACAATAGAGACATTAGGAATTCTGGCAAAGTATAGTTCGCAGTGAAAGGTTAATAAAATAAGTACTTGTCACTTCCTGTTTTTCTGTATGCTTAACAAAACACTTTTGAAATATTGAGAACTGTTTGCTAATCTTATTCCCAGAATGTGCTGTCCCCAATTGCCAAACTGCAGAATGTACTCCCTCAACCGGTTGCACGCAAACCTCTCACTCGCCCGGACCCATCAATAAACTTACCCCCCTGCCCTGTCCAAGGGAAATATATAAGCTCTGCTTAAGCTGTTCTCTGGGCTCTCTGCTCTATTCAAGTGAGCTCTGAGCCCCAGCATGCTGGACCCCCAATAAACCCTTTGCTTTTGCATGAGACAGTCTCTTGGTGGTCTCTTCCCCCGATTGTCACCGGACCTTTACATATGGAGGTTCCATTGAGATCCGGCAGCGGTGGACAAGAGACCCCAACAAACTCCTCTCAGGGTAAGTAAGGTGCCTCTTTCTGGTCAGGTTTCAGGTCAGGGCTTGGCAAAATGGATGTCAATGAAGAGCGTGAGCTCTCTCCAACGATGGCTGACAGTCATGTCACAGAGCCACAGGCCAAGTCCCTGGGTGACGTCATAGAGGACTCAGAAAATTGAGGAACAATAGTCTCCATGACTCAGTGATATTTTGTTTCAGATTCGTTATTGCCAACCGATCGGGTTCTGCCAACTACTAAGTCCTGGTCTCAGTGTTGGACTTCCATATCCTGTCTTTATTGTCTTGTCTTGTCTTTATTGTCTTGTCTTGTCTTGTCGGCTGGCCGGTCCAATAATAATCCTCATATTATTGCTAACTATTAAACCCTGCTTGCTCAACCATGTAATTTATTTTCTCCAAGCTCAAATTGGACAAGTTAAACTAATGGTAATACCCCACTAGCAGACATAGAATGTGACACCCCCCAATGATCATTTTTATGATTAAAAGTAGCCAGAAAAAGAAGTGTCGAATGAAAGGTTAATAAAATATGTAGTTGTCACTTCCTGTTTTTCTGTACGCTTAACAAAACACTGTTGAAATCTTGAGAAATGTTTGCCAATCTTGTTCCCAGAATGTGCTGTCCCCAACTGTCAAACTGCAGAATGTACTCCTTCACCAGGTTGCATGCAAATTGACCACTCGCCCTGACACATCAATAAACTTCCCTCCCAGCACTCGCAAGGGAAAGTATTTAACCTCTGCTTAAGCTGTTCTCAGGGCTCTCTACTCTTTTCAAGTGAACTCTGAGCCCCAGCATGCTGGACCCCCAATAAACCCTTTGCTGTTACATGAGATAGATTCTTGGTGGTCTCCTCTTCCGACACTCGACCGACCTTTACTTGGATGATTGAATGTAGAAGAGAACATCCAGTCAAAAAGGGATAGTCAGTAGGATTAGGAATATAGTCCGTAGGTTTAGGAAGAAGAGTGAGTATAGGATTTGGACCAAAAGTTCTTTAGTAATAGGGTTTCGGTTAGAGAATGAATGTAAATGTCAGCACATGTGAAGAATGAGTCACAATGATGAACTGGGGAAAATATGTAGGAAAGCAGATATCAATAGAGACATTAGGAAATCAGGCAAAGTATAAAGTGAGTGATGGGATTAGACATTATCAACAGGGTTGAGTTTCAATATATAATCTTAGGAAGAAACAAATATGTAGTCACCATTAGGATTGACATTTGAGAGTATTAGGCAACCTGGACATGAATGTTTTTAATAATACAGGTTCACTTTCTATTTAGCCTTTGGTACAATCATAAGTGTGACTTTTGCATTTTGTGTTCCGAATATTACTGTGATAAAATGTATATGTAGATCAGGTGACATGAGTATTTCTTCCACAATTTCTGGGAGCAATATTTTGAAGACGTATAAATTGAGCACTCTAGGATATGCCAACAAACAATTCTTACACAAACTTTTACCAATGTGGTTCCAAAGGTAGAGGCGCATACGCAAGGAATGCAAAGTGAACTAATTCTAACCAAAAAAAAAAGAAAAAAAAATTGATACTTTATCTTCCACTTCTTGTGCCACTCCTGTTTCAAATTACTTAGTCTTGACTGCATGTCTCCTGCAGAAATAATCAAAATCTCTGGAATACGTCTTTTGTTTGTTTTGCTTTTGCGGTGCTGCAGATAGAACCCAGGGCCTCCACATGCTTCGGAAAGCACTTGACTGCTAAACTACATCCATGCTCCCCACCCCCACTACTTTTTTGTTGTTTTGAGAAAGGGTCTTAGTAGCTGGGATTTCAGGCATGCACTATTGCACCAGACTCCTGAATATATCTTGCCACTACATTTAGATGCAGAATTGGCTCAACAATAAGAAATTAAGAGAGTGTGAATAAAATAGTAATAGTGAAGAACCACTAAGAATACAGAGAAAGCACACTAAACAATACCTTTTGTTCAAATGCAATCTGTTTTAAAAGATTTTTTAAATGGATGACAATAAACTTCTGAAAAACAGACACAAATATCTTTCCTATCCTTTGCCTGAATTTCAATACTTTAAATTTTATTTTAATTACAGCTTTACTGAGATACAAATTTATATACCATTCAATCTATTGTATCACATGTGTATCTATTTTATATCCAGTATGGTTATTTCAATAAAATGACACACTAACTTTTCTGAATGAGTAGAATTACTAGTTACTACTAGGGTTCAATTCCTAGCTTTGCAAAAGCAAACAAACAAACAAACAAAGTTGGCTAACGGATCATATATTCTAATATTCCTAGCATTTTTTCAGTACAAAAAACCCACATTATCCCACAAAGGGATATGAAATAGAATTATATTTTTTCATCTGGGTATGCTAAAGACAAGTCTATTTAGAAAATCCTGTTGTTTCAAATGTTGTTGAAAATAATATAAAACTACTTTAAGAAAGAATGCAAAATAAAAAAAAATAAATTAGTATTGGGGGTACAAAGAGGTGTACCCTGTGTCTATGAATATAGAAGTAATTCATGAATTGACAATACTGTGAATAAATAATATAACTGATTCCACTTCAAATAATGGATTGCTAGAATTGATATCTGAAAATATATAAGAAATCTTATATTGATATAGAATCATTCATTCCAATGAGTTATACATCTAATGGTAATATTAGGGTTATATTCTATCATGAAAGGTGTGTGAGATCTGCTTCAAAAGTGAGAATGGAAAAGGAAAATAATGTGTTTGGAAAGAAGTCTCATGAAAAGACCAGTCAAGAAACATAGAGGAATGCATGTGTTCTGAAGTAGAAAGTGATTGAAAGTGACACAAATGCAAATAATTTTGCTAACTTGTGGATGAAATACATATCCTATGATGTGAATAAACTGAAGAAATAGTAAAGTACCAGTGTTGAATAAAAATGAACGTCAAAATGTACATCATGTCCCATAGTAATCTACTTGGATTGATGTTAAACTGGGTCAGTTACTGTAGAAATATTAGGATTTGTATGCACCATTCACTGATGTTACTTGTCAGTACTAGAAAACAAATATGTATTTCAGGTGGATGAATAATTCTGAGAATAATCTTGTGAAAAGTTTATTATAAATCCACATACATGAATATGAATGAATTTAGGGTGTGTAAAAGAAGACAGAAGTATTTCATATTTTTAAAAATTTGGAGAGTATATATATATATATATATATATATATATATATATATATATATATACACACACACACACACAAACAAACACATATACACACAGAGACATTGAAATGTAGCAATATATATGCCAATTGAAATTGATGTAGAAATACATATCGTCCAAAGATCCAAAAATATTTAATTTACTGAACATGGATTTGTGTATAATGTTGTTCAACTAGGAAGCTCCCCCTTAGGCTAAATTTTCAGTTCCAACAGCGTTTAGGAGGAGTGATCTCTTCTCATAATTTGTATCTGCCAAGTCAGCCACCTCACAAGAATGTACATTTGATACCAGGTAGGATTCTATATGTGCATATAAAAATGCATGTGCTGAATAGGCTACAGACAAACGGAGACAGGAATTCAAATACTTGTTAAATTTAAAAACACATGGACAACTATGTCAACAAAATATTGATTAGATTTATAACTCCTACACTATATAATGCAAAAGGCAAGTTCAACTATACACCATGCCTCCTCTGAACTTCTTGGATTTCTATTCTGTTTGGGTTATTGTTCTCCATCATATTAGGATTAGTAGTCAGATTCTAGTAGGTTATGGGTTAGTGTCAGGAATTCAGTATTTCGAATGGAAAATTGGAAAATGAATCCAATGTGTATGCAAATATGTGCTACAAAAAAATCTTCCAACTCTCATCCACAACAATGCCTTGAAATTACCTTCACCCCAAATAAGACACAATTAGAAGAGAAGAGGTAGAAAATCTGTGAATATATATCTGTAGTGGAATATGCTCAAAAGTTCACAATTTTGGAGGTTGTAGAGCAGTTTCCAAAAGTAAGGGACAGGGTAAACACTCCACAAACATGGAGCTCTGTTGGCCAAAAGATTTCTTGAGAAACTGCCTCTGAGGGTGGGCACTTGAAATATATGTGTTTGTCAGAAGCTTTAGCTTCCTTTCTAGTGAGACCATCAAAGCTGGGTCTGTATCTATGTGACATGAAGATCTTGGTTTCTTATTTTCCAATGATCCTGAGGCAGCAGTGCTGATTTCTCTCTTTGTATGTAAACTGTGGCCACTGGGGGCTAAGTGTCACCCCATGTGGACTCTGAAGCCATTTGTTCATCCTCCAACTTTTGTGGTGTTTCTTGCTGCTGAACTGGGACATTGGTATTTGCTTCACGAAATACAATGAGTTCAACTGGAACACAGTGCTGGAGGAAGTTCTGTCACATGTTGTGGGTCACGTTCTGCAGGAGAATGTACCAACCAGGCTTCAATACCAGATAGCTTGTCCCCTTAACCTCAGCAACCTGATTCTTAACATTACCCTGAAACCTCTCCATATACAAGATGCCTTTACATAGAAGGGTCTGCTGGCTGCACCATGTCAGTCACAAGCCATTTGGAAGTCAATAGCAGATCCACATGGTCCCACCACAGATATTTTATCACACACTACTGCTCTAGGTCCACTACTCAGCAGGCTCCAACTTATTGGCATTGCTGTTCTAGATAATTTTTATGAAACTCAGTCAATAAAGGCCCTGGCTAGTATACTCATGATCAGCAACAGACCATTTAAGAGTTCTCCAGTGCCACCTGTTAATGGCCTCCACAGGGCTTTGAAGAACTCATTTGACCCAAAGAATGCCTAATCTCACTTGATGGAGGTCAGGAACCTTACAGAGGAAGGCAAGAGACTTCATCCACAATTACTGATCTTTTTGCCATTTTGGTTTTGAATGCACACATGGGATCTTTCTTTAGATCCATCAGGTGCTGAGAATCTAAGCTATAGCCTCACATAGGACCAAGAGGCTGATTCAGACGCATCCCTTTCCAAAGCAATTAAGCACAGAGCCACAGTTGATGTCCATTTATTTCCATTTGAAAGCTGTTTTCTTCAGGATTCACAAAGGGATGGCCTGAGGCAAAGACTTTCCTGACATTCAGGGCAACAGAACAATAGCAAAAGGCCCAAAGCAGGGTTTATCCACTGAGACTTTCCTGGACACACTGATATTAGAGTTTTCTGAGATGCTCGCCATTCCCTTCATCTATCTTGTACATGGCCATGTCACTCAGATTGGAGGTGGTACATATCTTGGACACAAAACAATGAGCCTATTCTTGAGAGTGACCAGAATTGAGGAAGAAATCAGGAACTTAGGAAGATTGCAGGTGTTGCCCATCCATAAGGCAAGGGGCAGTCCACTCCTAAATTGGGCAGGATGAATGCTGGGAAGATTTCTACTAGACAGGACACATTGATGCATTCTTTTTTCTAAGGTCTACAACCACGGACACAGTGGGTTACAAAGACATGCAAAAAATCGCCTTGTCAAACGACTTACTAGAAGCAGTCCACTCCAAACCAAACAAACCGCCTTTCCTACCTATTCTCATAAGAAGAGACTAAACCACAAAATCACACACACACGCGCAAACGCACCTCCTTCATTCAAGTAGGTCTGTGACTATCTGGAGTGTCCTCTGACTGGTGGGCCATACTATGTTCCCCCAAAAGGCCTGTCCTGTCTCAGATCTGGTCGCGGTGAACCACTACCTGCTTTCTCAGGAAAGGCCCCTCTTCAGAGCTCTCCTGGCATTTGAAATCCTCATATCAGTAGGTACCAAGGAATACTTAGTCTATCCTTGGTTTTTCCATACAATGGAGCCCACTGGCACTGGAACTGTGACAAGGTCTTGGTATTCTCTGTCTTCCTGGAGCCCAAGGTCAGGGAGTTTCTTCACCAAGGAAGTGAGGTAGGTCGCTTCATTCAGGAACTGAGTGACTTTACTGCCTTTGCAACCACTTTGTCCTAACAGGTGATTGCAAGGTTCCCATGAGGTGGAGGCTGCCCCTACTTCCCGAGACAGTTTCAACAGTTAGAATGGTATATCAACCATAGGAATCCGGGAACAGCTCTCCACACAGGCCTGGTTTGGTCCCTCTTCTCTACATTAAGAAAAGAGAGGCTGATTCAGACACAATGCTTCATCCTGAGTACGTTGTTTGCCATGGAAGATGACTTTTGCTCTCTCAGGTCCTTCATAGCTGCCTATGTCTTCTCCAGGGAT
Organism: Callospermophilus lateralis; assembly: GCF_048772815.1. NCBI lineage: Eukaryota > Metazoa > Chordata > Mammalia > Rodentia > Sciuridae > Callospermophilus > Callospermophilus lateralis. Next base: position 463,422 of record NW_027513904.1, read on the forward strand.
CGTTTCTGCTTAAAACTTTGAGGATCTCAGCATCTGGAAGATCCCCTACATTCCTGTATTGTAAGACCAACTCTGTCGCTGCTCTTCTGTAAAGTTAGATTGAGGGAACAGTGTTTGGTTAGGCTTAATAACAGGTTCGATTTGGATTAAGAATCATTCTGAGCGATGAATAATGGTATTGGGAATGTGCGATATTTACAAGAATATTTAGGTGAAATATAAGTATGAAAACAGAAATCTAGGTAAAATTTGAAGCCCAGAAGGGCATTGGGCCTTTAATTGGGATACTTAGCTTTGACTTACGTTCTGCACAGATGTCTTAAATAAATCCATATACAATGTCATAGGACCTTGTACCTTGGATGATTGAATGTCACGAGAATATCCAGTCAAAAAGCTATAGTCGGTAGGATTAGGAAAAGTGTCGGTAGGTTTAGAAAGAATAGTGATTATAGGTTTTGGAGGAAATGTTTTTAGCAATTGGGTTTCGGTTAGAAAGTGAATTTAAATGTCAGCACATGTGAAGAGTCAGTCAAAATGATAAACTGGGAAAATATTTAGGAAAGCAGAAATCAATAGAGACATTAGGATATCAGGCAAAGTATAAAGTGAGTGATAGGATTACACATTTTCAACAGGCTTGAGGTTGAATATATAATCTTAGGAGGAAACAAATATATAGTCACCAATAGGATTGACATTTGAGAGCGGTAGCAACCTGGACAGGAATATTTTTAGTAATCCATGCTCACTTTTCATTTAGGTTTTGGTACAATCATAACTGTGACCTTTGCATTTTGTTTCCAGAATATTACTGTGATAACATGTACATGTAGATCAGGTGACATGAGTATTTCTTCCACCATTTCTGGGAGCAATATTGTGAAGACGTATAAGTTAGTACTGGGGGTACAAATAGGTGTACCCTGTGTCTATGAATATAGAGATAATGCATGAATAGACCATACTGTGAATAAATAGTATTACTGGTTCCAACTTTGAATAATGGATTGAATTGATAAATGAAAACATAGAGGAAATCTTATATTGATATATATACATTCATTAAAACCAAATATACATCTAATGGTAATATTAGGGTTATGGTTCATCATGAAGAGTGTGTGAGTTTTGCTTCAAAAATGATTAAGGAAATCGAAAAAGAAACCTCATGAAAAGATCAGTCAAGAAATATGGAGTTATACATGTGTTCTGAAGCAGGAAGTGATTGAAAATGAAACAAATGCCTATTAATTTTCGAATTTCTAGATGAAATATATATTTTATGATGTGCATAAACGGAAGAAATTGCAATGTACCAGTGTTGAATAAAAATGAATTTCAAAATACACATCATGTCCCATAGAAATCTATTTGCATTGATGTTAAACTGGGTAAGTTACTGCAGAAATACAAGGATTTGTATGCACCATTCACTGAAGATAGTTCTCAGTACGAGGAAACAAATATGTTTTTCAGGTGTGTGAATATTCCTGGGAATAATCTAGTGAAAAGTTGATTAAAAATCCACATACATGAATATGAATTATTTTAGGGAGTGTATAATAAGACACATATTTCATATTTTGAAAAATCTGGAGAGTATGTATACACACACACACACAAACAGACTTTAAAAAGTAGGAATATATATGCCAATTGAAATTCACCATGAAATATATATCATCCACAGATCAGAAATATTTATTTTACTGAACATGGGTTTTTGTGTAAAGTTGTTCAACCAGGAAGCTCACCCATTGGTTGAATTTTCAGTTCCAGCATCATTTAGGAAGAGTGAACTATTCTAACAATTTGTATCTGCCAAGTGAGCCATCTCACAAGAATGTACGTGTGATTCCAGGTAGGATTCTATATGTGCATATAAAATTACATGTGCTGAATAGGCTGCAGAGAAAGGGAGTCAGGTATTCACATATTTGTTAACTTTAGAAATACATGGAGAAATATTTCAACAGAAAATTGACTAGATTTATAACTCCTACCCTATATAATGCAAAAGGCAAGTCCCACTATACAACATGCATCCTCTGAACTGCTTATATTTCTATTCTGTTTGGGTTTTTATTCTCCATCATATTAGGATTAGTAGTCAGAGTCTAGTAATGTAGTGGTTAGTGTCATGGATTCAGTATTTCTAATGGAAATTTGGAAAATGAATCCAATGTGTATGTAAATATATGCTACACAAAAATCTTCCCACTCTCATCCAGAAAAATGCCTTGACATTACCTTCGCACCAAGAAAGACACAATTAGAGGAGAAGAATTAGAAAATGTGTGAATACATATATTCAATGAAAAATCCTCAGAAATTCACAACCTTGGAGGTGGTAGAGGAGTTTCCAAAAGTAAGGGACAGGATAAACACTCCACAAACATGGAGCTCTGCTGGCCTAAAGACTTCTTGAGAAATGCCTCTGAGTTTGGGCACTTGAAATATATGTTGTTTTCAGGAGCTTTAGCTTCTTTCTAGTGAGACCATCAAAGCTGGGTCTGCATCTATGTGACCTGGAGGACATGGCATCTTATTTTTCAATGAACATGAGGCAGCAGTGCTGGTTTCTCTCTTTGCAGGTAAACTGTGGCCACTGGGGGCTAAGTGTCTCCCCGTTTGGACTGTGAAGCAATTTGGTCATGATCCACTTTTCGTTGTGTTTCTTGCTGCTGCACTGGGAGTTTGGTGTTTGCTTCATGAAATACAACGAGTTTATCTGGGACACAGTGCTGGAGGGAGTTCTGTCACGTGTGGTGGGTCAGTGTCTGCAGGAGAATGCACCAACCAGGCTTCTATCCAGATAGCTTTTCCCCTTGACCATAGCAACCTGATTCTGAATATTGCCCTGAAACCTCTGCATATAACAAGATGCCTTTACATAGAAGGGTCTGCTGCCTGCACCATGTCAGTCACAAGGCATTTGGAATCCAATGCTAGATCCTCATGGCCGTACCACTGATGTTTTATCACACACCTGCCCACCACTGCTCTAGGTCCACTTCTCAGCAGACTCCAACTTACTGGCATCTGTGTTCTACACCATGTTAAAGAAACCCAGTCAATCTAGGCACTCTCTGGTATACTCATGATCAGCAACAGGACATCCAAAGGTTCTCCAGTGCCACCTGGTCATGGTAATTTTAAAAATTTCATGATATTTATGTAACCATTTTCAAGGATGAAGTTGGAGGCATTGTGGGTTTCAATTATTCAGAAACCATTAAATGGTGAAGAATCTCATTTTAATGAAAGCTCTGGAGAACTCTCACAGGCAAGGCTTCCCAAATAGTGGCCAAAACGTCACTTGAAGCCAGGCCCATTGAGGTCTAAAATGTGAGGTCCATGTGTGTTTTGACTCTCAATTGTGGCTGCCATGTCTTTCAGAATAAAATTATGTGATTCTCTGGCTGAGAGTCCCAGTGAACTGTGGAAAGTCCCCCTGGGACTAGATCACAGCTTCCAATGGCGACTCTCATGCGTTGCCTCCGAAAATCTTAACACAATTCATGGCAATTCTTCTCTGAGGTCAGTTCAAGAACTGAGTCTCTAAGGGGAATCACACCAGAATTCAACCCAGGTTGAACCAGTAATCTCTCACAATTAAAACCTAAACACTCCCACATGACCCTCATCTTCTTCCATATAGACACTCATCATAACCTCTGGCTGGAGGTTTCCATGAGGGCACAGCCCAAGACAGTGTCCAAAATAAGCTTCCTTGTCCCTCATTTGCCTAAAGTCACGTTTGCCTGGACACCCTTCCTATGAACCAGGAGTGATCAAATAGGCCTGACATTTATACTGCTCCACTTCTCCAATTTGAGGCCTACTGACTGAGGGGTTTAAATTCTTTTTGGGAATTGGACGCATGAGAAACCACAAGAACTATGGGCAAGCCACTGCAGAGCTTTGAAGAACCCATTTGACACAAAGGATCCCTATTCTTCCTTGATGGAAGTAAGTGCCCTACAAGAGGAAGGCAAGAGACTTCATCCACAATGACTCTACTTTTAGCCATTTTGGTTTTGGATGCACATATGGAATCTTTCTTTAGATCCATAAGGTGCATAGAATCTAAGCCACAGCCTCACACAGGGCCAAGAGGCTGATTCAGACACATCCCTTTCCAAAGCAATTAAGCAAAGAGCCACAGGAGATGCACATTTATTTCCAATTGAAAAGTCTTTTGTTAAGGCTTCCAAAAGTTTTGGCCTGAGGAAAACACCTTCCTGACATTCAGGGCAACAGAAAAATATGTATGCATAAGGCCCAAAGCAGGGTTTCTCCACTGAGATATTCCTGATCACACTGCTATCTGAGTTTTCTGAGATGCTCGGCCATTCCATTCAGCTACCCAGTACATGGCCATTTCACAGACCTTGGAGGTGGTACATATCTTGGACACACAACCATGAGTCTATTCTTGAGAGTGACCAGAATTGAGTAAGAAATCAGGAACTTAGGAAGATTGCAGGTGTTGCCCATCCATAAGGCAAGCCGCAGTCCATTAATAAATTGGGCAGGATGAATGCTGGGAAGCTTTCTACTAGACAGGACACATCCATTGATGCATTCTCTTTTCTAATGTCTACAACCACTAACACAGTGGGATACACAGACATAGAAAAACTCGCATTGTCAAAGGTCTTACAAGAATCAGATAATTCCAAACCAAACAAACCTCCTTTCCTACCTATTCTGAGAACATGAGACAAAACCACAAACCCCACCCGAACTCACAAATTCAACTTCTTCCCCCAAGTAGGTCTGTGACTATCCGGAATGTCCTCTGACTTGTGGGCCATACTGTGTTCTCCCGAAATGGCCTGTCCTGCCTCAGATCTGGTAACCTTGGCCAACTCTGTAAAGTTGTCAGGAGCCAGTGTTGAGCCACTACCTGCTTTCTCAGGAAAGGCCCCTCTTCAGAGCACTCCTGGCATTTGGCCATCCTCACATCAGTATGTACCAAGAATGACTGACGCTGTCCTTGGTAAATCCAACAAGTGAGCCCACTGGAACTGTGACTGGGACTGGCTCTGGGTGCCTGGCTACTTGGGTCACAAGTTCAGAGAGTTCCATCACCAAGGAAGTTAGGAAGGTCATTTCTTCGGGAACTGAATGAGGTCACTGCGGTGGCAACCACTTTGTCCTAACACTTGCTTCCAAGGGTCCCATGAGATGGAGGCTACCCCTAATTCCTGAGACACTTTCAAAAGTTAGAATGGTATACCAACCATAGGTACCCAGGAACAGCTCTCCACACAGGCCAGGTTTGCTCCATCTCCTCTACGTTAAGGATAGAGAGTTGATTCAGACTCAACCCTTCATCCTGACCAGGTTGTTTTCCATGGAAGATTACTTTTGCTCTCTCCGGTCCTTCATAGCTGCCTACATCTTCTCCAGGGATAATTTCTGCATTGACCTTTGAGGTTTTCAGCAGGTTGAAGATCCCCTACATTCCTGTATTGTAAGAACAAATCTGTCCCTGCTCTTCTGAATACTTAAATTGATGGAACAATGTATGGTTAGTGTTATTAACATGTTCAATTAAAACCAAAACACTATGACATGGCCCTTATATTCTTCCATATAGACACTCATCATTACGTCTGGCTGGAGGTTTCCACAAGGGGCGAAGCCCAAGACAGTGTCCAAAATAAGTTCCCTTGCCCCTCATTTGCCTAAAGTCTGGGTTTCCTGGACACCCTTCCTGTGAACCAGGATTGATCAAATAGGCCTGCCATTAATAATGCTCTTTTTCTCCTTTTTGAGGCCTACTGAACGTGAGGTATAGATTCTTTATGTGATTTGGAGTCATGTGAAACCCAAGCACCTTTTCTCGTCTTTGAAGAACTCATTAGACCCAAAGGATCCCTATTCGTACTTGATGGAGGTGAGGAGCCTAACAGAGGAAGCAAGAGACTTCATCCACAATGTCTGATCTTTTTGCCATTTAGGTTTTGGATGCACACATGGGATCTTTCTTTAGATCCATCAGGTGCTGAGATTGTAAGCCACAGCCTCACACAGAGCCGAGAGGATGATTTAGACACATCCTTTTCTAAAGCAATTAATCTAAGAGCCACGGGTGATGCTCATTCATTTCCATTTGAAAGCAGTTTCTTCAGGCTTCACAAACTGGTGGTCTGAGGCAAAGACCTACCTGACATTCAGGTCAACAGAACAGTAGGTAAGCAAAAGGCACAAAGCAGGGTTTCTCTACTGAGACTTTACTGGTCACACTGATATCTGAGTTTTCTGAGATCCTCCCCATTCATTTCAGGTATCCAGTAAATGGCCATGTCACAGAGCTCGGAGGTGGTACATATCTTGGACAAAAAAAATGAGCCTATTCTGGAGAATGGCCAGAATTCAGGAAGAAAACAGGAACTAAGGAAAATAGTAGGTGTTGCCCATCGATAAGGCAAGCAACATTCCATTCATAAATTGGGCAGGATGTGTCCTGGAATGCTTTCTACTTGTCAGGACACATGCATTGATGCATTCACTTTTCTCATATCTTCAACCACCGACAAAGTGGGATACACAGACATAGAATCACTCACCATGTCAAATGACTTATTAAAAACAGTCCACTCCAAACCAAACAAACTGCCTTTCCTACCTATTCTCAGAACATGAGACAAAACCATAAACTCACATCTAAACCCTCAAAGGCATATCGTTTACCCACATAGGTCTGTGAGTAACCAGAGTGTCCTCAGACTGATAGGCCATACTATGTTCCCCCGAAATGGCCTGTCCTGTCTCAGATCTGGTCTCCTTTACCAACTCTCTAAAGTTTTCAGGAGCCATCGGTGAGTCACTACCTGCTTTCTCAGGAAAGGCCCCTCTTCAGAGCTTTCCTGGCATTTAGTGATCCACAAGAAAGACTGACTCTGTCCTTGGTAAATCCAAACAAGTGAACCCACTGGGAAAGGGACTGGGACTGGCTCTTGGTGCCTGGCTTCCTGGATCCCAAGTTCAGAGGGTTCCATCACCAAGGAAGTGAGGTAGGTCACTTCCTTCAGGAACTGAATGAGGTCACTGCCTTGGCAACCACTTTGTTCTAACATTTGCTTCCAATGGCTCCATGACAAGGAGGCTGCCCCTACTTCCTGTGTCACATTCACAAGTTAGAATGGTATACCAACCATAGGCACCCGGGAACAGTCAGAGTCTACTAGGGTATGGCTTACTGTCAGGAATTCAGTATTTCAAATAGAAAATAGGAAAATGAATCTAATGTGTATACAAATATATGCTAGACAAAAATCTTCCCACTGTCCTCCACAACAATGCCTTGATATTTCCTTCACCACAAGTAAGACACAATCAGTGGAGAAGAGTTTGAAAATCTGTGAATATATATCTGGAAAAAAAATGAATGGAGTTCACAACCTTGGAGGTGGTAGAGGAATTTCCAAATGTAAAAGAAAGGATAACCACTCCACAAACATGGAGCTCTGGTGGCCTAATAAATTTTTGAGAAACTGCCTCTGAGTTTGGGCCCTTGAAATATTTGTTGTTGTCAGGAGCTTTAGCTTCCTTTGTAGTGAGACCATCAAATCTGGGTCAGCATCTATGTGACCTGGATGACATGGTTCCTTATTTTCTATTGAACATGAGGCAGCAGTTCTGAATTCTCTCTTTGTAGGTAAACTGAGGCCACTGGGGTCTAAGTGTCTAACCGTGTGGTCTGTGAAGCCATTTGGTCATACTCGAATTTTTGTGGTGTTATTTACTGCAGTACTCTGAGTTTGGTATTGGCTTCATGAAGTACAAGGAGATAAACTGGGACACAGTCCTAGAGGGAGTACTCTCATGTGTGGTGAGTGAGGGTCTGCAGGAGAATGCACCAACCAGGCTTCTATCCCAAAAAGCTTGCACCCATGTCCATAGCAACCTGATTCTGAACATTGCCATGAAACCTCTCCATATAACAAGATCCCTTTATTTGTAAGGGTCTGCTGGCTGCACCATGTCAGTCACAATCCATTTGGAAGCCAAGGGAAGATCCATGTGGCCCCACGACAGATGTTTTATCATACACCTGCCAACCACTGCTCTAGGCCCACTACTCAGCAGGTTCCAACTTTCTGGCATCTCTGTTCTACAACATTTTCATGAAACCCAGTCAATCAGGGCACTGTCTGGTATACTCGTGATCAGCAACAGACATCCAAAGATTTTCTAGTGCCACCTGTTCATAGGAATATCAAAAATTTTATGGTGTTTATCTAGCCAATTTTCAAGGATGAAGTTGGAGGCACTGTGGGTTTCAATTCATTCAGGAACCATGAAATAGTGAGGAAGCTCATTTCAATGAAAGCTCGGGACAACTCTCACAGGCAAGGCTTCCCAAGGAGTGGCCAAAAGGTCACATGAAGCCAGGCCCATTGAGGTTTACAATTGAGGTCCATGTGTGTTTTGACTCTCAACTATGACTGCTAAGTCTTTCTGAATAAAGTCATGTGATATCCTGGCTGAGAATCCCAGTGCTCTTTGGAAAGCCAACCTGGGCCTAGATCTCAGTCTCCAAGGGCAACTCTCATGTGTGGCCTCCTAAATTCCAAACACAATTCATGCCAATACATCGCTGAGATCTGTTCCAGAACTCAGTCTCTAAAGGGAATCACACAAGAGTTAAAGCCCAGGTTGACCCTGGAATCTTTTCCAACCGTAACACAAATGACCACAATTAAACCAAAACACTCCAACATGGCCCTCATCTTCTTCCATATAGACAGTCATAATAAACTCTGGTTGGAGGTTTCCATGAGGGGCGCAGCCCAAGACAGTGTTCAAAATAAGCTCACTTGCCACTCATTTGCCTAAAGTCAGGGTGACATGGAAACCCTTCCTGTGAACGAGGGGTGATCAAATAGGCCTGCCATTAATAGTGCTCTACTTCTCCAATTTGAGGCCTACTCTCTGTGGGGTATAGATTCTTTATGAGAATTGGGGTCATGAGAAAACCCAAGCACCTATGGGCTACCCTCTGAAGGGATTTGAAGAACCCATTTGAGTGAACCAAGGAGTTGGATCAAAAGACTTTAGATATAGGGTTTTGGTTAGAGAGTGAATGTAAATTTCAGCATATGTGAAGAGTCAGCCACAGTGATGAACTGGGGAAAATGTGTAGGAAAGCAGATATCAATAGAGATATTAGGAAATCAGGCAAAGTACAAAGAGAGTGATAGGATAAGACATTTTTAACAGGGTTGAGTTTGAATATACAATCTTAGGAAGAAACAAATATGTAGTCACCAATAGGAATGATATTCGAGATCATTAGTGAATCAGGACATGGATGTTGTTAGTAATACATGCTCACTTTCAATATAGGCTTTGGTACAATCATAAGTGTGACACTTGCATTTTTTGTCAGGAATATTACTGTGATGAAATGCATATGTATATCAGGTGACTAGAATATTTCTTCCACCATTTTTGAAAGCAATATTTTAAAGGCTTATAAATTAGTATTGGGGATACAAAGAGGTATACCCTGGGTCTATGAATATAGAGATGATTCTTTAATAGACCATACTGTGAATAAATAATATAACTGGTTCAAAATTTAAATAATGGATTGAATTGATATCTGAAAATATACAAGAAATCTTACATTGATGTACATACATTCATTCCGAACAGTTATACATCTAATGATAATATTAGTGTTACAGTTTATTATGAAGAGTGTGTGAGTTTTGTTTCAAAAGTGATTATGGAAATCGACAATAATGTGTTTGGAAAGAATCTCATGAAAAGAACAGTCAAGAAACATGGAGGAATACATGTCTTCTCAAGTAGGAAGTGATTGAAATTGAACCAAATGCCTATAAATTTGTAAAATTGTGGATGAAATGATATATCCTATATTGCCCATAAACTGCAGAAATAGTAATGTACCAGTGTTGAATAAAAATAAACTTCAAAATACACATCATGTCCCATAGGTGTCTACTTGCATTGATGTTAAACTGGGTGAGTCACTGTAGAAATATTAGGATTTCTTAGCACCATTCCCTGAAGTTAGTTTTCAGTACTAGGAAACAAATATGTATTTCAGTGGATGTATATTTCTAAGAATAATCTTGTGAAAAATTGATTATATATCCCCATACAGGAACATGAATGAATTTAGGCAGTGTATAGTAAGACACTTATATTTCATATTTTGAAAATCTGGAGACTATATATATATATAGACACAAACACACACACATTATAATGTAGCAATATATATGCCAATTGAAATTCATCATGAAAAATAACTCATCTGCATATCAAAAAATATTCATTATACTGAACATGGATTATGTATAATGTTGTTCATCTAGGAAGGTCACCCATGGGTTGAATTTTAGTTCCAACAGCCTTTAGGAGAAGTGATCTCTTCTCACAATTTGTATCTGCCAAGTCAGCCACCTCACAAGAATGTACGTGTGAAACCAGGTAGGATTCTATTTTTGCATATAAAAATACATGTGCTTAATAGGCTAAAGAGAAAGAGAGACAGAAATTCACATATTTCTTAACTTTAAAAACACATGGAGAATTATTTCAACAAATAATTGACTAGATTTATAACTCCTACCTTATATCATGCAAAAGGCAAGTACAACTACACACCATGCCTCTTCTGAACTGCTTGTATTTCTATTCTGTTTTGGTTATTTTTCTCATCATATTAGTATTAGTAGTCAGAGTCTATAAGGGTATGGGCTAGTGTCAAGGATTCAGTATTTCGAATGAAAAATTGAAAAATGAATCCAATGTGTATGCAAATATGTGCTACAAAAAAATCTTCCTTCTCTCATATAGAAGAATGACTTGACATTACCATTGCCCCAAGTAAGTCACAATTAGAGGAGAAGAGTTAGAAAATCTGTAAATATATATCTGCAACGAAAATGCTCAGGAGTGCACAACCTTGGAGGTGGTAGAGGAGTTTCCAAAAGTAAGTGACATGGGAAATACTCCACAGACATGAAGATCTGCTGGCCTAAACACTTCTTGAGAAACTGCCTTTGAGGTTGGGCACTTGAAATATATGTTGTTTTCAGGAGCTTTCGCTTCCTTTATAGTGAGACCATCTAAGCTGGGTCTGCATCTATGTGACCTGGAGGACATGGCATCTTATTTTCCAATGAACATGAGGCAGCAATGCTGAATTCTCTCGTTGTAGGTAAACTATTGCCACTGGGGGCTAAGTGTCTCCCCGTGTGGACTGTGAAACCATTTGGTCATCTTCCACTTTTCGTGGTGTTTCTTGCTGCTGCACTGGTAGTTTGGTATTGGCATCACGAAATACAAGGAGTTCAACTGGGACACAGTGCTGGAGGGAGTTCTGTCACGTGTGGTACGTGTACCCTGGTCTACAGTAGAATGCACCAACCAGGCTTCTATCCCACATAGCTTGCCCCCTTGATCATAGCAACCTGATTCTAAACATTACTCTGAAACTTCTCCATATAACAAGATGCCTTTATATACAATGGTCTGATGGCTGCACCATGTCTGTCTCAAGACAATTGAAAGTCAATGGCAGATCCACATGGCCCCACCACAGATGTTTTATCACACACCTTCCCACCACTGCTCTAGGCCCACTACTCTGCAGTCTCCAACTTTCTGGCATCTCTGTTCTAAACATTTTCATGAAGCCCAGTCAATCAAGGCACTGTCTGGTATACTCATGATCAGCAAAAGTACATCAAAATGTTCTCCAGTGCCATCTGGTCATGAAAATTTCTAAACATTCATGGTATTGATCTAGACAAATTTCAAGGATGAAGGTGGAGGCACTGTGGGTTTCAATTCATTCAGGGACCATTAAATGTTGAGGAAGCTCATTTCAATGAAAGATCTGGAGAACACTCACAGGCAAGGCTTCCCAAAGAGTGGCCAAAAGGTCACATGAAGCCAGGCCCATTGAGGTCTACAATGTGAGGTCCTTGTGTGTTTTGACTCTCAACTATGGGTGCCAAGTCTTTCAGAATAAAATCATGTGATATCCTAGCTGAGATTCTCAGTACTCTTGGGAAAGCCACCCTGGGCCTAGATCTCAGTTTCAAAGGGCGACTCTCATGTGTGGCCTCCTGAAATCGCAACACAATTCATGGCAATACTTATCTGAGGTCAGTTCCAGAACTCATTCTCTAAGGGGAATCACACCAGTGTTCAAGCCCAGTTGGACCCAATCATCTCTTCCATCTGCCACACAAATGACCACAATTAAAACCAAAACACTCCCACATTGTCCTCATCTTCTTCCACATAGACACTCCTCATAACCTCTGGCTGGAGTTTTTCATGAGGGGCACAGCCCAAGACAGTGGCCCAAATAAGCTTTCTTGCCCCTCATTTGCCTAAAGTCAGGGTGGCCTGGACACCCTTCCTGTGAACCAGGAGTGATTAAATAGGCCTGCCATTAATACTGCTCCACTTCTCCACTTTGAGGCCTTCTTACTGTGGGGTTTAGTTTCTTCTTTTTTTAAAAAAAAAATTGAAATTTAATTGGAAAGTTAAAAAAATTGTATTGCAGAATATTAAATTTCTTATGCAAAAGCCTTTATCTTGTTTGTGAGGGAAACCTTGATGCCTTGCCAATCTGGTTATATGGAGACACTGAAAATTTTCTGTTACATACTACATGGATGAATGGCTACAGCACATCGTTTTTTCAAACTGAAAGGCAGATAACAGCAAGTAAGATAACAAATAAAAGCCAATTTTATTAAAAAATAAAGTTGTAAAATGTCTCAAATATTGGATATTAAATTCCTTTTTTTTTCTTTTTTTTGGTTGTTCAAAAGCTCATGCTATATCATCTTTCATACATTTGACTCATTTGGGTTATGAACTCCCATTTTTACCCCAATACAAATCGTAGAATCACATCAGTTACACACTCACGTTTTTACATAATGGCATATTAGTGATTGTTGTATTCTTCTACCTTTCCTATCCCCTACTATCCCCCTCCCCTCCCCAACCATCTACCCTCTATACCTCATCTGCTATTGTTCAATTCTCTCCCTTGTTTCCCCCCCTTTCCCCTCACAACCTCTTATATGGAATTTTGTGTAACATTAAGTGTCTCCTACCATTTCCATATGCTTTCCATTCTCTCTCCCTTTCTCTCCCCCCACTCATCTCCATTTAGTGTTAATATTTTCCTCATGCTCTTCTTCCCTGTTCTGTTCTTATTTGCTCTCTTTATATCAAAGAAAACATTTGGCATTTGTTTTTTAAGGATTGGCTAGCTTTGCTTAGCATTATATGTTCTAATGCCATCCATTTCCCTTCAAATTCAATGATTTTTGTCATTTTTTAATGCTGCATAATACTCCATTGTGTATAGATGCCCCTTTTTTATCCATTCGCCTATGGAAGGTCATCTAGTTTGGTTCCACAGTTTAGCTATTATGAATTGTGCCGCTATGATCAGTGATATGGCAGTATCCCTATAGTGCGCTCTTTTAAGATCCTCAGGGAATAGTCCGAGAAGTGAGATAGCTGGGTCAAATGGTGGATCCTTTCCCTGCTTTCCCAGGTATCTCCATACTGCTTTCCAAATTGGCCTCAACATTTTCCAGTCCCACCAGCAGTGTACAAGTGTACCCTTTTCCCCACATCCTCGCCAACACTTATTGTTGTTTGATTTCATAATGGCTGCCAATCTTACTGGAGTGAGATGGTATCTTAGGGTGGTTTTGACTTGAATTTCCCTAACTGCTAGAGATGGTGGGCATTTTTTCATGTTCTTGTTGATGGATTGTATGTCCTCCTCTGTGAAGTTTCTGTTCAGGTCCTTGGCCCATTTGTGGATTGGTTTATTTGTTGTCTTATTGTTTAATTTTTGAGTTCTTTGTATATTCTAGATATTAGGGCTCTATCTGAAGTGTGAGGGGTAAAAATTTGTTCCCAAGATGTAGGCTCTCTATTTACCTCTCTTATTGTTTCTCTTGTTTCGAAAAAAACTTTTTAGTTTAAATAAGTCCCATTTGTTGATTCTTGTTATTAACTCTTGTGCTATGGCTGTCCTATTAAGGAATTTGGAGCCCAACCCCACAGTATGTACATCGTAGCCAAATTTTTCTTCTATTAGATGCAGTGTCTCTGATTTTATATCTTGCTCCTTGATCCATTTAGAGTTAACTTTTGTGCATGGCGAGAGAAAGGGATTCATTTTCATTTTGTTGCATATGGATTTCCAATTTTCCCTGGACCACTTGTTGAAGATGCTATCCTTCCTCCATTGCATGCTTTTAGGCCCTTTTTCAAATATAAGAAAGTTGTACTTTTGTGGATTGGTTTCTGTGTCCTCTATTCTGTACCATTGGTCCAGCTGACTTTTGTGATACCAGTACCACGCTGTTTTTGTTACTATTGCTTTGTAGTACAGTTTGAACTCTGTTATCGCTATACATCCTGATTCACACTTCCTGCTTAGAATTGCTATTGCTATTCTGTGTCTATTGTTTTTCCATATGAAATTCATGATTGCTTTATATATTTCTACAAGAAATGCCATTGGGATTTTGATTGGCATTGCATTAAACCTGTAGAGAACTTTGGGTAATATCGCAATTTTGATGATGTTAGTTCTGCCTATACATGAACAGGGTACATTTTTCCATCTTCTAACATCTTCTTCTATCTCTTTCTTTAGAGTTATGTAACTTTCATTGTATAAATCTTTCACCTCTTTTTTTAGGTTGATTCCCAAGTATCTTATTTTCTATGAGGATATTGTGAATGGAGTGGTTTTCCTCATTTCAATTTCAGAAGTTTTGTTGCTGATATACAGGAATGCCTTTGATTTTTTCTTGTTGATTTTATATACTGGCACTTTGCTGAATTCATTTATTAACTCTAGCAGTTTCTTTGCATACCCTTTAGGGTTTGTTAAATATGTTATCATGTCATCCTCAAATAGCGAATATTTAAGTTCTTCTTTTTCTATTTTTATGCCTTTAATTTCTTTTGTCTGTCTAATTGCTCTGGCTAGTATTTCAAGAACTAAACTGAATAGAAGTGGTGATAGAGGGCATCTCTGTCTTGTTCCAGATTTTAGAGGGAATGCCTTCAGTTTTTCTCCATTTAGGATGATGCTAGCCTGAGGTTTAGCATATATAGCTTTTACCATGTTGAGGTAAGTTCTTGTTATCCCTAATTTTTATAGTGTTTTGAACGTAAAGGAATGCTGTACTTTGTCAAACGCTTTATCTACATCTATCGAGATGATCATATGGTTTTTGTCTTTAAGTCTATTGATGTGGTGGATTACATTTATTGATTTCCATAAATTGATCCAGGCTTGCATCCCAGGGATGAATCCTACTTGATCATGAAGCACAATTATTTTGATATGCTTTTGTATTCAATTCACCATGATTTTATTGAGAATTTTTGCATCCAAGTTTATTAGAGGTATTGGTCTGTAGTTTTCTTTCTTTGAAGTGTCTTTGTCTGGTTTTGGAATCAGGGTGATGTTGGCCTCATAGAATGAATTTGGAGGAACTCCTTCTTTTTCTATTTTTTGAAATTGCTTGAAAAGTATTGGTATTAATTCTTCTTTGAGGGTTTTGTAGAACTCCACTGTATACCTATCCGGTCCAGGGCTCTTTTTGGTTGGTTGTCTTTTGATGGTTTCTTATTTTTCTTCCTTTGTTATTGGTCTATTTAAATTGTGGGTGTCTTCCTGACTCAATCTGGGCAGATCATATGACTTAAGAAATTTATCGATATCTTCTTTATCTTCTATTTTATTGGAATATAGGGTTTCAAAATACTTTCTAATTATCTTCTGTGTTTCTGTAGTGTGTGTTGTGATATTTCCATCTTTATTCCATATGTTAGTAATTTGAGTTCTCTCTCTTCTTCTCTTCGTTAGCATGGCTAAGGGCCTGTCGAACATATTTATTTTTTCAAAGAACCAACTCTTATTTATTTCAATTTTTACAATGTAGATTTTTTGTTTCAATTTCATTGATTTCTCCTCTAATTTCAATTATTTCTTGTCTTCTACTACATTTGATGTTCTTTTGCTCTTCCTTTTCTAGGTTTTTGAGGTGTAGTGTGAGTTCATTTATTTGTTGTTGTTTTTTTCTTTTTTTGAGGAAAGAATTACAAGAAATGAATTTCCCTCTTAAAACGGCTTTCATTGTGTCCCATACAAACCGGTATGTTGTGTCTCTATTGTCATTTGTCTCTAAGAATTTTTTTATCTCCTCCTTTATGTCTTCTGTAACCCACTGATCATTCAGTAACATATTGTGCATTTTCCAGGTGATGTAGAATTTTTCCTTCCTTTTTTTTTTCATTGATTTAAAGTTTCAATCCATTATGATCAGATATGGTGCATGGTATTATCTCCATACCTTTATATTTACTAAGAGTTTCCCTATTGCATAATATATGGTCTATATTGGAGTAGGATTAATGTGCTGCTGAGAAGAACGTGTATCCACTTGATGATGGTTGATATATTTTATATATGTTGGTTACGTCTAGGTTATTGATTGTGCTATTGAGTTCTATAGTATCTTTATTCAGCTTTTGTCTGGAGGAAGGCAAGAGACTTCATCCACTATGACTGCCCTTTTTGCCATTTTAGTTTTGGAAGCACACATGGGATCTTTCTTTAGATCCATCAGGTGCTGAGAATCTAAGCCACAGGCTCACACAGGGCCAAGATGCAGATTCAGAAACATCCCTTTCCAAAGCAATTAAGCAAAGAGCCACAGGTGATGCACATTTATTTCCATTTGAAAACTGTTTTCTTCAGTCTTCACAAAGGGGTTGCCGGAGGCAAAGACCTTCCTGACATTCAGGGCAACAGACAGGGAAGCAAAAGGCCCAAAGCAGGGTTTCTCCACTGAGACTTTCTTGGTCACACTGATATCTGAGTTTTCTGAGATACTCGCCATTCCCTTCAGCTATCCAGTACATTGCCATGTCACAGTGCTTGGGGTGGTACATATCTTGGACACAAAACCATGAGCGTATTCTAGAGAGTGGCCAGAATTCAGGAAGAAAACAGGAACTTAGGAAGATGGCGAGTGTTGCCCATTTATAAGGCAAGCTGCAGTTCATTCATAAATTGCACAGGATGAATGCTGGGAAGCTTTCTAGTAGACTGGACAAATCCCTTGATGCATTTTCTTTTCTAATGTCTACAACCACGGACACAATGGGATATATAGACACAGAAACACTCGCCTTGTCAAATGACTTACTAGAAACAGTCCACTCCAAAACTAACAAACCACCTTTCCTACCTATTCTGAGAACAGGAGACAAAACAACAAACCCACAACCACACCCACAAAGACACCTCCTTCCCCCAGTAGGTCTCTGACTATCCAGAGTGTCCTCTGACTGGTGGGCCATGATATATTCCCCCATATTGGGGTGTCCTGTCTCTGATATGGTCTCCGTGGCCAACTCTGTGATGCTGTCAGAAGCCAGCGATGAGCCACTACCTGCTTTCTCAGGAAAGGCCCCTCTTCAGATCTTCCTGGCATTTGGCCAACCTCACATCAGTATGTACCAAGAAAGACTGACTCTGTCCTTGGTAAATCCAAACAAGTTTGACCACTGGGACTTGCACTGGGACTGGCTTTGGGTGCCTGGCTTCCTGGATCCCATGTTCAGAGAGTTTCATCACCAAGGAAGTAAGTTGAGTTCATTTCCTTCAGGAACTGAATGAGGTCACTACCCTGGCAACCACATTTTCCTAACAGTTCCTTCCGAGGGTCCCATCAGATGGAGGCTGCACCTACTTGCTCTGACATTTTCACAAGTTAGAATGGTATATCAACCGTAGGCACCCGGGATCAACTCTCCACACAGGCCTGGTTTGGTCCATCTTCACTACATTAAGAAAAGAGAGGCTGATTCAGACACATCCTTTCATCATGACCAGGATGTTTTCCATGTAAGATGACTTTTGCTCTCTCAGGTCCCTCATAGCTGCCTACATCTTCTCCAGGGATTATTTCTGCATGGACTTTTGATGTTGTCAGCTGGTGGAAGATCCCCTACCTTCCTGTATTGTAAGACCAACTCTGTTCCTGCTCTTCTGTAAATGAGATTGAGGGAACAGTGTATGGTTAGGGTTAATAGCATGTTCGATTTGGGTTAGGAATAATTATGCTGGATGAATAATGGTATTGGGAACCTGTGATATTTATAAGAATATAGACGTGAAATATATGTATGAGAACAGAGATCTAGGAAAGATTTGAAGCCCAGATAGGAATTGAAACCACGATTGGTATACTTAGCTTGAATTATGTTCTGCACCGAGGTCTCAGATAAATTGATATACAATGGCATAGGACCGTGTACCTCGGATGTTTGAATGTAGAAGAGAACATGCAGTCAAAAAGGGATAGTCTGTAGGATTAGGAAGATAGTCAGTAGGTTTAGGAAGAATAGTGAGTATAGGAGTTGGACCAAAAGTTCTTTAGCAATAGGGTTTCAGATAGAGAGTGAATGTAAATGTCAGCACATTTGAAGTTACAGTCACAATGATGAACTGGGGACAATATGTAGAAAAGCAGATATCAATAGGGACATTAAGAAATCAGGCATAGTATAAAGTGAGTGATAGGATTAGATATTTTCAAAAGGCTTGAGGTTGAATATATAATCTTAGGAAAAAAACAAATATGTAGTAACAAAGAGGATTGACATTTGAGAGCATTACTCAACCTGGACAGATGTTTTTAATAATCCATGCTCACTTTCCATTTAGGCTTTGGTACAATCATAAGTGTGACCTTTGCATTTTGTGTCCAGAATACTACTGTGATAAATGTATATGTAGATCAGGTGACATGAGTCTTTCTTCCACCATTATGGGGAGCAATATCCTGAAAACTTATAAATTAGTAATGGGGATACGAAAAGGTGTACCCTGTGTTGATGATTATTCAGATGATGCATGAATAGACCATATTGTGAGTAAAGTATATAACTGGTTCCAACTTTAAATAATGGATTGAATTTGCATCTGAAAAAAATATATGAAATCTTATATTGATATACATAAATTCATTCCAACCTGTTATATATCTAATGGTAATATTAGGGTTACAGTTTATCATGAAGAGTGAGTTTTGCTTGAACAATGATAATGGAATCGAAAATAATGTGTTTAGAATGAAGTCAAGTGAAAAGAACAGTAGAGAAATATGGAGGAATACATGTGTTCTGAAATAGTAAGTAATTGAAAGTGAACCAAATGCCTATAAATTTATGAAGTTGTGAATGAAAAAAATATATCCTATGTTGTACATAAACTGAAGAAATTTTAATGTACCAGTGTTTAATAAAAATGAACTTCAAAATACACATCATGTCCCATAGAAATCTATTTCCATTGATGTTAAACTGGGTCAGTTACAGTAGAAATATTAGGATTTGTAAGCACCATTCACTGAACTTAGTTTTCAGTAGTAGGAAACCAATATGTATTTCAGGTGGTTGAGTATTTCTTAGAATAATCTTGTGTAAAGTTGATTATACACCCAAATACATGAATACGAATGAATTTAGGGAGTGTATAATAAGATACATATATTTCATATTTTGGAAATTCTGGAGAATATATATATATATATATATATATATATATATATATATATATATATACACACACAAATACACACACAAACACACACACACAAATTAATATGTAGAAATATATATGCCAATTGAAATTCATCATAAAATATAATTCATCCACATATCCAAAAATATTCATTTTACTTAACATGGATTTATGTATAATGTTTTTTACTAGGAAGCTCACCCATAGGTTGAATTTTCAGTTCAATCAGTATTTAGGGGGAGTCATCTCTTTTCACAATTTTTATATTCCAATGTCAGTGAGCTCACAAGAATGTACGTGGGATACCAGGTAGGATAGTATATGTGCATAAAAAATACATGTGCTGAATAGGATACAGAGAAAGGGAGACAGGAATTTACATATGTGATAACTTTAAAAACTCATGAAGAAATATTATAATAAAAAGTTGACTAGATTTAAAACACATACTCTTGATAAAGCAGAAGGCAAATACAAGTATACACCATGCTTCCTATGAAAGGACTGTATTTCTATTCAGTTAGGTTTCTTTTTCTCCATCATATTAGGATTAGTAGTCAGATTCTAGTAGGGTATGGGTTGGTGTCAGGGATTCAGTATTTCAAATGGAAAATAGAAAAATTAATCTAATGTGTATGCAAACATGTACTACAGGAACAATTTCCCACTCTCTTCCAGAACAATGGCTTGACATAACCATCACTCCAAGTAAGACACAATTAGAGGAGAGGAGTTAGAAAATCTGTGAATACATATGAGAAATGTAAAATGCTCAGAAGTTCACAACACTGGAAGTAGAAGAACAGTTTCCAAAAGTAAGGGAGAGGGTAAACACTTCACAAACATGGAGCTCTGCTGGCCTAAAGACTTCTTGAGAAACTTCCTCTGTGGTTGGGCAAATGAAATATTTGTAATTGTCAGGAAATTTAGTTTCGTTTGTAGTGACACCATGAAATCTGGGTCTACATCTATGTGACCTGGAGGACATGGTTCCTTATTTTCTAATGAAAATGAGGCAGCAGTTCTGAATTCTCTCTTTGTAGGTAAACTGTGGCCACTGGGAGCTAAGTGTCTTCCCGTGTGGTCTGTGAAGCCATTTGGTCATGCTCCAATTTTCAGGGTGTTTCTTACTCCTGAACTGGGAGTTTCGTATTAGATTCATGAAATACAAGGAGTTCAACTGCGACACAATGATAGAGGGAGTTCTGTCACGTGTGGTTTGTCATGGTCGACAAGAGAATGTACGAACCAGGCTTTAATCCCACATAGCTTTCCCACTTGACTATAGCAACCTGATTCTGAACATTGCCCTGAAACCTCTCCATATAAAAAGATGCCTTTACATATAAGGGTCGGCTGCCTGCACCATGTCAGTCGCAAGTCTTTTGGAAGCCAATGGAAGATCCAGGTGATCCTACCAAAAATATTTATTTACACACCTACAGTCCACTGCTCTATGCCCACTACTCAGCAGGCTCCAACTTACTGGCATCTCTGTTCTACAACATTTTCACGAAACCCAGTCAATCAAGGCACAGTTTGGAACCATCATGATCAGCAACAGGACATTCAAAGTTTATCCAGTGCCACCTGGTCATGGAAATTTCAAATTTCATGGTATTTATCTAGCCATTTTTCAAGGATGAAGTTGGAGGCACTGTGGGTTTCAATTAATTCAGGAACCATTAAATGGTGAGGAAGCTCATTTCAATGAAAGCTCTGGAGATCACTCACGGGGAAGGCTTCCCAAAGAGTGGCCAAAAGGTCACATGAATCCAGGCCCATTGAGGTATACAAAGTGAGATCCATGTGTGTTTGTATTCTCAACTAAGTGTCCCAAGTCTTTAAGAATTAAATCATGTGATATCCTGGCTCAGAATCCCCGAGCACTGTGGAAAGCCATCCTGGGCCTAGATCTCAGATTACAAGGGTGATTCTCATGCGTGACCTCCTAAAATCCCAACACTATTTTTTGCAATACTTCTCTGAGGTCAGTTCCAGAACTCAGTCTCTAAGGGTAATCACACCAGAGTTCAAGCTCCGGTGGACACAGTCATCTCTTCCAACTACCACACAATTGACCACAATTAAAACCAAAACACTCCCATATGGACCTCATCTCCTTCCATATAGACACTCATCATAACCTCTGGCTGGAGGTTTCCATGAGGGGCGCAGACCAAGACAGTATCCACAATAATCTACCTTGCCCCTCATTTGCCTAAAGTCAGGGTGGCCTGGACACGCTTCCTGTTAACCAGGAGTGATCAAATAGGCCTGGTGTTAATACTGTTCTGCTTGTCCAATTTGAGGCCTACTGACTGTCAGATATTGATTCTTTATGTGAATTGGAGTCATGAGAAAACCCAAGCACCTATGGGCTAGCCTCTGCAGGTTTTGAAGAACTCGTTTGACCCAAAGGATTCCTATTCTCACTTGATGGAGGTCAGGAACCTTACAGAGGAAGGCTAGAGACTTCATGCCAATGACTGCTCTTTTGGCCATTTTGGTTTTGAATGCACGCATGGGAAATTTCTTTAGATCCCTCAGGTGCTGAGAATCTAAGCCACTGCCTCATACAGAGCCAAGGGGCTGATTCAGACACATCCCTTTTCAAAGCAGTTAAGGAAAGAGCCACATGTATGCCCAATAATTTCCATTTGAAAACTGTTTTCTTCAGGCTTCACAAAAGGGTGGCCTGAGTCAAAGACCTTCCTGAAATTCAGGAAAACAGAACAATAGGTAAGCAAATGGTCCAAAGCAGGGTTGCTCCACTGAGAATTTCCTGGTCACACTGATACTTGAGTTTTCTGAGATGCTTGCCATTTCTTTCAGCTATCCAGTACATGGCCAGTCACAGAGCTTGAAGGTGGTACATATCGTGAACAAAAAACCATGGTCCTATTCTGTAGAGTGGCCAGAATTCAGAAAGAAAACAGGAACTTAGGAATATAGCAGGTATTGCGCATCAATAGGGCAAGCTACAGTCCATTCATAAATGGGGCAATTTGAATGCTGAGAAGCTTTCTACTAGACAGGACACATCCATTGATGCATTCTTTTTTCTAATGCATACAACCACGGACACAGTGAAATACTGAGACATAGAATCACTCGCCATGTCAAAAGACTTACTAGAAACACTAAACTTCAATCCAAACAAACCGACTTTAATACCTATTCTAGGAAAATGAGACAAAACCACAAACCCACAACAACACCCACAAAGGCACCTCCTTCCCCCAAGTAGGTCTGTGACTATCCAGAGTGTCCTCTGACTTGTGGGCCAAAATATGTTCCCCCAAATTGGCCTGTCCTGTCTCAGATCTGGTCTCCTTGGCCAACTCTGTGAAGTTCTCAGTAGCCAGCGGTGAGCCACTACCTGCTTTCTCAGGAAAAGCCCCGCTTCAGAGATTTCCTCTCATTTGGCCTTCCTCACATCTGTAGGTACCAACAAAGACTGACTCTGTCCTTGCTGAATCCAAACAAGTGAGACCACTGGGACTGGAACAGGGACTGGCTCTGGGTGCCTGGCTTCCTGGATCCCAAATTCAGAGAGTTCCATCACCAAGGAAGTTAAGTGAGGTCCCTTCCTTCAGAAATTGAATGAGGTCACTGTCTTGGCAACCACTTTGTCCTAACTGTTGCTTTCAAGGGTCCCATGATACGGAGGCTGCCCCTACTTTCTGTGACACTTTCACAAGTTAGAATGGTATATCAACAATAGGCACCCAGGAATAGATCTCCACACAGGCCTAGTTTGGTCCAACTTCTCTACGTTAAGAAGAGAAGCTGATTCATACACAACCTTTTATCCTGACCAGGTTGTTTGCCATGGAAGATGACTTTTGGTCTCTCAGGTCCTTCATAGCTGCCTACCTCTTCTCCAGGGATCATTTCTGCATGTACCTTTGAGGTTCTCAGGAGGTGGAAGATTCCCTACATTTCAGTATTGTAAGATCAATTCTTTCCCTGCTCTTCTGTAAAGTTAGATTGAGGGAACAGTGTATGGTTATGGTTAATAACATGTTCGGTTTGGGTTAGAAATCATTCTGCTGGATGAATAATGGTATTGGGAACTTGCTATGTGTATAAGAATATATAGGTGAAATATATGTATGAAAACAGAAATCTAAGTATGATTTGAAGTCCAGAAGGGCATTGGGCTCTTGATTGGGATATGCAGCTTTGAATTACGTTCTGCAGAGGTGTCTCAATTAAATCGATATACAATGCCATAGGACCTTGTACCTTGGATGAATTAATGTAGAAGGAACATCTAGTCGAAAAGGGATAGTCCGTAGTGAAAGGTTAATAAAATAGGTACTTGTCACTTCCTGTTTTTCTGTATGCTTAACAAAACACTGTTGAAATCTTGAGAAATGTTTGCTAATCTTGTTTCCAGAATGTTCTGTTCCCAACTGCCAAACTGCAGAATGTACTCCCTCACTCAGTGTCATGCAAACCGCCCACATGCCCTCACCCATTAGTAAACTTCCCTCTCTTCCCTCTCCAAGGAAAGTATATAAGCTGTGCTTAAGGTGTTCTCAGGGCTCTCTGCTCTATTTAAGTGAGTTCTGAGCCACAGCATTCTGAACCCCAAATAAACCCATTGCTGTTGCATGAGACAGACTCTTGGTGGTCTCTTCCTTCGACACTCGCCCGACCTTTACATATTGAGGTTCCACAGAGTTCTGGCAGTGGCAGACGAGAGACCCCAATGGGCTCCTCTCGGAGCAAGTAAGGCACCTCTTTCTGGTTTCAGGTTTCATGTTAGGGCTTGGCAAAATCTCTGGCGATGAAGAGCCTGAGCTCCCTCCGAAGGTGGCTGAGAGACGTGTCACGGAGACACAGGGCACCTCCCTGGGGGACGCCGCAGAAAACTCGGGAAATTAAGGAACAATAGTCTCCTCAACTCAGTGATATTTTGTTTCAGATTCGGTATTGTCATCCCATCGGGTTTTGCCGGCTACTCATTCCTGGTTTCAGTGTTTGACGTCCATTGCCTGTGTTTATGGTCTTGTCTTATCTGTGTCATGTGTCCTTACTTTTGCTGTTTGTGTACCTTTCATTATGGGACAGAGCAGTTCAATGCCTCTGTCCCTGACCCTTGATCACTGGAACAAAGTCCGCTTAAGAGCTCAGAATCTTTCTTGTTTTAGTAAAATGCTGGACCTGGCAGAATCTCTGTGCCTCAGAATGGCCCACCTTTGAATTCGGATGGCCCCTAGAAGGATCTTTCTACTTCGCACTAATTTAAAAATTCAGAGATATTATCTCAGCCGGGGACACATAGCCATCTGGATCAACAGCCATATATCTTAACTTGGCAGAACATCTGCAAATCTCCTCCTCCATGGGTGAAGCCTTTCCTTGCCCCTGCCTCTGCTCCTACTCCTTCCCCCATGATCT
Organism: Callospermophilus lateralis; assembly: GCF_048772815.1. Lineage (NCBI taxonomy): Eukaryota > Metazoa > Chordata > Mammalia > Rodentia > Sciuridae > Callospermophilus > Callospermophilus lateralis. The sequence continues at coordinate 488,488 of NW_027513904.1, forward strand.
CTCAAACCCTCTCAACCTCCTCCTCCTCCACCCCCTGTTCTCCCCGAGTCACAGATTTGACTCTACTGGACTCTTCTTCCCTTACTAATCCCCTGCCCTTGTCCCCTAACCCACAACACCCTCAAATGGATTTCCCTGCTGCTGACTCAGCCTCTTTACCATTGGAGGAAGCTAAGCCGGTAATAGGGTCTGATAATGGACCGGTGTTCATGGCCCAGGTAAGTCAGGGGTTAGCCAGGAACCAGGGAATTAATTGGAAGTTATATTGTGCTTATAGATACCCGAGTTCAGGACAGGCAGATAGAATAAATTGAACCATTAAAGAGACCTTAAGAAAATTAAACTTAGAGAACAGCATAAAAGATTGGACTATGCTCCTGCCTTATGCAATGTTTCATGCAAGAAATACTCCCTCTGTTTCTTTGAGTAATCTTAGCCCCTGTGAAATTCTCTATTGTTGCCCTCCTGCAGTAAGGGACCTAAGCCCGACTCAAAGACCTAACCATTCCATCCACACCCCCTTGCTTGACAGACTTAAAGCTCTGAAAAGAACTCAGTGATACCTGTGTAAACAGCTGGCCACTGCCTACCAAACTGGGGACAAAGGGACTCCACATCGATATCAAGTAAGAGACTTCATCTACGTAAGACGACATCAGGTATCATGCTTGAAACCCCGCTGGAAAGGACCATAGCCGGTGCTACTTATAACACCTCCAGTGGTAAAGGTAGATGGAATCAATTTCTGGATCCATGCCTCTCATCTCAAGCCTGCGCCCTGTCCAGACTCTGGCTGGAAACTGGAAAAGACTGGTAAAACCTTCAAATTGCGTATTCGCCATGTGGATAAGTCTGTGGACTCTCTCCTTGGCCACAAGTAGTCCTAAGCCACATCAGCCCATTCAGCAGTGATGGCTGATCACAATTCCTACTGGAAAAGAAGTATAATCTATCTCGCATACAGCCCCCTGAGGGACCTGGTGGCCATCATTCCTCCCAGACATTTGTCAGCTGGCTATAGGTCTTACCTATTGGGATATCCCTGATGAAGAGGATACCACTAAAATTCCATTAAATTACTTCTGTAGCATAGATAATGGAAACAAACATTATGGATGAAGGGACATGCAAGCCAGATGCAGGTTGGCTAGCCTAGATTACTATGTTTGCCGGGCAGACTCTCAAAGCCACAGTCACGGCTGTGTGGGGGGAAAGCCGACTTCTTCTGTAAGTCATGGGGATTTGAGCAAACAGGGGCTGCCTGATGGAACCCAAACTCCTCATCAAATTCAGTACACATCATTGGCCATATTACCAATTAGATAAGAAGAACCGATGGCCCCCAGAGGGGTCTCTAGATCCTCAAATTCTGCGTGACCTTTTCCCTCCTTCACTCACATCCTGAACTATGCTTCTCCAATAGATCCTCACCCTCAGCCTTCTGCTCCAGACATTCTGCTGTCACTCCCACCTCACCAACCTGATTTCTCCCCTCCAATTACTAGATCAAAAACCCAAACCTCTGCCGGTTCTCAGACCATTGCCTCCTTGCTGAGGCAGCAGTTACTGAAGTACCCCTCCACCCACTCACTCCTCTCTTGTCCTGTCAGTGCCCGCACCGGGTCCCGCCAGGTCTTCTTACCAGCTAAACCAAAGCTCAAACCAGCTGAGGAGAGCCCTCAGTCCCCTATCTAAGATGTAATAAAAATGGCCTTTAAAGTTGGTTTGTCATCACTGAAAACAGTTTACTAATAATTAAACGTCCCTCATATGCGTTTTGAGATACTCACTCCCATCATCCTCTCTGCTCTACCTGTTCTACTGCTCAAGTTTTTGTTGCTAGGAAAATCTCAAACCCGTTTCCCATTATTCTTTTACATCTCTCCTTCCTCATTCTCAGATCCACGGAGCTGATCACAGCCCACCTTCCCCGTCTTCCCCCTCTGCACTAGGCCCACAGAAAAGTCTTAACTGACCTTCTCCAGAAGTCTTCACCATGGCTGACTTTAGGACTTTCAGCAAAAGAGTCCCTATAAAAGAGTTCAATGTAGATAAACTTCCTCTTTTCGTGTTGCCCTGTTCTACTTGGCCAGTGGCTAAAAAAATCAGCACTTCTCAGGTAGACACCCTTTTTCTAGTTTTTCACAAAATATGTGAACAAGGCCTCTGTCCTTGAGCTGGGGATTCACAGAGATGGCTACATTTCTAAGATAAAGAAGTTACCAACTGGTCTCCATGGTAACAGCTGGCAGGGGTAAAATAAGAAAGGGAAGAAAAAGCTCTCCCCCTCCCAGGTGTCCTTTAAAAGTTAACTTGCCCAGAACAGGGGAAAAACAGGAACAAATACTGCGTTTTTGAACTTCTGCAGACTGTGAGCTTCTGAGCACCTTCCCTTACATGTTGGGTACAAAATTCTGAAACTACCTAAACTTGAGTTTCAGGGGATTAATTGATTACAACAGAAGCAATGCCCTCTGAATCCGGTTGCAACCAAATAGGACTGTTTCCCTGTCTTTAGTGCTATCTTAGGTGCCTTGCCTTGTCCTCCTTACAACAGAATAATTCTATATACTTAAACCTTGTTTATGTTTTCATGAAATGGTCAACAGATGTGATTAATGGTGTAATGGTGCAGATGTTTCCCAGAGTGCTCTATTATGAAGCAGGTTCATTTGAAGATCAAATAGGGGGACATACAACCAGGTTCCACTGGGAGCATATATCCCTCACTTTAGCCATCATATTAGGAATAGGATTTGCTGCACGGGTGGGCCCAGGAACCACTGCCCTTGTCCATGTGACACAATAAATTACCCAATTAGAAGCAGCAATAGACCAAAACTAAGATATTAGAAACCACCATCAGAGCTTTGCATGAAACTTTAACCTCTCTCTCTGAAGTTGTTTTACAGAACAGTTGAGGTTTGGACCTCCTCTTCATTAAAGAAGGGGGCCTTTGTTCTGCATTGAGGGAAGAATGTTGTTTTTATGCCGAACATACTGGAGTTGTAATAAAATCTATGAGTAAATTAAAAAGACACATTAAAGAGCATCAACAAGAGAGAGAGAGAGACCCAAAAAAGGGTTGTTTGAGTCTTGGTTCACACAGTGCCCCTGGTTAACTACGTTTTTATCAACCCTGGCCGGTCCAATAATAATCCTCATATTATTGCTAACTATAAAACCCTGTTTTCTCAACCGTGTAATTTCTTTTCTCCAGGCTCAAATTGGACGAGTTAAACTTATGGTAATACCCCACTAGGAGACATAGAATGTGAAACCCCCCAATGATAATTTTTATGATTAAAAGTAGCCAGAAAAAGAAGTGAGGAATGAAAGGTTAATAAAATAAGTACTTGTCACTTCCTGTATTTCCCTATGCTTAACAAAAAACTGTTGAAATCTTGAGAAATGCTTGCAAAACTTGTTCCCAAAATGTGCTGTCCCCAACTGCCAAACTACAGAATGTACTCCCTCACCCAGTTGCATGCAAACTGCCCACTCGTCGTGACCCATCAATAAACTTCCCTCCCTGCCTTCTCCAGGGAAAGTATACAAACTCTACTTAAGCTATTCTCAGGGCTATCTGCTCTATTAAAGTGAGCTCTGAGCCCCAGCATGCTGGAAACCCAATAAACCTTTTGCTGTATCATGAGTACTCTGTTGGTCGTCTCCTTCTCCGAAGCTTCCCCGACATTTACTTGGATGATTGAATGTAGAAGAGAACATCCAGTGAAAAAGGTATAGTTGGTAGGATTAGGAAGATAGTCAGTAGGTTTAGGAAGAAGAGTGAGTATAGAATTTAGAACAAAAGTTCTTTAGCAATACGGTTTCAGTTAGAGAGTGAATGTAAATGTGAGCACAGTTGAAGAGTCAGTCACAATGATGAACTGGGGAAAATATGTAGGAAAGCAGATATCAATAGAGACATTATGAAATCAGGGAAATTACAAAGTGAGTGACAGGACTAGATATTTTGAAAAGGATTGAGTTTGAATATATAATCTTAGGAAAAAACAAATATGTAGACACCAATAGGATTGATATTTGAGAGCATTAGGCAAATTTCAGGTGCATGAATATTTCTGAGAATAATCTTGTGAATAGTTGATTATAAATCCAGATACATGAACATGAATGAATTTAGGGAGTGTATATGAGACACATATATTTCATTTTTTGAAATATCTGGAGAGTGTGTATATATATATATATATATATATATATATATATATACACACACAAACACAAAACACACACAGACAAAAAAGTAGCAATATATATGTCAATCAAAATTCATCATATAATATATATTATCCACAGATCTAAAAATATTCATTTTACTGAACATGGATTTATGTATAATGTTGTTCAACTAGAAAGCTCACCCATATGTTGAATATTCAGTTTCAATGGGGTTTAGTAGGAGTGATCTTTTCTCTCAATTTGTATCTGCCAAGTCAGCCACCTCACAAGAATGTACGTGTGGTACCAGGTAGCCAACCTGATTCTGAACATTGCCCATAAACCTATCCATATAACAAGATGCCTTTACATATAAGGGTCTGCTTGCTGTACCCTGTCAGTCACAAGGCATTTGGAAGCCAATGGCAGATAAACATGGCCCCACCACACATGTTTTATCACACACCTTCACACCACTGCTCTAGGCCCACTAATGAGCAGGCTCCAACTTACTGGCATCACTGTTCTACACAATTTTCATGAAACAAAGTCAGTCAAGGCACTGTCTGGTACACTGATGGTCAGCAACAGGATATCCAAAAGTTCTCCAGTGCCACCTGGTCATGGGAATTTCAAAAATTTTATGGTATTTATCAAGCCATTTGTCGAGGATGAAGTTGGAGGCTCTTTGGGTTTCAATTTATTCAGGAACCATTAAATGTTGAGGAAGCTCATTTCAATGAAAGCTCTAGAGAACACTCACAGGCAAGACTTCCCAAAGTGTGGCTAAAAAGGTCACATGAAGCCAGGCCCATTGAGGTCTACAATGTGAGGTCCATGTGTGTTTTGACTCTCAACTGTGGCTGCAAAGTCTTTCAGAATAAAATCATGTGATATCCTGGCTGAGATTCCCAGTGCTCTGGGGAAAGCCACCCTGCACCTAGATCTCAGGTTCCAAGGGCGACTCTCATGCATGGCCTAGTAAAAACCAAACACAATTCATGAAAATACTTCTCTGAGGTCAGTTCCAGAATTCATTCTCTAAGAGGAATCACAACAGAGTTCAAGCCCAGGTGGACCCAGTCTTTTCTTCTAAGTGCCACACAAATTACCACAATTCCAAACAAAATGCTCCCACATAACCCTTTTCTTCTTCCATATAGACACTCATCCTAACCTCTGGATGGAGGTTTCCATGAGGGGCGCAGGACAGGAAAGTGTCCAAAATAACCTCCCTTGCCCCTCATTTGCCTAAAGTCAGTGTGGCCTGGAAATCCTGACTGTGAAACAGGAGTGATCAAATCGGCCTGCCGTTAATACAGCTTGGCTTCTCCAATTTGAGGCCTACTGACTGTAGGGTTTAGATTCTTCATGTAAATTGGGGTCATGAGAAAACCCAAGCACCTATGGGATAGCCTCTGCAGGGCTATGAAGAACTCTTTTGAAACAAAGGATCCCTATTCTCACTTGATGGATGTCAGGAACCTTAGAGAGGAAGGCGAGAGTCTTCATAAACAATGACTGCTCTTTTGGCCATTTTGGTTTTTAATGCACCCATGGGATCTTTCTTTAGATCCATCAGGTGCTGAGAATCTAAGCTACAGCCTAACACAGGGCCAAGAGGCTGATTCAGACACATCCCTTTCCAAAGCAATTAAGCAAAGAGCCACAGGTGTTGCCCATTCATTTCCATTTGAAAACTGTTTTCTTCAGGCTTCACAAAGGGGTGGCCTGAGGCAAAGAACTTCCTGACATTCAGGGCAACAGAACAATAGGTAAGCAAAAGGCCCAAAGCAGGGTTTCTCCACTGGGATTTAATGGTCACACTAATATCTGATTTTTCAGAGATGCTCGCCATTCCTTTGAGCTATCCAGTACATGGTCATGGCACACAGCTTGGAAGTGGTACATACCTTAGACATAAAACCATGAGCCTATTCTGGAGAGGGGCAGAAGTCCAGAAGAAAACTGAAACATAGGAAGATTGCAGGTGTTACCCATCGAAAAGGCAATCTGAAATCCATTCATAAATTGGACAGGATGAATGCTGGGAAGCATTCTACTAGACAGGACACATCCATTGATGCATTTTCTTTTCTAATATCTGCAACCACGGACACAGTGTGATAGACAGACATAGAAACACTCGCCTTGTCAAATGACTTACTAGAAACAGTTCATTCCACACCAAAAAAAGCGCCTTGCCTACCTATTCTCTGAACATGAGACAAAACCAGAAACCCACCCCCACAGCCACAAAGGCACCTCCTTCCCCCAAGAAGTTCTGTGACTATCCGGACTGTCCTCTGACTGGTGAGCCATACTATATTCCCACGGAATGGCCTGATCTGTCTCAGATCTGGTCTCCTTGGCCAACTCTGTGCAGGTGTCAGGACCCAGAGGTGAGAAACTACCTGCTTTCTCAGGAATGACCCCTCTTTAGAGCTTTCCTGGCATTTGGCCATCCTCACATTAGTAGGTACCAAGAAAGACTGACACTGTCCTTGGTAAATCCAAACAAGTGAGACCACTGGGACTGGGACTGGGACTGGCTCTGGGTGCCTGGCTTCATGAATCCCAAGTTCAGAGATTTCCATCACCAAGGAAGTGAGGTGAGGTCACTTCCTTTAGGAACTGAATGAGGTCACTGCCTTGGCAACCAGTTTGTCCTACCAGTGGCTTCCAAGTGTCACATGAGAAGGAGGCTGCCCCTACTTCCTGTGACACTTTCACAATTTAGAATGGTATACAACCATAGGCACCCAGAAACAGCTACCCACACAGGCCTGGTTTGGTCCATCTTCTCTAAATTAAGATGTGAGAGGCTGATTCAGACAGAACCCTTCATCCTGAACAGGTTGTTTGCCATTGAACATGACTTTTGTTCTCTCAGGTTCTTCATAGCTGCCTACATCTTCTTCAGTCAACATTTCTGCATGGAACTTTGAGGTTCTCAGCAGGTGGAAGATCCCCTACTTTCCTGTATTGTAAGACCAACTCTGTCCCTCCTCTCTGTAAATTTAGAATGAGGGAACAGTGTAGGGTTAGGGTCAATAACATATTTGACTTGTGTTAGGAATCATTCTGCTGGATGAATAATGGTATTGGGAACCTGCAAAATTTATAAGAATATATATTTGAAATATAAGTATGAAAACATAAATCTAGTTACGATTTGAAGCCAGAAAGGGCATTGGGCCCTTCTTTGGGATATTTAGCTTTGAATTACATTCTGCATTTTAGTCTCAGATAAATCTATACACAATGGAATAAAACCTTGCACCTCAGATGCCTGAATGTCGAAGAGAACATCCAGTCAAAAATGGATAGTCGGTAGGATTTGGAAGATAGTAGGTTTAGGAAGAAGAGTGAGTCTTCGAGTAGGACCAATAGTTTTTTAGCAATAGGGTTTCGTTTAGAGAGTGAATGTAAATGTCAGCACATGTGAAGAGTCAGTCACAATGATGAACTGGGGAAAATATGTAGGAAAGCAGGTCTCAATAGAGACATTAGGAAATCAGACAAATTATGAAATGCGTGATAGGATTAGACATTTTCAACAGGGTTGAGGTTGAATATATAATCATAGGAAGAAACAAATATATAGTCCCCAACAATATTGACACTTGGGAGAATTAGGCATCCTGGACAAGGATGTTTTTAGTAATATATACTCACTTTCAATTTAGGGTTTGGTACAATCATAAATGTGACCTTTGCATTTTTGTCCAGAATATTACTGTGATAAAATGTATATGTAGATCAGGTGACATGAGTATTTCTTCCACCATTATGGGAAGCAATATTTTTAAAACCCATAAATTAGTATTGGGTATACAAATAGGTGTACCCTGTGTCAATGAATATAGAGATGATGCATGAATAGATCGTACTGTGAATAAATAATATAACTGGTTCCAACTTTAGAAATTGGAGTTAGAATAAATTGATATCTGAAAATATACAGGAAATCTTATATTGATATTGGTATACATACATTCATTACAACCAATTATAAGTCTAATGGTAATATTAGGGTTACGGTTTATCATGAAGAGGGTGTGTGAGTTTTCCTTCAAAAGTGATTATGGAAATCGAAAATAATGTGTTTGTTAAGAAGTCTCATGAAACGACCAGTCGAAAAACCTGGAGGACTACATGTGTTCGGAAGCAGGAAGTGATTGAAAGTGAAACAAATGTCTTTAATTTTGAAATTTTGGGTGAAAAATTTATCCATGGATGTGCATAAACTGAAGAAATAGTACTGTACCAGTTTTAAATAAAAATGAACGTCAAAATACACATCATGTCCCATAGGAATCTACTTGCATTGATGTTAAACTTGGTAAGTTACGGTAGAAATATTAGGATTTGTATGCACCTTTCACTGAAGTTTGTTTTCAGTACTAGGAAACAAATAAGTATTTCAGGTGGATGAATATTTCTGAGAATAATCTTGTGCAAAGTTGATTACAAATCCACATACATGAATATGAATGTATTTAGGGAGTGAATAATAAGACACATATTTCATATTGTGAAAAATCTGGAGAGTATATATATACAAAACACACACAGACATTATAAAGTGGCAATATATATGCCAATCGAAATTCATGGTGAAATATATATCATTCATAGATCCCGAAATATTAATTTTAATGAACATGGATTTATGAATAATGTTGTTCAACTAGGAAGGTCACCCATAGGTTGAATTTTAAGATCCAACAGCATTTAGCAGGAGTGATCTCTTCTCATAATTTGTATCTGCCAAGTCAGCCACCTCACAAGAATGTATATGTGATACCAGGTAGGATTCTATATGTGCATATAAAAATACATGTGCTGAATAGGCTACAGAGAAAGGGATACAGGAATTCACATATTCATTAACTTTAAAAACACATGGAGAACTATTTCAATTAAAAATTAACTAGATTTATAACACCTAACCTACATAATGCAAACGGCAAGTCCAACTATACACCATGCCTCTTCTGAACTGCTTGTATTTCTATTCTGTTTGAGTTATTTTTCTCCATCATATTAGGAATAGTAGTCAGAGTCTAGTAGGGTATAGTTTCGTGTCAGGGATTCAGTATTTTGAATGGAAAATTGGAAAATGAATCCAATGTGTATGCAAATATGTGCTACACAAAAATCTTCCCACTTTCATCCACAACAATGCCTTGACATTACCTTTGCCACAAGTAAGACACAATTAGAGGAGAAGAGTTAGAAAATACGTGAATACATATCTGGAATGGAATACGCTCAGGATTTCCCAACCTTGGAGGTGATAGAGCAGTTTCCATAAGTAAGGGACATGGTAAACACTCCACAAACATGGAGCTCTGCTGGCCTAAATACTTCTTGAGAAACTGCCTCTGAGGTTGGGCACTTGAAATATATGTTGTTGTCAGGAGCTTTAGCTTCCTTTATAGTGAGCCCATCAAAGCTGGGTCTGCATCTATGTGACCTGGAGGACATGGTTTCTTATTATCCAATGAACCTGAGGCAGCAGTGCTGAATTCTCTCTTTGTAGGTAAACTGTGGCCACTGGGGGCTAAGTGTCACCCCGTGTGGACTGTGAAGCCATTTGGTCCTCTTCCACTTTCTGTTGTGGTTCTTGCTGCTACACTGGGACTTTGGTATTTGCTTCACGAAATACAACAATTTCAACTGGGACACAGTGCTGGAGAGAGTTCTGTCACTGTGGTGGGTCACGGTCTGCAGGAGAATGCACCAACCAGGCTTCTTTCCCACATAGCTTGCACCATTGACCATGTCAACCTGATTCTGAAAATTGCCCTGAAACCTCTCCATATATCAAAATGCCTTTACAAATAAGGGTCTGCTGGCTGCACCATGTCCTTCACAAGGCATTTGGTAGCCAATGGCCAAACCACATGGACCTACCACAGATGTTTTATCACACACCTGCACACCTGCCCACCGCTGCTCTAGGCCCACTACTCAGTAGGCTCCAACTTACTGGCATCTTTTTTCTACATTATTTTTATGAAACCCAGTCAATCAAGGCACCCTCTAGTATACTCATGATCAGCAACAGGACACCCAAAGATTCTCCAGTTCCACCTGGTCATGGGATTTTCAAAAATTTCATGGTATTTATCTAGCCATTTTTCAAGGATGAAGTTGGAGGCACTGTGGGTTTCAAGAACCACTAAATGTTGAGGAAGCTCATTTCAATGAAACTCTGGAGAACTCTCATAGGCAAGGCTTCCCAAAGAGTGGCCAAAAGGTCAAATATAGCCAGGCCCATTGAGGTATACGTTGTGAGTTCCATGTGTGTTTTGACTCTCAACTATGGCTACCAAGTCTTTAAGAATAAAATCATGGGATATCTTGGCTGATATTCCCAGTGCTCTGTGGAAAGCCACCCTGGGCCTTGATCTCAGTTTATAAGAGCGACTCTCATGCGTGGCCTCCTAAAATTTCAACACAATTCATGCAATACTTCTCTGAGGTCAGTTCCAGAACTCAGTCTCTAAGGGGATTCACACCAGACTTCAAGCCCAGGTGGACCCTGTCATCTCTTCCAACCGTCACACAAATGACCACAATTAATACCAAAACAATCCCACATTGCCCTCCTCTTCTTCCATAAAGGCACTCATCATAACATCTGGCTGGAGGTTTCCATGAGGGGCACAGCCCAAGACAGTGTCCAAAATAAGCTCCCTTGGCCCTCATTTGCCTAAAGTCATGGTGGCTTGGACACCCTTCTTGTGCACCAGGAGTGATCTGTAAGCGTAAAAGAAATTGAAATTAAAGTGTAAAAGTTAAAGTGTAAAAGACCGGGTGTTGTAAAGTTTTTAAGCAGCAAGGCTTGAGTTAAAATGTAAAGGACCAGGTATTGTTAAGTTCCTATGCTACACGCAAAACCTGAAATTCCTGTAGCTTGTAGGACAATTCCCGGACTACCCAGTAAATATTCCCCCTGACCGCCTGGTTTTTTAATAACCTAGGACCCTGTGAGGCCTGGCACATAGGCATTGCAGGGCCTAAACCAATCATTTTGAATGTGTACCCTGCTTTAGAACTGACCTATCACTCCCGCCTTACATGTTCCCACCAATAAATGAACTAATCATGTTTAGGAATTGTTGTTTGATTTTCCGGTGGTGTATGATGATTTCTGAAAGGAGACTGTAATATATGTAAAGTCCCGCCCTGCCCAAAAGTGTACTTAAGCACTGCTCAACCCCTGCTCGGGGCTCTGGGATGCTCTCCCATCTTGAGTGAGCACGTAGCCCCAGCATGCTGGATTGGATCCTCAATAAACGGCTTTTACTGTTGCATGAGCCGCAGTTTCTTGATGATCTCTTCCTCCAACATTCGCCGGAACCTTACATTTGGTGCATTGGCCGGGAATCACGCAGCGCAGGACAAGGAGACCTCAACGAACCTTTCTGGGGGTAAGTAAGGCGCCTCTTTCCTTCAAAAATGATTATGGAAATCGAAAATAATGTGTTTGGAAAGAATCTCATGAAAAGAACAGTCAAGAAACATGGAGGAATACATATGTTCTGAAGCAAGAAGTAATTGAAAGTGAACCAAATGCCTGCAGATTTGTGAACTTGTGGATGAAAAGTTATATCCTATGATATCCATCAACTGAAGAAATAGTAATGTACCACTGTTGAATAAAAATGAACTTCAAAATACACATCATGTCCCATAGGATTATACTTGCATTAATGTTAAACTGGGTCAGTTACCATGCAAATATTAGGATTTGTAAGCACAATTCACCGAAGTTTGTTTTCAGTACTGGAAAATAAATATGTATTTTATGTGGATGAATTTTTCTGAGAATAATCTTGTGCAAATTTGATTACAAATCCACATACATGAATATGAATGTATTTAGGGAGTGAATAATAAGACACATATATTTAATATTGTGAAAAATCTGGAGAGTATATATATATATATATATATATATATATATATATATATATATATATATAAAGATAAAAACACAGACATTAAAATGTAGCAATATATATGCCAATCAAAATTCATCATGAAATATATATCATCCTCATATCCAAAAATATTCTTTTTACTGAGCATGGATTTATGTATAATGTTGTTCATCTAGGAAATTCACCAATTTGTTGAATTTTCAGTTTCATCAGTATTTAGGGGGAGTGATCTCTTTTCACAATTTGTATCATCCAAAAACAGTGACCTCACAAGAATGTATGTGTGATACCAGGTAGGATTCTAAATATGCATAATAAAATACATGAGATGAATAGGCTACAGAGAAAAGGAGACAGAAATTTACATATGTGTTAACTTTAAAAACTCATGGAGAAGTACTACAATGAAAAGTTGACTAGATTTATAACACATACACTTGATAAAGCAGAAGGCAAGTCCTAGTATACACCATGCCACCTATGAATGGCCTGTATTTCTATTCTGTTCGGTTTCTTTTTCTCCATCATATTAGGATTAGTAGTCAGAGTCTAGTAGGGTATGGGTTAGTGTCAGGGATTCAGTATTTCAAATGGAAAATAGGGAAATGAATCTAATGTGTATGCGAATATTTGTTAGACAAAAATCTTCCTACTGTCATCCAAAAAAATGCCTTGATAGTTCCTTCACCACAAGTAATACACAATTAGTGGAGAAGAGTTTGAAAATCTGTGAATATATATCTGGAAAAGAAAATGCTCAGGAGTTCACAACCTTGGAGGTGGTAGAGGAATTTCCAAAAGTAAGGTAAAGGGTAAACACTTCACAAACATGGAGCTCTGGTGGCCTAATTAATTTCTGAGAAACTGCCTCTGAGTTTGGGCCCTTGAAATGTTTGTTGTTGTCAGGAGCTTTCGCTTCCTTTGTAGTGAGACCATCAAAGCTGTGTCAGCATCTATGTGACCTGGATGACATGGTTCCTTATTTGCAATAGAACATGAGGCAGCAGTTCTGAATTCTCTCTTTGTAGGTAAACTGAGGCCACTGGGGTCTAAGTGTCTAACCATGTGGTCTGTGAAGCCATTTGGTCATACTTCACTTTTCGTGGTGTTTCTTACTGCTGCACTGGGATTTTGGTATTGGCTTCACAAAATACAAAAAGAAAAACTGGGACACAGTGCTATAGAGAGTACTCTCACGTGTAGTGGTTGAGGGTCTGCAGGAGAATGCACCAACCAGGCTTCTATCCCCCAAAGCTTGCACCCATGTCCATATCAACCTGATTCTGAATATTGCCCTGAAACCTCTCCATATAATAAGGTCCGTTAACTTGTATGGTTCTGCTGGCTGCACCATGTCAGTCACAAGGCATTTGGAAGCCAATGGCAGATCCACATGGCCCCACGACAGATGTTTTATCATACACCTGCCCACCACTGCTCTACGCCAACTAGTCAGCAGGCCTCAACATTCTGGCATCTCTGTTCTCACCGTTTTCATGAAACCCAGTCAATCAATGCAATGTCTGGTACACTCGTGATCAGCAATAGACATCCAAAGGTTCTCCAGTGCCACCTGTTCATAAGAATTTAAAAAATTTCATGGTATTTATCTAGCCAATTTTCAAAGATAAATTTGGAGGCACTGTGGCATTCAATTCATTCAGGAACCATGAAATGGTGAGGAAGCTCATTTCAATTAAAGCTCGGGAGAACTCTCAGAGGCAAGGCTTCCCAAAGAGTGGCCAAAAGGTCACATTAAGCCAGGCCCATTGAGGTCTACAATTGAGGGCCATGTTTTTTTTGACTCTCAACTATGGCTTCCAAGTCTTTCTGAATAAAGTCATGTGATATCCTGGCTGAGATTCCCAGTGCTCTTTGAAAGCTATCCTGGGCCTAGATCTCAGTCTCCAAGGGCAACTCTCATGCGTGGCCTCCTAAAATCCCAACACAATTCATGCCAATACTTCTCTGAGATCTGTTCCAGAACTCAGTCTCTAAGGGGAATCACTCCAGAGTTCAAGCACAGGTGGACCCAGTCATCTCTTCCAACCACCACACAAATGACCACAATTAAACCAAAACACTCCCACATGGCCCTCATCTTCTTCAATTTAGAGACTCATCATAACCTCTGGCTGGAGGTTTCCATGAAGGGCGCAGCTTAAGACAGTGTCCAATATAAGCTCACATGCCTCTCATTTGCCTAAAGTCAGGGTGGCATGGAAACTCTTCCTGTGAAGCAGGAGTGATCAAATAGGCCTGCCAATAATACTGCTCTACTTCTCCAATTTGAGGCCTATTCTCTGTGGGGTATAGATTCTTTATGTGAATTGGGGTCATGAGAAAACTCAAGCAACTATGGGCTACCCTCTGCAGGGCTTTGAAGAATCCATTTGAGTGAGTCGAGGAGTTGGACCAAATGTTCTTTAGATATAGAGTTTTGATTAGAGAGTGAGTGTAAATGTCAGCATATGTGAACAGTCAGTCACAGTGATAAACTGGGGAAAATGTGTAGGAAAGCAGATATCAATAGAGACATTAGGAAATAAGGCAAAGTACAAAGTGGGTGATAGGATAAGACATTTTTAACAGGGTTCAGTTTCAATATATAATCTTAGGAAGAAACAAATATGTAGTCACCAATAGGAATGATATTTGAGATCATTAGTTAATCAGGGCATGGATGTTGTTAGTAGTACATGCTCACTTTCAATATAGGCTTTGATACAATCATAAGTGTGACCCTTGCATTTTGTTTCAGGAATATTACCGTGATGAAATGTATATGTATATCAGGTGACTACAGTATTTCTTCCACCATTTCTGAAAGCAATATTTTAAAGACTTAAAAATTAGTATTGGGGATACAAACAGGTATACCATCGGTCTACGAATATAGAGATGATGCCTTAATAGACCATACTGTGAATAAATAATATAACTGGTTCAAACGTTAAATAATGGATTGAATTGATATCTGAAAATATATAGGAAATCTTATATTGATATACATACATTCATTCCAACCAGTTATACATCTAATGGTAATATTAGCGTTATGGTTTATCATGAAGAGTGTGTGAGTTTGGCTTCAAAAGTGATTATGGAAATCAATAATACTGTGTTTGGAAAGAATCTCATGAAAAGAACAGTCAAGAAACAAGGAGGAATACATGTGTTCTGAAGTAGGAAGTGATTGAAAGTGAACCAAATGCCTATAAATTTGTGAAATTGTGGATGAAAGGATATATCCTATAATGTCCATAAACTGCAGAAATAGTAATGTACCAGTGTCTGAATAAAAATGAACTTCAAAATACACATCATGGTCCCATAGGTGTCTACTTACATTGATGTGAAACTGGTTCAGTCACTGTAGAAATATTACGAATTGTATACACCATTCACTTAATTTACTTTTCAGTACTAGGAAAAAATATGTATTTAAGGTGGATGAATATTTCTAAGAATAATTTTGTGAAAAGTTGATTATAAATCTACATACACACACATGAGTTTACTTAGGGAGTGTATAATAAGACACATATATTTCATATTTTGAAAATCTTAAGAGTAGATATCTATATCTATATAGATAGATAGATAAATAGATAGATACACACATACACAGACATTAAAATGTAGCAATATATATGCCATTCGAAATTCATCATGAAATATATATCATCCACGTATCCAAAAATATTCATTTTACTGAACATTTATTTATACATAATATTGTTCATCTAGGAAATTCACCCATAGGTGGAAATTCCAGTTCCATCTGTATTTAGAGGGAGCGATCTCTTCTCACAATTTGTATCTTCCAAAATAAGCGATCTCACAAGAATGTACATGTGATACCAGGTAGAATTCTAAAAATGCATAAAAAAATACATTTGATGAATAGGCTACAGAGAAAGGGAGACAGAAATTTACATATGTGTTAACTTTAAAAACTCATGGAGAAGTACTACAATGAAAAGTTGACTAGATTTATAACACATACCATTGATAAAGCAGAAGGCAAGTCCAAGTATACACCATGCCTCCTATGAAAGGCCTGTATTTCTATTCTGTTAGGTTTCTTTTTCTCCATCATATTAGGTTTAGTAGTCAGAGTCTAGTAGGGTATGGGTTAGTGTCAGGGATTCAGTATTTCAAATGGAAAATAGGAAAATGAATCTAATATGTATTCAAATATGTGCTACACAAAAATCTTCCCATTCTCAGCCAGAACAATGCTTTGACATTATCTTCGCCCCAAATAAGACCCAATTAGTGGAGAAGAGTTAGAAAATCTGTGAATACATATGTGGAAAGGAAAATGCTCAGAACTTCACAAACTTGTAGGAGGTAGAACAGTTTACAAAAAGGGAGAGGGTAAACACTTCACAAACATGGAGCTCTGCTGGCCTAATGACTTTTTGAGAAACTGCCTCTGAGGTTGGGCAGTTGAAATATGTTTTTGTCAGGAGCTTTTGCTTCCTTTGTAGTGAGACCATCAATGCTGGGTCTCCATCTATGTGACCTGGATGACATGGTTCCTTATTTTCTAGTGGACATGAGGCAGCAGTGCTGAATTCTCTATTTGTAGGGAAACTTTGGCCACTGGGGTCTAAGTATCTAACCGTGTTGTCTGTAAAGCCATTTGTTCATGCTCCACTTTCGTGGTGTTTCTTACTGCTGCACTGTGAGTTTTGTATTGGCTTCACGAAATACAAGGAGCTCCACTGGGACACAGTGCTGGAGGATGTACTCTCATATGTGGTGGGTGAGGGTCTGCAGTAAAATGCACCAATGAGGCTTAAATCCCACATAGCTTTTCAACTCGACAATAGCCCCCTTATTCTGATCATTGGCAGGAATCCTCTCCATATAACAAGATGCCTTTACATAGAAGGGTCTGCTGGATGTACCATGTCAGTGACAAGTCATTTCTAAGCCAATGCCAGATCCACGTGGACCCACAACTGATGTTTTTTCACACACCTACACTCCACTGCTTTATGCCCACTAGTCTGCAGGCTCCAACTTACTGGCATCTATGTTCTACAGCATTTTCATGAAACACAGTCAATTAAGGCACTGTCTGGTACAATCATGATTAGCAACAGGACATCCAAATGTTCTCCAGTGCAACCTGGTCATGGTAATTTCAAAAAATTCATGGTATATATCTAGATATTTTTCAATAATGAAGTTGGAGGCACTGTGGGATTCAATTTATACAGGAACCAATAAATGGTTAGGAATCTCATTTCAATGAAAGCTCTGGTGAACTCTCACAGGCAAGGCTTCCCAAAGAGTGGGCAAAAGGTCTCATGAAGCCAGGCCCATTGAGGTCTACAATGTGAGTTGCATGTGTGTTTTGACTCTCAACTATGGCTGGAATCTTTCAGAATAAAATCTTGTGATATCCTGGCTTAGATTCCCAGTGCTCTGTGTAAAGTCACCCTGGGCCAAGATCTCAGATTCCAATGGTGAATCTCATGTGTGGCCTCCTGAAATCCCAACACAATTCATGGCAATACTTCTCTGAGGTCAGTTACACAACTCAGTCTCTAAGGGGAATCACAACAGAGTTCAAGCCCAGGTGGACCCAGGCATCTCTTCCAATTGCTACACAAATGATGACAATTAAAACCAAAACACTCTCACATGGCCCTCTTCATCTTTTATATAGACACTAATCATAACCTCTAGCTGGAGTTTTCCATGAGGGGCACAGCCCAAGACAGTGTCAAAAATAAACTCCCTTGCCCCTCATTTGCCTAAAGTCAGGGTGGCCTGGACAACGTTAGTGTGAAACAGAAGTGATCAAATAGGCCTGCCGTTAATACTACTCCACTTCTCAAATTTGAGGCATACTGACTGTGGGGTATAGATTTTTTGTGTGAATTGGAGTTATAAGAAAACCCAAGCACCTATTGTCTCCCCTCTGCAGCCCTTTGAAGAACTTATTTGACACAAATGATCCCTATTCTCACTTGATGGAGGTCAGGAATCTTACAGAGGAAGGCGAGAGGCATCATCCACAATCACTGATCTTTTTTCCATTTAGGTTTTGGATGCCCACATGGGATCTTTCTTTAGATTCATCAGGTGCTGAAAATCTAAACCACAGGCTCACACAGGGTCAAGAGGCTGATTCAGACACATCCATTTCCAAAGCTATGAAGCAAAGAGCCACAGGTGATGCCCATTCATTTCCATTTTAAAACTGTTTTCTTCAGGATTCACAAAGGGGTGGCCTGAGGCAAAGACCTTTCTGACATTCAGAGCAACAGAACAATAGGTAATCAAAAGGCCCCAAGCAGGGTTTCTCCACGGAGACTTTCCTGGTTACTCTGATATATGAGTTTTCTGAGATGCTCGCCATTCCCTTCAGCTATCCAGTACATGGCCATGTCACAGAGCTTGGAGGTGGTACATATCTTGTACAAAAATACATGATACTAATCTTGAGAGTGGCCAGAATTCATGAAAAAATGGAAAATTAGGTAGATAGCCGGTGTTGCCCATGGATAAGGCAAGCCTCAGTCCATTCATTAATTGGAAAGGATGCATGCTGGGAAGCTTTCTACTAGACAGGACACAACCAATGAGCTATTTTTTTTCTAATATCTACAAAGAAAAATACAGTGGGATACACAGACATAGAAACAGTCTCCTTGTCAAATGACTTACTGGAAACAGTCCACTCCAAACCAAACAAACCTCCTTTTTTACCTATTCTCAGAACATGAGAAAAAAACCACAAACACAAACCAACACCCACAAATGCAACTTTTTCCCACAAGTAGGTCTGTCACTATCTGGAGTGTCCTCTGACTGGTAGGCCATATGATGTTCCCCAGAAATGGCCTTTCTGTCTCACATCTGGTCTCCTTGGTCAACTCTGTGAAGTTGTCAGGAGGCAGTGGTGAGCCAATTCCTGTCCTCTCAGGAAAGACCCCTCTTCAGAGCTTTCTTGGTATTTGGCAACCCTTACATCAGTAGGTACCAAGAAAGACTGACTCTGTCCTTAGTGAATCCAAACAAGTGAGCCCACTGCAACTGGGACTGGGACTGGCTCTGGGTGCCTGGCTTCCTGGATCACAAAATTCAGAGAGTTCCATCACCAAGGAAATGAGGTGAGGTCACTACCTTCAGGAAATAAATGAGGTCCCTGTCTTGGCCACCACTTTGTCCTAACAGTTGCGTCCTAGTGTCTCCTGACATGGAGGCTGCCCTACTTCCTGTGATACATTCACATGTTAGAATGGTATAGAAACCATAGTCACCTGGGAACAGCTCTCCACACAGGCCTGCTTTGGTCCATCTTCCCTGCATTAAAAATAGAGAGGATGACTCAGACACATCCTTTCATCCTGACCATGTTGTTTGCCATGGAATATGACTTTTGTTCTCTCAGGTCTTTCATAGCTGCCAACATCTTCTCCAGGGATTATTTCTGCATGGATTTTGAGGTACTCAGCAGGTGGAAGATCTCCTAACTTCCTGTATTGTAATATCAACTTTATCCCTCCTCTTCTGTAAAGTGAGATTGAGGGAACATTGTATGGTTAGGGTCAATAGCATGTTCCATTTGGCTTAGGAATCATTCTGCTGGATGAATAATGGTATTGGGAACCAGCGATATTTAAAAGAATATAGAGGTAAAATATAAGTATGAAAACAGAAATCTAGGTAATATTTTAAGCCCAGAAGGATTTGGGCCCTTGATTGGGATCCTTAGCTTGAGTAATGTTTTGCACCGAGGTCTCAGTTAAATCGATATACAATGGCATAAGACCCTGTACCTCAGATGATTGAATGTAGAAGAGAACATCCAGTGAAAAAGGGATAGTGTGTAGGATTAGAAAGATAGTCCGTAGGTTTAGAAGGAAGAGTGAGTCTAGGATTTGGACCAAAAGTTCTTTAGCAATAGGTTTCGGTTAGAGAGTGAATATTAATGGCACCATATGTGAAAAGTCGGGCACAATGATGAACTGGGAAAAAATATGTAGGAAAGCAGACATCAATAGAGACATTAGGAAATCAGGCAAAGTATAACGTGAGTGATAGGATTAGACATTTTCAACAGGGTTGAGGTTGAATACATAATCTTAAAAAGAAACAAAAATGTAGTCACCAATTGGATTGACATTTGAGAGCATTAGGCAAACTGGGCATGGATGTTTTTAGTAATCCATGTTCACATTCCATTGAGGCTTTATTGCAATCATAACGGTGACCTTTGCATTTTGTGTCCAGAATATTACTGTGATAATATGTATATGTAGATCAGGTGACATGAGTATTTCTTCCACCTTTTCTGGGAGCAATATTTTGAAAACATATGAATTAGTACTGGGGATACTAATAGGTTTACCCTGTGTTGATGAATATAGAGATGATGCATTAATAGACCATACTGTGAAAAAATTATATGACTGGTTCCAAATTTAAATAATGGATTGTTTTAATATCTGAAAATATAGAGGAAATCATATATTGATATACGTACATTAATTCCAACCAGTTATATATCTAATGGTATTATTAGGGTTACCGTTTATCATGAATAGTGTGTGAGTTTTGCTTCAAAAATGATTATTCAATCGAAAATAACGTGTTTAGAAAGAAGTCCAGTGAAAAGACCCGTCAAGAAACATGAAGGAATATATGTGTTCCGAAGGAGGAAGTGATTGAAAGTGAACCAAATATTTATAAATTTGTGAACTTGTGAATGAAATGATATATTTTATGATGTCCATAAACTGAATAAATAATAACGTACCAAGTTTGAATAAAAATGAACTTTAACAAACACATCATATCAAATAGGAATGTATTTGCATTGATGTTAAACTTGGTCAGTTACTCTAGAAATATTAGGATTTGTAAGAACCCTTCCCTGAAGTTAGTTTTCAGTACTAGGAAACAAATATGTATGTCAGTGGATGTATATTTCTGAGAATAAACTTGTTAAAAGTTAATTATAAATCCACATATATGAATATGAATGAATTCAGGCGGTGTATAAGAAGACATATATTTCATATTTTGGAAAATCTGGAGACTATATATATATATATATATATATATAGATATATATATAGACACACAAACACACACACATTATAATGTCACAATATATATGTCAATCGAAATTCATCATGAAAAATAACTCATCCGCATATCCCAAAATATTCATTTTACTGAACATGGATGTATGTAGAATGTTGTTCATCTAGGAAGCTCACCCATGGGTTGAATTTTCTGTACCAACAGCATTTAGGAGGAGTGATCTCTTCTCACAAATAGTGTCTGCCAAGTCAGCCACCTCACAAGAATGTACGTGTGAAACCAGGTAGGATTCTATTTGTGCATATAAAAATACATGTGCTTAATAGGCTACAGAGAAAGGGAGACAGGAATTCATATATTTCTTAACTTTAAAAACACATGGAATAGTGTGTAGTGTCCCTCTTTATCCCTTTTGATTAACTTTGGCTTAAAAAAAAGAATTTTATTGAGAATTTTTGTATATATGTTTGTCAGGAATATTGCTCTGAAGTTTTCTTTCCTTGATGTGTCTTTGTCTGATTTTGGTATGTGAGTGATACTATCCTCATGAAATGAGTTTGGAGGAGTTCCATGCTTTTCTATTTTATGGAATAATTTGAGGAGTATTGTGATGAATGCTTCTTTGAAGGTCTTGTAGAACTTGACTGAGAATCTGTCTGTTCCTGGGCATTGCTTGATTGGTAGGCTGTTGACAGCAACTTCTATTTCATTGCTTGAAATTGATTTGTTTAAATTGTTCATGTCCTACTAATTCAGTTTGGGTATATCTCTAAAATTTTATTGATGTCATCATGGTATTTTAATTTATTAGAGTATAAATTTTCAAATTAGTTTTTAATTATTCTCTGTATTTTAGTTGTGTACTCTGTAAAAGTTCTTTTACGATCCTTAATTTTAGTAATTTGAGGTTTTTTTTCTTCATTAGCTTGGTTAAGGATGTGTCAATTTTATTTAGTTTTCGAAGATTAAATTTTGTTTTGTGTCAAAAAAAATAACATATGGAAAAGTATTTCAGCAAATTGAATAGATTTATAACTCCTACCTTATATCATGCAAAAGGCAAGTCCAACTATACACCATGTCCCTTCTGAAATGCTTGTATTTCTATTCTGTTTGGGATATTTTTCTCCATTATATTAGTATTAGTAGTCAGAGTCTAGTAGGGTATATGAATGTTTCTGAGAATAATCTTGAGAAAAGATGATTATAAATACACATTCATGAATATGAAAAATTTAGGAAGTGCAAAATAAGACAAAAATATTCCATATTTTGAAAAATTTGGAGAGTATATCTATATCTATCTATATCTATATCTATATCTATACACACACACACACACACAACACTCACAGACATTAAAAAGTACCAATATAAATGCCAATAGAAATTCATCAGTAAATATATATCATCCACAGATGCAAAAATATTTATTTTACTGAACATGAGTTTATGTATAATGTTGTTCTACTAGGACGCTCTCCTATAGGTTGAATTTTCATTTAAAACAGTTTTAGGAGGAGTGAACTCTTCTCACAATTTGTATCTGCCAAGACAGCCACCTCACAAAAATGTACGTGTGATACCTGGTAGGATTCTATATGTGCATATAAATATACATATGTGAATAGGCTACAGAAAAGGGAAACAAGAATTCACATATTTGTTAAATTTAAAAACACATGGAGAATATTTCCATTAAAATTTGACTAGATTTATAACACCTACCTTATATAATGCAAATGTCAAGTCCAACTATACAACATGTCTCCTCTGAAGTGCTTGTATTTCTATTGTGTTGGGTTAATTTTTCCCATTATAATAGGATGAATAGTCTGAGTCTACTAGGTATGGGTTAGTTTCAGGGATTCAGTATTTGAATGGAAAATTGGAAAATGAATCCAATGTGTATGTAAATATATGCTGCACAAATATCCTCCCGCTCTCATCCAGAACAATGCCTTGATATTACCTTCACCCCAAGTAAGACGCAATTAGAGGAGAAGAGTTACAAAATCAGTGAATACATATCTGGAATGGAAAATGCTCAGGAGTTCACAACCTTGGAGGTGGTAGAGGAGTTTCCAAAATTAAGGGACAGGGTAAACACTCCACAAACATGGAGCTCTGCTGGCCTAAAAACTTTTTGAGAAACTGCGTCTGAGCTTCCGCAATTGAAATATATGTTGTTTTCAGATGATTTGGCTTCCTTTGTAGTGAGACCATCAAAGCTGGGTCTGCATCTATGTGACCTGGAGGACATGGTTTCTTATTTTCCAATGAACAAGATTAAGCAGTGCTGAATCCTCTCTTTGTAGGTAATCTGAGGCCACTGGGGACTAAGTGTCTCCCCGTGTGGACTGTGAAGCCATTAGGTCCTCCACCACTTTTTGTGGTGTTTTTCCTGCTGCATTGTGAGTTTGGTATTTGTTTCACGAAATACTAGGAGCTAAACTGAGACACAGTGCTGGAGGGAGTTGTGTCACGAGTGGTGGGTCAGGGTCTGCAAGAGAATTCACAAACTAGGCTTCTATCTCTCACAGCTTGCCCCATTGCCCCCTTGTCCATATCAACCTGATTCCTCATTTTCCTCTGAAAACTCTCCATATAACAAGATGCCTTTACATATAAGGGTCTGCTGGCTGCACCATGTCAGTTACAAGCCATTTGGAATCCAATGGTAGATCCACATGGCCCTACCACGGATGTTGTATCAAACACCTCCCCACTACTGCTCTAGACCCACTACTCAACAGGCTCCAACTTACTGGCATCTCTGTTCTACATCATTTTCATGAAACTCAGTAAATCAAGGCACAGTCTGGTATACTCATGAACAGTAACAGGACATCCAATATTTCTCCAGTGCCACCTGGTCATAGGAATTTTAAAAATTTCATGGTATTTATCTATCCATTTCTCGAGCATGAAGTTGGAGGCACTGTGGATTTCAATTCATGCAGCAAACATTAAATGGTGAGGAAGCTCATTTCAATGAATTCTCTGGAGAACTCTCACAGGCAAGGCTTCCCAAAGAGTGGACAAAAGGTCACATTAGGCCAGGCCCATTGAGGTCTACAATGTGAGGTCCATGTGTGTTTTGACTCTCAACTATGGCTGCCATTTCTTTAACAATAAAATCATGTGATATCCTTGCTGAGATTTGCAGGCCTCTGTGGAAATCCACCTGGGGCCTAGGTCTCAGTTTCCAAGAGCGACTTTCATGCTTGGCCTATTAAAATCCCAACAAAATTCATGACAATGTTTCTCTGAGTTCAGTTCCAAAACCCAGTCTCTAAGGGGTATCACACTAGAGTTCAAGCCTACGTGTACCCAGTATTTT
Source organism: Callospermophilus lateralis (assembly GCF_048772815.1). Lineage (NCBI taxonomy): Eukaryota > Metazoa > Chordata > Mammalia > Rodentia > Sciuridae > Callospermophilus > Callospermophilus lateralis. The sequence continues at coordinate 513,049 of NW_027513904.1, forward strand.
TTCCAATGCCACACAAATGACCAAAATTAAAACCAAAACACTCCCACATGGCCCTCATCTTATTCCATATAGGGAATCATCTTAACCTCTGGCTGGAGGTTTCCATGAGGGGCGCAGCCCAAGACAGTGTCCAAAATCAGCTCGTTTGCCCCTCATTTGCCTAACGTCAGGGTAGCCTGGACACAGTCTCTGTGAACCAGGAGTGAACAAATAAGCCTGCCGTTAATACTTCTGTGTTCCTCCAATTTGACGCCTACTGATTTTAGATATCGATTCTTTAGGTGATTTAGAGTCATGCAAAAACACAAGCACCTCTGCAGGGCTTTGAAAAACTCATTTGACCCAAAGAATCCCTATTCTCATTTGATGGAGTGCAGGAACCTAACAGAGGAAGGCAAGAGACTTCATCCACAATGAATGAAATTTTTTGCCATTTTGGATTTGGAAGCTCACATGGGATCATTCTTAAGATCCATCAGGTGCTGAGAATCTAAGTCACAGCCACACACAGGTCCAAGAGGCTGATAAAGACACATCCCTTTCGAAAGCAATTAAGCAAGAGCCACAGGTGAGGCCCATTCATTTCCATTTGAAAACTGTTTTCTTCAGGCTTCACAAAGGGGTGGCCTGAGCAAAGACCTTCCTGACATTCAGTGCAACACAACAATAAGTCAGCAAAAGGCCCAAAGCAGGGTTTCTGCACTGAGACTATCCTGGTCACACTGATATCTGAGTTTTCTGAGATGCTCGCCATTCTCTTCAGCTATCCAGTACATGGTCATGTCACAGAGCTTGGAGGTGGTACATATTTAGGACACAAATCCATGAGCCTATTCTGGAGAGTGGCCAGAATTCAGGAAGAAAACAACAACTTAGAAAGATAGCAGGTGTTGCACATCGATAAGACAAGCTGCAGTCCATTCATATATTGGGCAGGATGAATTATGGCAAGATTTATACTAGACAGGACACATCCATTAATGCATTCTCTTTTCTAATGTGTACAACAACGGACACAGTGGGATACACAGAAACAGAAACACTCGCCGTGTCAAATGACTTACTAGAAACTGTCCAGTCCAATCCAAACAAACCGCCTTTCCTATCTATTCTCAGAACATGAGACAAAACAACAAACCCACACCCACTCCCACAAAGGCACCTCCTTCCCCCAAGTAGGTCTGTGACTATCCGGAGTGTCCTCTCACCAGTGGGCCATACAATGTTCCCCCGAAATGGCCTGTCTTCTCTCAGATTGTGTTTCCTTGACCAACTCTGTGAAGATGTCAGGAAAAAGTGGTTATCCACTACCTGTTTTCTCAGAAATGGTCCACCTTCAGAGCTCTCCTGACATTTGGCCATTCTCACATCATTAGGTACCAAGAAAATTGACTCTGTCCTTGGGAAATCCAAACAAGTGAGCCCACTGGGACTGGGACTGGGACTGCATCTGGGTGCCTGGCTTCTTGGATACCAAGTTCAGAGAGTTCCATCACCAAGGAAATGAGGTATGTCACATTCTTTGGAACTGAATGAGGTCACTGCCTTGGCAACCACTTTGTCCTAACAGTTGCTTCCAAGGGTAACATAAGATGGAGGTTGCCCCTACTTCCTGTGACACTTTCATAAGGTAGAATGTATATCAACCATTGGCACCCGGGAACATCTCTCCACTAAGGCCTGGTTTGGTCCCTCTTCTCTACAATAAGAAGAGAGATGCAGATTCAGAAACATCCCTTCATTCTGACCAGGTTGTTTGCCATGGAAGATGACTTTTGATCTCTCAGTTGCTTCATACCTGTGTACAACTTCTCCAGGTAACATTTTTACATGGACATTTGAGGTTCTCATTAGGTGGAAGGTCCCCAACTTTCCTGTATTGTAAGAACCACTCTGTCCCTGCTCTTCTGTAAAATGATTGAGGGAACAGTGTATACTTGGGGTTAAAAACAGGTTTGATTTGGGTTACGAACGATTCTGTGCGATGAATAATGGTATTGGTAACCTGCAATATTTACAAGAATATATAGGTGATATATAAGTATGAAAAGAGAAATCTAGGTATGATTTGAAGCCCAGAAGGGTTTTGCCCTTGATTGGGATACTTAGCTTTGAATTATGTTCTGCAAAGATGTCTCAGATAATTCGATATACAATGGCATAGGACTTTGTACATTGGATGATTTAATTTAGAAGAGAACATCCAGTCAAAAAGGGATAATCAGTACGATTAGGAAGATAGTCGGTAGGTTTAGGAAGAAGAGTGAGTATAGGATTTGGACCAAAAGTTCTTTAGCAATACACTTTTGGTTATAGAGTGAATGTAAATGTCAGCTCATATGAAGAGTCAGTCACTATGTTGAACTGGGGAAAATATGTAGAAAAGCAGATATCAATAGAAACATTACGAAATGAGGCAAAGTATAAAGTGAGTGATAGAATTGGACATTTTCAACAGGGTTGGGTTTGAATATATAAATTAGGAAAAAACAAAAATGTAGTCACCAATAGGATTGACAATTGACAGCATTAGGCAACCTGGACACGGATGTTTTTAGAAATCCATGTTCACCTTCCATTTAGGATTTGGTACAATCATAAGTGTGACCTTTCCATTTTTGTCCAGAATATTACTGTGATAATGAGGTGACATGAGTAATTCTTTCACCATTTCTGGGAGCAATATATTGAAGATGTAAAATAAGAATCGGGGTACAAAGAGGTGTACCCTGTTTCTATGAACATAGAGAACAAGCATGAATAGACCATACTGTGAATAAATAATATAACTTTTTTGAACTTGAAATAATGAATTGAACTGATATCTGAAAAATTAAAGGAAATCCTATATTGATATACAATCATTCATTCCAACCAGTGATATATCTAATGGAAATATTAGTGTTTTGGTTTATCATGAAGAGTGTGTGAGGTTTGCTTAAAAATGATTATGGAAATTCAAAATAATGTGTATGGAAAGAAGTCTCATGAAAAGACCAGTCAAGAAACCCTGAGAATACATGTGTTCAGAAGCAAGAAGTGATTAAAGTTGAAACAAATGCCTATTAATTTGTGAACTTGTGGATGAAATGTATATCCTATGATGTGCAAAAACTGAAGAAACAATAATGTACCAGTGTCGAATACAAATGAATGACAAATTACATATCATGTCCCATAGGAGTCTACTTGCATTGATGTTAGACTGGGTCAGTTACTGTAGAATAATTAGGATTTGTATGCACCATTCACTGAAGTTAGTTTTCAGTACTAGGAAACTAATATGTATTTCAGGTGGATGAATATTTCTGATTATAATCTTGTGAAAAGTGGATTATAAATCCACATACATGAACATGAATGAATTTAGAGAGTGTATATTAGACATATATATTTCATATTTTGAAAAATTTGGAGAGTATATCTATATCTATATCTACACACACACACACACACACACACACACACACACACAAACACACACAACACTAACAGACATTAAAAAGTGCCAATATACATGCGAATCGAAATTCATCAGTAAATATATATCATCCACAGATGCAAACATATTTATTTTACTGAACATGAGTTTATGTATAATGTTGTTCTACTCGGACGCTCTCCTATAGGTTGAATTTTCATTTCCAACAGCATTTAGGAGGAGTGAACTCTTCTCACAATTTGTATCTGCCAAGACAGCCACCTCACAAAAATTTACGTGTGATACCTGGTAGGATTCTATATATGCATATAAATATACTTGTGTGAATAGGCTACAGAAAAGGGAAACAAGCATTCACATATTTGTTAAGTTTAAAAACACATGGAGAATATTTCCATTAAAATTTGACTAGATTTATATCTCCTAACTAATATAATGCAAATGTCACGTCCAACTATACAACATGTCTCCTCTGAAGTGCTTGTATTTCTATTGTGTTGGGTTAATTTTCCCCATTATATTAGGATGAATAGTCTGAGTCTACTTGGTATGGGTTAGTGTCAGGGATTCAGTACTTCGAATGGAAAATTGGAAAATGAATCCAATGTGTATGTAAATATATGCTGCACAAATATCCTCCCGCTCTCATCCAGAAGAATGCCTTGACATTACCTTCACCCCAAGTAAGACACAATTAGAGGAGAAGAGTTACAAAATCAGTGAATACATATCTGGAATGTAAAATGCTCAGGAGCTCACAACCTTGGAGGTGGTAGAGGAGTTTCCAAAACTAAGGGACAGGGTAAACACTCCACAAACATGGAGCTCTGCTGGCCTAAAAACTTTTTGATAAACTGCCTCTGAGCTTCCGCACTTGAATTATATATTGTTTTCAAGAAATTTGGCTTCCTATGTAGTGAGACCATCAAAGCTGGGTCTACATCTATGTGACCTGGAGGACATGGTTTCTTATTTTCCAATGAACAAGATTAAGCAGTGCTGAATCCTCTCTTTGTAGGTAAACTGAGGCCACTGAAGACAAATTGTGTCCCCGTGTGGACACCGAAGCCATTTGGTCCTCCTCCACATTTTGTGGTAATTTTTCTGCTGCACTGTGAGTTTGGTATTTGTTTCCCGAAATACTAGGAGCTAAACTGGGACACAGTGCTGGAGGGAGTTCTGTCACGTGTGGTGGGTCAGGGTCTACAAGAGAATGCACCAACTAGGCTTCTGTCTCTCACTGCTTGCCCCATTGCTCCCATGTCCATATCAACCTGATTCTTCATTTTCCTCTGAAAACTCTCCATATAACAAGATGCCTTTACATATAAGGGTCTGCTGACTGCACCATGTCAGTTACAAGCCCTTTGGAATCCAATGGTAGATCCACATGGCCCTACCACGGATGTTTTATCAAACACCTCCCCACCAGTGCTTTAGACCCACTACTCAGCAGGCTCCAACTTACTGGCATCTGTGTTCTACACCATTTTCATGAAACTCAGTAAGTCAAGGCACTGTCTGGTATACTCATAATCAGCAACAGGACATCCAATGTTTCTCCAGTGCCACCTGGTCATAGGAATTTCAAAAATTTCATGGTATTTATCTAGCCATTTTTCAAGCATGAAGTTGGAGGCAATGGGGGTTTCCATTCATTCAGAAAACATTAAATGGTGAGGAAGCTCATTTCAATGAATTCTCTGGAGAACTCTCACAGGCAAGGCTTCCCAAAGAGTGGAAAAAGGTCACATTAGGCCAGGCCCATTGAGGTCTACAATGTGAGGTCCATGTGTGTTTTGACTCTCAACTATGGCTGCCATTTCTTTAAGAATAAAATCATGTGATATCCTTGCTGAAATTCCCAGGCCTCTGTGGAAATCCACCCGGGGCCTAGGTCTCAGTTTCCAAGAGTGACTTTCATGCGTGGCCTCTTAAAATCCCAACAAAATTCATGGCAATGCTTCTCTGAGTTCAGTTCCAAAACCCAGTCTCTAAGGGGAATGACACCAGATTTCAAGCCCACGTACACCCAGTCATTTTTTCCAATGCCACACAAATGAACAAAATTAAAACAAAAACAAAAACCAAAACACTCCCACATGGCCCTCATCTTATTCCATATAGTCAATCATCTTAACCTCTGGCTGGAGGTTTCCATGAGGGGCGCAGCCCAAGATAGTGTCCAAAATCAGCTCGTTTGACCCTCATTTGCCTAAAGTCAGGGTAGCCTGGAAACCGTTTCTGTGAATGAGGAGTGAACAAATAAGCCTGCCGTTAATACTTCTGTGTTTCTCCAATTTGAGGCCAACTGAATTTAGGTATCGATTCTTTAGGTGATTTCGAGTCATGCGAAAACACAAGCACCTCTTCAGGGCTTTGAAGAACTCATTTGACCCAAAGAATCCCTATTCTCATTTGATGGAGTGCAGGAACCTAGAGGAAAGCAAGAGACTTCATTCACAATGAATGATATTTTTTGCCATTTTGGGTTTGGAAGCTCACATGGGATCATTCTTAAGATCCATCAGGTGCTGAGAATCTAAGTCACAGCCACACACAGGTCCAAGAGTCTGATAAAGACACATCTCTTTCCAAAGCAATTAAGCAAAGAGCCACAGGGGAGGCCCATTCATTTCCATTTGAAAACTGTTTTCTTCAGGCTTCACAAAGGGGTGGCCTGAGGCAAAGACCTTCCTGACATTCAGTGCAACACAACAATAAGTCAGCAAAAGGCCCAAAGCAGGATTTCTGCACTGAGACTTTCCTGGTCACACTGATATCTGAGTTTACTGAGATGCTCGTCATTCTCTTCAGCTATCCAGTACGTGGCCATGTCACAGAGCTTGGAGGTGGTACCATTTTGGACAGAAATCCATGAGCCTATTCTGAAGAGTGGCCAGAATCCGGGAAGAAAACAACAACTTAGAAAGGTAGCAGATGTTGCACATCGATAAGACAAGCTGCAGTCCATTTATATATTGGCAGGATGAATTATGGGAAGATTTATACTAGACAGGACACATCCATTAATGCATTCTCTTTTCTAATGTCTACAACAATGGACACAGTGGAATACACAGAAACAGAAACACTCGCCGTGTCAAATGACTTACTAGAAACTGTCCACTCCAAACCAAACAAACCTACTTTCCTATCTATTCTCAGAACATGAGACAAAACAACAAACCCACACGCACTCCCACAAAGGCACCTCCTTCCCCCAAGTAGGTCTGTGACTATCTGGGGTGTCCTCTGACTGGTGGGCCATACTATGTTTTCCCGAAATGTCCTGTCTTCTCTCCGATCTTGTTTCCTTGAACAACTCTGTGAAGAAGTCAGGAAAAAGTGGTTAGCCACTACCTGTTTTCTCAGGAAAGGTCCATCTTCAGAGCTCTCCTGGCATTTGGCCTTCCTCACATCATTAGGTACCAAGAAAACTGACTCTGTCCTTGGTAAATCCAAACAAGTGAGCCCACTGGGACTGGGACTGGGACTGCCTCTGGCTGCCTGGCTTCTTGGATACCAAGTTAAGAGAGTTCCATCACCAAGGAACTGAGGTATGTCACATTCTTTGGAACTGAATGAGGTCACTGCCTTGGCAACCACTTTGTCCTAACAGTTGCTTCCAAGGGTAACATAAGATGGAGTTTGCCCCTACTTCCTCTGACACTTTCATAAGGTAGAATGTATATCAACCATTGGCACCCTGGAACAGCTCTCCACCCAGGCCTGGTTTGGTCCATGTTCTCTACAATAAGAAGAGAGAGGCCGATTCAGACACATCCCTTCATCCTGACCAGGTTGTTTGCCATGGAAGATGACTTCTGCTCTCTCAGGTGCTTCATACCTGCTTACAACTTCTCCAGGTATGATTTGTGCATGGACATTTGAGGTTCTCTTAATGTGGAAGGTCCCCAACTCTCCTGTATTGTAAGAACCACTCTGTCCCTGCTCTTCTGTAAAATGATTGAGGGAACAGTGTATACTGGGGGTTAAAAACAGGTTTGATTTTGGTAATGTATGACTCTGTGCGAGGAATAATGGTATTGGGAACCTGAAATATTTACAAGAATATTGAGGTGAAATATAAGTATGAAAACAGAAATCTAGGTATGATTTGAAGCCCAGAAGGGTTCTGCCCTTGATTGGGATAGTGAACTTTGAATTATGTTCTGCAAATTTGTCTCAGATAATTTGATATACAATGGCATAGGACCTTGTACATTGGATGATTGAATTTAGAAGAGAACATCTAGTCAAAAAGGGATATTCAGTAGGATTAGGAAGATAGTCAGTAGGTTTCGGAAGAAGAGTGAGTATAGGATTTGGACCAAAAGTTCTTTAGCAATAGACTTTCAGTTATAGAGTGAAAGTATATTTCAGCACATATGAAGAGTCAGTCACTATGTTGAACTGGGGAAAATATGTAGAAAAGCAGATATCAATAGAAACATTACGAAATCAGGCAAAGTATAAAGTGAGTGATAGAATTAGACATTTTCAACAGGGTTGAGTTTGAATATATAAACTAGGAAAAAACAAAAATGTAGTCACCAATAGGATTGACAATTGACAGCATTAGGCAACCTGGAAATGGATGTTTTTAGAAATCCATGTTCACTTTCCATTTAGGCTTTGGTACAATCATAAGTGTGACCTTTCCATTTTTTGTCCAGAATATTACTGTGATAATGAGGTGACATGAGTAATTCTTTCACCATTTCTGGGAGCAATATATTGAAGATGTAAAATAGAATCGGGGGTAGAAAGAGGTGTACCCTGTTTCTATGAACATAGAGAAAAAGCATGAATAGACCATACTGTGAATAAATAATATAACTTTTTTGAACTTTAAATAATGAATTGAACTGATATCTGAAAAATTAAAGGAAGTCGTATATTGATATACAATCATTCATTCCAACCAGTTATATATCTAATGGAAATATTAATGTTTTGGTTTATCATAAAGAGTGTGTGAGTTTTGCTTCAAAATGATTATGGAAATTCAAAATAATGTGTTTGGAAAGAAGTCTCATGAAAAGACCATTCAAGAAACCCTGACAATACATGTGTTCTGAAGCAAGAAGTGATTAAAGTTGAAACAAATGCCTGTTAATTTGTGAACTTGTGGATGAAATGTATATCCTATGATGTGCAAAAACTGAGGAAACAATAATGTAGCAGTGTCGAATACAAATGAATGACAAATTACATATCATGTCCCATAGGAGTCTACTTGCATTGATGCTAGACTGGGTCAGTTACTGTAGAATAATTAGGATTTGTATGCACAATTCACTGAAGTTAGTTTTCAGTACTAGGAAACAAATATGTATTTCAAGTGGATGAATATTTATGATTATAATCTTGTGAAAAGTTGATTACAAATCCACATACATGAACATGAATGAATTTAGAGAGTGTATATTAGACACATATATTCCATATTTTGAAAAATTTGGAGAGTATATCTATATCTATATCTACATCTATATATATATCTATATATATCTATCTATTTATATATATGTATATATATATATATATATATACATATACACACACACACACACACACACACACACACACACACAACACTCACAGACATTAAAAAGTACCAATATAAATGCCAATCGAAATTCATCAGTAAATATATATCATCCACAGATGCAAACATATTTATTTTACTGAACATGAGTTTATGTATAATGTTGTTGTACTAGGACGCTCTCCTATAAGTTGAATTTTCATTTCCAACAGCATTTAGGAGGAGTGAACTCTTCTCACAATTTGTATCTGCCAAGACAGCCACCTCACAAAAATGTACATGTGATACCTGGTAGGATTCTATATATGCATATAAATATACATGTGTGAATAGGCTACAGAAAAGGGAAACAAGAATTCACATATTTGTTAAGTTTAAAAACACATGGAGAATATTTCAATTAAAATTTGACTATATTTATAACTCCTACCTTATAAAATACAAATGTCAAGTCCACCTATAAACATGTCTCCTCTGAAGTGCTTGTATTTCTATTGTGTTGGGTTAATTTTCCCCATTATTTTAGGATGAACTGTCTAAGTCTACCAGGTATGGGTTAATGTCAGGGATTCAGTACTTCGAATGGAAAATTTGAAAATGAATCCAATGCGTATGTAAATATATGCTGCACAATTTCCTCCCGCTCTCATCCAGAAGAATGCCTTGACATCACCTTCACCCCAAGTAAGACACAATTAGAGGAGAGGAGTTACAAAATCAGTGAATACATATCTGGAATGGAAAATGCTCAGCAGTTCACAACCTTGGAGGTGGTAGAAAAGTTTCCAAAACTAAGGGACAGGGTAAACACTCCACAAACATGGAGCTCTGCTGGCCTAAAAACTTTTTGAGAAACTCCTCTGAGATTCCGCACTTGAAATATATGTTGTTTTCAGGAGATTTGGCTTCCTTTGTAGTGAGACTATGAGAGCTGGGTCTGCATCTATGTGACCTGGAGGACATGGTTTCTTATTTTCCAAAGAACTAGATGAAGCAGTGCTGAATCCTCTCTCTGTAGGTTAACTGATGCCACTGGAGACTAAGTGTCTCCCCGTGTGGACTGTGAAGCCATTTGGTCCTCCTCCACTTTTTGTGGTGTTTTTCCTGCTGCACTGTGAGTTTGGTATTTGTTTCACGAAATACTAGGAGCTAAACTGGGATACAGTGCTGGAGGGAGTTGTGTCACGTGTGGTTGGTCAGGGTCTGCAAGGGAATGCACCAACTAGGCTTCTATCTCTCACTGCTTGGCCCATTGCCCCCTTGTCCATATCAACCTGATTCTTCATTTTCCTCTGAAGACTCTCCATATAACAAGATGCCTTTACATATAAGGGTCTGCTGGCTGCACCATGTCAGTTACAAGCCCTTTGGAATCCAATGGTAGATCCACATGGCCCTACCACGGATGTTTTATCAAACACCTCCCCACCACTGCTCTAGACCCACTACTCAGCAGGCTCCAACTTACTGGCATCTCTGTTCTACACCATTTTCATGAAACTCAGTAAATCAAGGCACTGTCTGGTATACTCATAATCAGCAACAGGACATCCAATGTTTCTCCAGTGCCACCTGGTCATAGGAATTTCAAAAATTTCATGGTATTTATCTAGCCATTTTTCAAGCATGAAGTTGGAGGCACTGTGGGTTTCAATTCATGCAGAAAACATTAAATGGTGAGGAAGCTCATTTCAATGAAATCTCTGGAGATCTCTAAAAGGCAAGGCTTCCCAAAGAGTGGACAAAAGGTCACATTAGGCCAGGCCCATTGAGGTCTACAATGTGAGGTCCATGTGTGTTTTGACTCTCAACTATGGCTGCCATTTCTTTAAGAATAAAATCATTTGATATCCTTGCTGAGTTTCCCAGGCCTCTGTGGAAATCCACCCGGGGCCTAGGTCTCAGTTTCCAAGAGCGACTTTCATGCGTGGCCTCTTAAAATCCCAACAAAATTCATGGCAATGCTTCTCTGAGTTCAGTTCCAAAACCCAGTCTCTAAGGGGAATCACACCAGAGTTCAAGCCCACGTGGACACAGTCATTTCTTCCAACTGTCACACAAATGACCAAAATTAAAACCGAAACACTCCCACATGGCCCTCATCTTATTCCATATAGTAACTCATCTTAACCTCTGGCTGGAGGTTTCCATGAGGGGCGCAGCCCAAGACAGTGTCCAAAATCAGCTCGTTTGCCCCTCATTTGCCTAAAGTCAGGGTGGCCTGGACACCGTTTCTGTGAACCAGGAATGATCAAAGAAGCCTGCCGTTAATTCTTCTGTGTTTCTCCAATTTGAGGCCTACTGATTTCAGGAATACATTCTTTATGTGATTTAAAGTTATTCGAAAACCCAAGCACCTCTGCAGAGATTTGAAGAACTCATTTGACCCAAAGAATCCCTATTCTCACTTATGGAGTTCAGGATTTTAACAGAGGAAGGCAAGAGAATTCATCCACAATGAAAGATTTTTTGCCCTTATGGATTTGGATGCACACAGGGGATCATTTTTAGATTCATCAGGTGCTGAGAATCTAAGTCACAGCCACACACATGGCCAAGAGGCTGATTCAGACACATCCTTTCCCAAAGCAATGAAGCCAGAAGCCACAGGTGATGCCCATTCATTTCCATTTGAAAACTGTTTTCTTCAAGCTTCACAAAGGGGTGGCCTGAGGCAAAGACCTTCCTGACATTCAGTGCAACACAACAATAAGTCAGCAAAAGGCCCAAAGCAGGGTTTCTGCACTGAGACTTTCCTGGTCACACTGATATCTGAGTTTTCTGAGATGCTCGCCATTCTCTTCAGCTATCCAGTACGTGGCCATGTCACAGAGCTTGGAGGTGGTACCATTTTGGACACAAATCCATGAGCCTATTCTGGAGAGTGGCCAGAATTCGGGAAGAAAACAACAACTTAGAAAGATAGCAGATGTTGCACATCGATAAGACAAGCTGCAGTCCATTTATATATTGGCAGGATGAATTATGGGAAGATTTATACTAGACAGGACACATCCATTAATGCATTCTCTTTTCTAATGTCTACAACAATGGACACAGTGGAATACACAGAAACAGAAACACTCGCCGTGTCAAATGACTTACTAGAAACTGTCCACTCCAAACCAAACAAACCTACTTTCCTATCTATTCTCAGAACATGAGACAAAACAACAAACCCACACGCACTCCCACAAAGGCACCTCCTTCCCCCAAGTAGGTCTGTGACTATCTGGGGTGTCCTCTGACTGGTGGGCCATACTATGTTTTCCCGAAATGTCCTGTCTTCTCTCCGATCTTGTTTCCTTGAACAACTCTGTGAAGAAGTCAGGAAAAAGTGGTTAGCCACTACCTCTTTTCTCAGGAAAGGTCCATCTTCAGAGCTCTCCTGGCATTTGGCCTTCCTCACATCATTAGGTACCAAGAAAACTGACTCTGTCCTTGGTAAATCCAAACAAGTGAGCCCACTGGGACTGGGACTGGGACTGCCTCTGGCTGCCTGGCTTCTTGGATACCAAGTTAAGAGAGTTCCATCACCAAGGAACTGAGGTATGTCACATTCTTTGGAACTGAATGAGGTCACTGCCTTGGCAACCACTTTGTCCTAACAGTTGCTTCCAAGGGTAACATAAGATGGAGTTTGCCCCTACTTCCTCTGACACTTTCATAAGGTAGAATGTATATCAACCATTGGCACCCTGGAACAGCTCTCCACCCAGGCCTGGTTTGGTCCATGTTCTCTACAATAAGAAGAGAGAGGCCGATTCAGACACATCCCTTCATCCTGACCAGGTTGTTTGCCATGGAAGATGACTTTTGCTCTCTCAGGTGCTTCATACCTGCTTACAACTTCTCCAGGTATGATTTGTGCATGGACATTTGAGGTTCTCTTAATGTGGAAGGTCCCCAACTCTCCTGTATTGTAAGAACCACTCTGTCCCTGCTCTTCTGTAAAATGATTGAGGGAACAGTGTATACTGGGGGTTAAAAACAGGTTTGATTTTGGTTATGTATGACTCTGTGCGAGGAATAATGGTATTGGGAACCTGAAATATTTACAAGAATATTGAGGTGAAATATAAGTATGAAAACAGAAATCTAGGTATGATTTGAAGCCCAGAAGGGTTCTGCCCTTGATTGGGATAGTGAACTTTGAATTATGTTCTGCAAATTTGTCTCAGATAATTTGATATACAATGGCATAGGACCTTGTACATTGGATGATTGAATTTAGAAGAGAACATCTAGTCAAAAAGGGATATTCAGTAGGATTAGGAAGATAGTCAGTAGGTTTCAGAAGAAGAGTGAGTATAGGATTTGGACCAAAAGTTCTTTAGCAATAGACTTTCAGTTATAGAGTGAAAGTATATTTCAGCACATATGAAGAGTCAGTCACTATGTTGAACTGGGGAAAATGTAGAAAAGCAGATATCAATAGAAACATTACGAAATCAGGCAAAGTATAAAGTGAGTGATAGAATTAGACATTTTCAACAGGGTTGAGTTTGAATATATAAACTAGGAAAAAACAAAAATGTAGTCACCAATAGGATTGAAAATTGACAGCATTAGGCAACCTGGAAATGGATGTTTTTAGAAATCCATGTTCACTTTCCATTTAGGCTTTGGTACAATCATAAGTGTGACCTTTCCATTTTTTGTCCAGAATATTACTGTGATAATGAGGTGACATGAGTAATTCTTTCACCATTTCTGGGAGCAATATATTGAAGATGTAAAATAGAATCGGGGGTAGAAAGAGGTGTACCCTGTTTCTATGAACATAGAGAAAAAGCATGAATAGACCATACTGTGAATAAATAATATAACTTTTTTGAACTTTAAATAATGAATTGAACTGATATCTGAAAAATTAAAGGAAGTCGTATATTGATATACAATCATTCATTCCAACCAGATATATATCTAATGGAAATATTAATGTTTTGGTTTATCATAAAGAGTGTGTGAGTTTTGCTTCAAAATGATTATGGAAATTCAAAATAATGTGTTTGGAAAGAAGTCTCATGAAAAGACCATTCAAGAAACCCTGACAATACATGTGTTCTGAAGCAAGAAGTGATTAAAGTTGAAACAAATGCCTGTTAATTTGTGAACTTGTGGATGAAATGTATATCCTATGATGTGCAAAAACTGAGGAAACAATAATGTAGCAGTGTCGAATACAAATGAATGACAAATTACATATCATGTCCCATAGGAGTCTACTTGCATTGATGTTAGACTGGGTCAGTTACTGTAGAATAATTAGGATTTGTATGCACAATTCACTGAAGTTAGTTTTCAGTACTAGGAAACAAATATGTATTTCAAGTGGATGAATATTTATGATTATAATCTTGTGAAAAGTTGATTACAAATCCACATACATGAACATGAATGAATTTAGAGAGTGTATATTAGACACATATATTCCATATTTTGAAAAATTTGGAGAGTATATCTATATCTATATCTACATCTATATATATATCTATATATATATCTATCTATTTATATATATATATATATATATATATATATATATATATATATATATACACACACACACACACACACACGCACACACACACACACACACACACACAACACTCACAGACATTAAAAAGTACCAATATAAATGCCAATCGAAATTCATCAGTAAATATATATCATCCACAGATGCAAACATATTTATTTTACTGAACATGAGTTTATGTATAATGTTGTTGTACTAGGACGCTCTCCTATAGGTTGAATTTTCATTTCCAACAGCATTTAGGAGGAGTGAACTCTTCAAACAATTTGTATCTGCCAAGACAGCCACCTCACAAAAATGTACATGTGATACCTGGTAGGATTCTATATATGCATATAAATATACATGTGTGAATAGGCTACAGAAAAGGGAAACAAGAATTCACATATTTGTTAAGTTTAAAAACACATGGAGAATATTTCAATTAAAATTTGACTAGATTTATAACTCCTACCTTATAAAATACAAATGTCAAGTCCACCTATACAACATGTCTCCTCTGAAGTGCTTGTATTTCTATTGTGTTGGGTTAATTTTCCCCATTATATTAGGATGAACTGTCTAAGTCTACCAGGTATGGGTTAATGTCAGGGATTCAGTACTTCGAATGGAAAATTTGAAAATGAATCCAATGCGTATGTAAATATATGCTGCACAATTTCCTCCCGCTCTCATCCAGAAGAATGCCTTGACATCACCTTCACCCCAAGTAAGACACAATTAGAGGAGAGGAGTTACAAAATCAGTGAATACATATCTGGAATGGAAAATGCTCAGCAGTTCACAACCTTGGAGGTGGTAGAAAAGTTTCCAAAACTAAGGGACAGGGTAAACACTCCACAAACATGGAGCTCTGCTGGCCTAAAAACTTTTTGAGAAACTCCTCTGAGATTCCGCACTTGAAATATATATTGTTTTCAGGAGATTTGGCTTCCTTTGTAGTGAGACTATGAGAGCTGGGTCTGCATCTATGTGACCTGGAGGACATGGTTTCTTATTTTCCAAAGAACTAGATGAAGCAGTGCTGAATCCTCTCTTTGTAGGTTAACTGATGCCACTGGAGACTAAGTGTCTCCCCGTGTGGACTGTGAAGCCATTTGGTCCTCCTCCACTTTTTGTGGTGTTTTTCCTGCTGCACTGTGAGTTTGGTATTTGTTTCACGAAATACTAGGAGCTAAACTGGGATACAGTGCTGGAGGGAGTTGTGTCACGTGTGGTTGGTCAGGGTCTGCAAGGGAATGCACCAACTAGGCTTCTATCTCTCACAGCTTGGCCCATTGCCCCCTTGTCCATATCAACCTGATTCTTCATTTTCCTCTGAAGACTCTCCATATAACAAGATGCCTTTACATATAAGGGTCTGCTGGCTGCACCATGTCAGTTACAAGCCCTTTGGAATCCAATGGTAGATCCACATGGCCCTACCACGGATGTTTTATCAAACACCTCCCCACCACTGCTCTAGACCCACTACTCAGCAGGCTCCAACTTACTGGCATCTCTGTTCTACACCATTTTCATGAAACTCAGTAAATCAAGGCACTGTCTGGTATACTCATAATCAGCAACAGGACATCCAATGTTTCTCCAGTGCCACCTGGTCATAGGAATTTCAAAAATTTCATGGTATTTATCTAGCCATTTTTCAAGCATGAAGTTGGAGGCACTGTGGGTTTCAATTCATGCAGCAAACATTAAATGGTGAGGAAGCTCATTTCAATGAAATCTCTGGAGATCTCTAAAAGGCAAGGCTTCCCAAAGAGTGGACAAAAGGTCACATTAGGCCAGGCCCATTGAGGTCTACAATGTGAGGTCCATGTGTGTTTTGACTCTCAACTATGGCTGCCATTTCTTTAAGAATAAAATCATTTGATATCCTTGCTGAGTTTCCCAGGCCTCTGTAAAAATCCACCCGGGGCCTAGGTCTCAGTTTCCAAGAGCGACTTTCATGCGTGGCCTCTTAAAATCCCAACAAAATTCATGGCAATGCTTCTCTGAGTTCAGTTCCAAAACCCAGTCTCTAAGGGGAATCACACCAGAGTTCAAGCCCACGTGGACACAGTCATTTCTTCCAACTGTCACACAAATGACCAAAATTAAAACCGAAACACTCCCACATGGCCCTCATCTTATTCCATATAGTAACTCATCTTAACCTCTGGCTGGAGGTTTCCATGAGGGGCGCAGCCCAAGACAGTGTCCAAAATCAGCTCGTTTGCCCCTCATTTGCCTAAAGTCAGGGTGGCCTGGACACCGTTTCTGTGAACCAGGAATGATCAAAGAAGCCTGCCGTTAATTCTTCTGTGTTTCTCCAATTTGAGGCCTACTGATTTCAGGAATACATTCTTTATGTGATTTAAAGTTATTCGAAAACCCAAGCACCTCTGCAGAGATTTGAAGAACTCATTTGACCCAAAGAATCCCTATTCTCACTTATGGAGTTCAGGATTTTAACAGAGGAAGGCAAGAGAATTCATCCACAATGAAAGATTTTTTGCCCTTATGGTTTTGGATGCACGCAGGGGATCATTTTTAGATTCATCAGGTGCTGAGAATCTAAGTCACAGCCACACACATGGCCAAGAGGCTGATTCAGACACATCCTTTCCCAAAGCAATGAAGCCAGAAGCCACAGGAGATGCCCATTCATTTCCATTTGAAAACTGTTTTCTTCAGGCTTCACAAAGGGGTGGCCTGAGGCAAAGACCTTCCTGACATTCAGTGCAACACAACAATAAGTCAGCAAAAGGCCCAAAGCAGGGTTTCTGCACTGAGACTTTCCTGGTCACACTGATATCTGAGTTTTCTGAGATGCTCGCCATTCTCTTCAGCTATCCAGTACATGGCCATGTCACAGAGCTTGGAGGTGGTACATATTTTGGACACAAAACCATGAGCCTATTCTGGAGAGTGGCTAGAATTCAGGAAGAAAACAGCAACGTAGAAAGATAGCAGGTGTTGCACATCGATAAGACAAGCTGCAGTCCATTCATATATTGGGCAGGATGAATAATGGGAAGATTTATACTAGACAGGACACCTCCATTAATGCATTCTCTTTTTAATGTTTACAACAACGGACACATTGGGATACACCGAAACAGAAACACTCGCCTGATCAAACAACTTACTAGAAACTGTCCACTCCAAACCAAACAAACAGCCTTTCCTACCTATTCTCAGAACATGAGACAAAACAACAAACCCACACCCACTCCCACAAAGGCACCTCCTTCCCCCAAGTAGGTCTGTGACTATCCGGAGTTTCCTCTGACTGCGGGCCATACTATGTTCCCCCGAAATGTCCTGTCTTCTCTCAGATCTTGTTTCCTTGTTCAACTCTTTGTAGTTTTCAGGAAAAAGTGGTGAGCCACTACCTGCTTTCTCAGGAAAGGTCCATCTTCAGAGTTCTCTTGGCATTAGGCCATCCTCACATCAGTAGGTACCAAGAAAACTGACTCTGTCCTTGGTAAATCCAAACAAGTGAGCCCACTGGGACTGGGACTGGGACTGCCTCTGGGTGCCTGGCCTCTTGGATACAAATTTCAGAGAGTTCCATCACCAAGGAAATGAGGTATGTCACTTTCTTTGGAACTGAATGAGTCACTTCCTTGGCAACCACATTGTCCTAACTGTTGCTTCCAAGGGTCCCATGAGATGGAGGCTTCCCCTACTTCCTGTGACACTTTCACAAGGGAGAATGGTATATCAACCATAGGCACCCAGGAACAGCTCTCCACACAGGCCTGGTTTGGTCCATCTTCTCTACAATAAGAAGAGAGAGGCTGATTCAGACACATCCCTTCTTTCTGACCAAGATGTTTGCCATGGAAGATGACTTTTGCTCTCTCAGGTCCTTCATACCTGCCTACAACTTCTCCAGGTATCATTTCTGCATGGACCTTTGAGGTTCTCATCAGGTGGAATATCCCCAACTTTCCTGTATTGTAAGAACCACTCTGTCCCTGCTCTTCTGTAAGATGATTGAGGGACCAGTGTATAATTGGGGTTAAAAACAGGTTTGATATGGGTTACGGATGATTCTGTGCGATGAATAATGGTATTGGGAACCTGCAATGCTTACAAAATATAGATGTGAAATATAAGTATGAAAACAGAAATCTAGGTATGATTTGAAGCCCATAAGGGTTCTGCCCTTGATTGGGATACTTAGCTTTGAATTATGTTCTGCAAAGATGTCTCAGATAATTGGATATACAATGGCATAGGACCTTGTAAATTGGATGATTGAATTTAAAAGAGAGCACCCAGTCAAAAAGGGATATTCAGTAGGATTAGGAAGATAGTCGGTAGGTTTAGGAAGAAGAGTGAGTATAGGATTTGGACCAAAAGTTCTTTAGCAATAGACTTTCGGTTATAGAGTGAATGTAAATGTCAGCACATATGAAGAGTCAGTCACTATGTTGAACTGGGGAAAATATGTAGAAAAGCAGAGATCAATAGAAACATTACGAAATGAGGCAAAGTATAAAGTGAGTGATAGAATTAGACATTTTCAACAGGATTGAGTTTGAATATATAAATTAGAAAAAAACAAAAATGTAGTCACCAATAGGATTGACAATTGACAGCATTAGGCAACCTGGACATGGATGTTTTTAGAAATCCATGTTCACTTTCCATTTAGGATTTGGTACAATCATAAGTGTGACCTTTCCATTTTTTGTCCAGAATATTACTGTGATAATGAGGTGACATGAGTAATTCTTTCACCATATCTGGGAGCAATATATTGAAGATGTAAAATCAGAATCGGGGGTACAAAGAGGTGTACCCTGTTTCTATGAACATAGAGAAAAAGCATGAATAGACCATACTGTGAATAAATAATATAACTTTTTTGAACTTTAAATAATGAATTGAACTGATATCTGAAAAATTAAAGGAAATCGTATATTGATATACAATCATTCATTCCAACCAGTTATATATCTAAACGAAATATTAGTGTTTTGGTTTATCATGAAGAGTGTGTGAGTTTTGCTTCAAAATGACTATGGAAATTCAAAATAATGTGTTTGGAAAGAAGTCTCATGAAAAGACCATCCAAGAAACCCTGAAAATACATGTGTTCTGAAGCAAGAAGTGATTAAAGTTGAAACAAATGCCTATTAATTTGTGAACTTGTGGATGAAATGTATATCCTATGATTTGCAAAAACTGAGGAAACAATAATGTAGCAGTGTCGAATACAAATGAATGACAAATTACATATCATGTCCCATAGGAGTCTACTTGCATTGATGTTATACTGGGTCGGTTACTGTAGAATAATTAGGATATGTATGCACCATTCACTGAAGTTAGTTTTCAGTACTAGGAAACAAATATATATTTCAGGTGGATGAATATTTCTGATTATTATCTTGTGAAAAGTTGATTATAAATCCACATACATGAACATGAATGAATTTAGAGAGTGTATATTAGACATATATATTTCATATTTTGAAAAATTTGGGGAGTATATCTATATCTATATCTATATCTATATCCACACACACACACACACACACACACACAACACTCACAGACATTAAAAAATACCAATATAAATGCCAATCGAAATTGATCAGTAAATATATATGATCCACAGATGCAAAAATATTTATTTTGCTGAACATGAGTTTATGTATAATGTTGTTTTACTAGGACGCTCTCCTATAGGTTGAATTTTCATTTCCAACAGCATTTAGGAGGAGTGAACTCTTCTCACAATTTGTATCTGCCAAGACAGCCACCTCACAAAAATGTACGTGTGATACCTGCTAGGATTCTATATATGCATATATATATACATGTGTGAATAGGCTAAAGAAAAGGGAAACAAGAATTCACATATTTGTTAAGTTTAAAAACACATGGAGAATATGTCCATTAAAATTTGAATACATTTATAACTCCTACCTTAAATAATTCAAATGTCAAGTCCAACTATACAACATGTCTCCTCTGAAGTGCTTGTATTTCTATTGTGTTGGGTTAATTTTCCCCATTATATTAGGATGAATAGTCTGAGTCTACTAGGTATGGCTTAGTGTCAGGAATTCAGCATTTCGAATGGAAAATTGGAAAATGAATCCAATGTGTATGTAAATATATGCTGCACAAATATCCTCCCGTTCTCATCCAGAACAATGCTTTGACATTACCTTCACCCCAAGTAAGACACAATTAGAGGAGAAGAGTTACAAAATCAGTGAATACATACCTGGAATGGAAAATGATCAGGAGTTCACAACCTTGGAGGTGGTAGAGGAGTTTCCAAAACTAAGGGACAGGGTAAACACTCCACAAACATGGAGCTCTGCTGGCCTAAAAACTTTTTGAGAAACTGCCTCTGAGCTTCTGTACTTGAAATATATGTTGTTTTCATGAGATTTGGCTTCCTTTGTAGTGAGACCATCAAAGCTGGGTCTGCATCTATGTGACCTGGAGGACATGGTTTCTTATTTTCCAATGAACAAGATGAAGCAGTGCTGAATCCTCTCTTTGTAGGTAAACTGAGACCACTGGGTACTAAGTGTCTCCCCGTGTGGACACTGAAGCCATTTGGTCCTCCTCCACTTTTTGTGGTGTTTTTGCTGCTGCACTGTGAGTTTGGTATTTGTTTCCCGAAATACTAGGAACTAAACTGGGACACAGTGCTGGAGGGAGTTCTGTCACGTGTGGTGGGTCAGGGTCTGCAAGAGAATGCACCAACTAGGCTTCTATCTCTCACAGCTTGCCCAATTGACTCCATGTCCATATCAACCTGATTCTTCATTTTCCTCTGAAAACTCTCCATATAACAAGATGCCTTTACATATAAGGGTCTGCTGGCTGCACCATATCAGTTACAAGCCATTTGGAATCCAATGGTAGATCCACATGGCACTACCATGGATGTTTTATCAAACACCTCTCCACCACTGCTCTAGACCCACTACTCAGCAGACTCCAACTTACTGGCATCTCTGTTCTACAAAATTTTTATGAAACTCAGTAAATCAAGGCACTGTCTGGTATACTCATGATCGGCAACAGGACATCCAATGTTTCTCCAGTGCCACCTGGTCATTGGAATTTCAAAAATTTCATGGTATTTATTTAGCCATTTTTCAAGCATGAAGTTGGAGGCACTGTGGGTTTCAATTCATTCAGCAAACATTAAATGGTGAGGAAGTTCATTTCAATGAAATCTCTGGAGAACCCTCACAGGCAAGGCTTCCCAAAGAGTGAACAAAAGGTCACATTAGGCCAGGCCCATTGAGGTCTACAATGTGAGGTCCATGTGTGTTTTGACTCTAAACTATGGCTGCCATTTCTTTAAGAATTATATAATGTGATATCCTTGCTGAGATTCCCAGGCCTCTGTGGAAATCCACCAGGGCCTAGGTCTCAGTTTCCAAGAGCGACTTTCATGCGTGGCCTCTTAAAATCCCAACAAAATTCATGCCAATGCTTCTTTGAGTTCAGTTTCAAATCCCAGTCTCTAAGGGGAATCACACCAGAGTTCAAGCCCACGTGGACCCAGTCATTTTTTCCAATGCCACACAAATGATCAAAATTAAAATCAAAACACTCCCACATGGCCCTCATCTTATTCCATATAGTCAATCATCTTAACCTCTGGGTGGAGGTTTCCATGAGGGGCGCAGCCAAAGACAGTGTCCAAAATCAGCTCGTTTGCCCCTCTTTTTCCTAAAGTCAGGGTAGCCTGGACACCGTTTCTGTGAACCAGGATTGAACAAATAAGCCTGCCGTTAATACTTCTGTGTTTCCCCAATTTGATGCCTACTGATTTTAGGTATCGATTCTTTAGGTGATTTCGAGTCATGTGAAAACACAAGCACCTCTGCAGGGCTTTGAAGAACTCATTTGACCCAAAGAATCCCTATTCTCATTTGATGGAGTGCAGGAACCTAACAGAGGAAGGAAAGAGACTTCATCCACAATGAATGATATTTTTGCCATTTTGGTTTTGGAAGCTCACATGGGATCATTCTTAAGATCCATCAGGTTCTGTGAATCTAAGTCACAGCCACACACAGGTCCAAGAGGCTGATAAAGACACATCCCTTTCCAACGCAATTAAGCAAAGAGCCACAGGTGAAGCCCATTCATTTCCATTTGAAAACTGTTTTCTTCAGGCTTCACAAAGGAGTGGCCTGAGGCAAAGACCTTCCTGACATTGAGTGCAACAAAACAATAAGTAAGCAAAAGGCCCCAAGCAGGGTTTTTGCACTGAGACTTTCCTGGTCACGCTGATATCTGAGTTGTCTGAGATTCTCGCCATTCTCTTCAGCTATCCAGTACATGGCCATGTCACAGAGCTTGGAGGTGGTACATATTTTGGACACAAATCCATGAGCCTATTCTGGAAAGTGTCCAGAATTCAGAAAGAAAACAACAACTTAGAAAGATAGCAGGTGTTGCACATCGATAAGACAAGCTGCAGTCCTTTCATATATTGGGCAGGATGAATTATGGGAAGATTTATACTAGACAGGACACACCATTAAAGCATTCTCTTTTCTAATGTCTACAATAACGAACACAGGGGATACACAGAAACAGAAAAACTCGCCGTGTCAAATGAGTTACTAGAAACTGTCCATTCCAAACCAAACAAACCTACTTTCCTATCTATTCTCAGAACATGAGACAAAACAACAAACCCACACCCACTCCCACAAAGGCACCTCCTTCCCCCAAGTAGGTCTGTGACTATCCGGAGTGTCCTCTGACCAGTGGGCCATACTATGTTCCCCCAAAATGGACTGTCTTCTCTCAGATCTTGTTTCATTGACCAACTCTGTGAAGATGTCAGGAAAAAGTGGTTAGACACTACCTGTTTTCTCAGGAAAAATCCATCTTCACAGCTCTCCTGGCATTTGGCCATCCTCACATCATTAGGTACCAAGAAAACTGACTGTCCTTGGTAAATCCAAACAAGTGAGCCCACTGGGACTGAGACTTGGACTGCCTCTGGGTGCCTGGCTTCTTGGATACCAAGTTCAGAGAGTTCCATCACCAAGGAAATGAGGTATGTCACATTCTTTGGAACTGAATGAGGTCCCTGCCTTGGCACCCACTTTGTCAAAACAGTTGCTTCCAAGGGTAACATAAGATGGAGTTTGCCCTACTTCCTGTGACACTTTCATAAGGTAGAATGTATATCAACCATTGGCACCCGGGAACAGCTCTCCACTCATGCCTGGTTTGGTCCATCATCTCTAAAATAAGAAGAGAGAGGCAGATTCAGACACATCCCTTCATCCTGACCAGGTTCTTTTCCATGGAAGAGGACTTTTGCTCTCTCTGGTGCTTCATACCTGCCTACAACTTCTCCAGGTATCATTTGTGCATGGACATTTGAGGTTCTCATCAGGTGGAAGGCCCCCAACTTTCCTGTATTGTAAGAACCACTCTGTCCCTGCTCTTCTGTAAATTAATTGAGGGAACAGTGTATACTTGGGGTTAAAAACAGGTTTCATTTGGGTTAGGAATGATTCTGTGCGATGAATAATGGTATTGGAAACATGCAATATTTACAAGAATATAGAGTTGAAATATAAGTATGAAAACAGAAATCAAGGTATGATTTGAAGCCCATAATAGTGTTGCCCTTGATTGGGATACTTAGCTTTGAATTATGTTCTGCAAAGTTGTCTCAGATAATTCGATATACAATGGCATAGGACCTTGTAAATTGGATGATTGAATTTAGAAGAGAACATCCAGTCAAAAAGGGATATTCAGTAGGATTAGGAAGATAGTCGGTAGGTTTAGGAAGAAGAGTGAGTATAGGATTTGGACCAAAAGTTCTTTAGCAATAGACTTTCGGTTATAGAGTGAATGTAAATGTCAACACATATGAAGAGTCAGTCAGTATGTTGAACTGGGGAAAATATGTAGAAAAGCCGATATAAATAGAAACATTACGAAATGAGGCAAAGTATAAAGTGAGTGATAGAATTAGACATTTTCAACAGGGTTGAGTTTGAATATATAAATTAGGAAAAAACAAATATGTAGTCACCAATAGAATTGACAATTGACAGCATTAGGCAACCTGGACATGGATGTTTTTAGAAATCCATGTTCACTTTCAATTTAGGCTTTGGTACAATCATAAGTGTGACCTTTCCATTTTTTGTCCAGAATATTACTGTGATAATGAGGTGACATGAGTATTTCTTTAACCATTTCTGGGAGCAATATATTGAAGATGTAAAATCAGAATCGGGGGTACAAAGAGGTGTACCCTGTTTGTATGAACATAGAGAAAAAGCATGAATAGACCATACTGTGAATAAATAATATAACTTTTTTGAACTTTAAATAATGAATTGAACTGATATCTGAAAAATTAAAGGAAATCGTATATTGATATACAATCATTAATTCCAACCAGTTATTTATCTAATGGAAATATTATTGTTTTCTTTTATCATGAAGAGTTTGTGAGTTTTGCTTCAAAATGATTATGGAAATTCAAAATAATGTGTTTGGTAAGAAGTCTCATGAAAAGACCAGTCAAGAAACCCTGACAATACATGTGTTCTGAAGCAAGAAGTGATTAAAGTTGAAACAAATGCCTATTAATTTGTGAACTTGTGGGTGAAATGTATATCCTATGATGTGCAAAAACTGAAGAAACAATAATGTAGCAGTGTCGAATACAAATCAATGACAAATTACATATCATGTCCCATAGGAGTCTACTTGCATTGATGTTAGACTGGGTCAGTTACTGTAGAATAATTAGGATATGTATGCACCATTCACTGAAGTTAGTTTTCAGTACTAGGAAACAAATATGTATTTCAGGTGCATGAATATTACTGATTATAATCTTGTGAAAAGTTGATTATAAATCCACATACATGAACAAGAATGAATTTAGAGAGTGTATATTAGACACATATATTTCATATTTTGAAAAATTTGGAGAGTATATCTATATCTATATCTATACACACACACACACACACACACACAACACTCACAGACATTAAAAAGTACCAATATAAATGCCAATCGAAATTCATCAGTAAATATATGTCATCCAGAAATGCAAAAATATTTATTTTACTGAATATGACTTTATGTATAACGTTGTTCGACTAGGACGGTCTCCTATACGTTGAATTTTTATTTCCAACAGCATTTAGGAGGAGTGAACTCTTCTCACAATTTGTATCTGCTAAGAAAGCCACCTCACAAAATGTACATGTGATACCTGCTATAATTCTATATATGCATATATATATACATGTGTGAATAGGCTAAAGAAAAGGGAAAAAGGAATTCACATATTTGTTAAGTTTAAAAACACATGGAGAATATGTCCATTAAAATTTGAATACATTTATAACTCCTACCTTATATAATGCAAATGTCAAGTCCAACTATACAACATGTCTCCTCTGAAGTGCTTGTATTTCTATTGTGTTGGGTTAATTTTCCCCATTATATTAGGATGAATAGTCTGAGTTTACTAGGTATGGCTTAGTGTCAGGAATTCAGCATTTCGAATGGAAAATTGGAAAATGAATCCAATGTGTATGTAAATATATGCTGCACAAATATCCTCCCGCTCTCATTAAGAAGAATGCCTTGACATTACCTTCACCCCAAGTAAGACACAATTAGAGGAAAAGAGTTACAAAATCAGTGAATAGATATCTGGAATGTAAAATGCTCAGGAGTTCACAACCTTGGAGGTGGTAGAGGAGTTTGCAAACTAAGGGACAGGGTAAACACTCCACAAATATGGAGCTCTGCTGGCCTAAAAACTTTTTGAGAAACTGCCTCTGAGCTTCCGCCCTTGAAATATATGTTGTTTTCAGGAGATTTGTCTTCCTTTGTAGGGAGACCATCAAAGCTGGGTCTGCATCTATGTGACCTGGAGGACATGGTTTCTTATTTTCCAATGAACAAGATGAAGCAGTGCTGAATCCACTCTTTGTAGGTAAACTGAGGCCACTGAGGACTAAGTTTCTCCCCGTGTGGACTGTAAAGCCATTTGGTCCTCCTCCACTTTTTGTGGTTTTTTTGCTGCTGCACTGTGAGTTTGGTATTTGTTTCACGAAATACTAGGAGCTAATCTGGGACAGAGTGCTGGAGGGAGTTCTGTCACGTGTGGTGGGTCAGGGTCTGCTAGAGAATGCACCAAATAAGCTTCGATCTCTCACAGCTTGCCCCATTTCCCCCTTGTCCATATCAACCTGATTCTTAATTTTCCTCTGAAAACTCTGCATATAACAAGATGGTTTTACATATAAGGGTCTGCTGGCTGTACCACGCCAGTTACAAGCCATTTGGAATCCAATGGTAGATCCACATGGCCCTACCACGGATGTTTTATCAAACACCTCCCCACCACTGCTCTAGACCCACTACTCAGCAGGCTCCAACTTACTGCCATCCTATTCTACACCATTTTCATGAAACTCCGTAAATCAAGGCACTGTCTGGTATACTCATGATCAGCAACAGGACATCCAATGTTTCTCCAGTGCCACCTGGTCATAGAAATTTCAAAAATTTCATGGTATTTATCTAGCCATTTTTCAAGCATGAAGTTGGAGGCACTGTGGGTTTCAATTCATTCAGCAAACATTAAATGGTGAGGAAGCTCATTTCAATGAAATCTCTGGAGAACTCTCACAGGCAAGGCTTTCCAAAGAGTGGTCAAAAGGTCACATTAGGCCAGGCCCATTGAGGTCTACAATGTGAGGTCCATGTGTGTTTTGACTCTCAACTATGGCTGCCATGTCTTTAAGAATAAAATCATGTGATATCCTTGCTGAGATTCCCAGGCCTCTTTGGAAATCCACCCGGGGCCTAGGTCTCAATTTCCAAGAGCGACTTTCATGCGTGGCCTCTTCAAATTCTAACAAAATTCATGGCAATGCTTCTCTGAGTTCAGTTCTAAAACCCAGTCTCTAAGGGGAATCACACCAGAGTTCAAGCCCACGTGGACCCAGTCATTTTTTCCAATGCCACACAAATGACCAAAATTAAAACCGAAACACTCCCACATGGCCCTCATCTTATTCCATATAGTAACTCATCTTAACCTCTGGCTGGAGGTTTCCATGAGGGGCGCAGCCCAAGACAGTGTCCAAAATCAGCTCGTTTTCCCCTCATTTGCCTAAAGTCAGGGTGGCCTGGACACCGTTTCTGTGAACCAGCAATGATCAAATAAGCCTGCCGTTAATTCTTCTGTGTTTCTCCAATTTGAGGCCTACTGATTTCAGGAATAGATTCTTTATGTGATTTAAAGTTATTCGAAAACCCAAGCACCTCTGCAGAGATTTGAAGAACTCATTTGACTCAAAGAATCCCTATTCTCACTAGATGGAGTTCAGGAACCTAACACAGGAAGGCAAGAGACTTCATCCACAATGAATGATTTTTTGCCCTTATGGTTTTGGATGCACGCATGGGATCATTCTTTAGATTCATCAGGTGCTGAGAATCTAAGTCACAGCCAAACACATGGCCAAGAGGCTGATTCAGACACATCCATTCTCAAAGCAATGAAGCCAGAAGCCACAGGTGATGCCCATTCATTTGTATTTGAAAACTGTTTTCTTCAGGCTTCACAAAGGGGTGGCCTGAGGCAAAAACCTTCCTGACATTCAGTGCAACACAACAATTAGTAAGCAAATTGCCCAAAGCAGGGTTTCTGCACTGAGACTTTCCTGGTCACACTGATATCTGAGTTTTCTGAAATGCTCGCCATTCTCTTCAGCTATCCATTACATGGACATGTCACAGAGCTTGGAGGTGGTACATATTTTGGACACAAAACCATGAGCCTATTCTGGAGAGTGGCCAGAATTCAGGAAGAAAACAGCATCTTAGAAAGATAGTAGGTGTTGCACATCGATAAGACAAGCTGCAGTTCATTCATATATTGGGCAGGATGAATTATGGGAAGACTTATACTAGACAGGACACATCAATTAATGCATTCTCTTTTTAATGTCTACAACAACGGACACATTGGGATACACCGAAACAGAAACACTCGCCTTGTCAAACAACTTACTAGAAACTGTCCACTACAAACCAAACAAACCGTCTTTCCTACCTATTCTCAGAACATGAGACAAAACAACAAACCCACACCCACTCCCACAAAGGCACCTCCTTACCCCAAGTAGGTCTGTGACTATCCGGAGTTTCCTCTGACTGCGGGCCATACTATGTTCCCCCGAAATGGCCTGTCTTCTCTCAGATCTTGTTTCCTTGTTCAACTCTGTGTAGTTGTCAGGAAAATGTGGTTAGCCACTACCTGCTTTCTCAGGAAAGGTCCCTCTTTAGAGTTCTCCTGGCATTAGGCCATCCTCACATCAGTAGGTACCAAGAAAACTGACTCTGTCCTTGGTAAATCCAAACAAGTGAGCCCACTGGGACTGGGACTGGGACTGCCTCTGGGTGCCTGGCTTCTTGGATACCAAGTTCAGAGAGTTCCATCACCAAGGAAATGAGGTATGTCACATTCTTTGGAACTGAATGAGGTCACTGCCTTGGCAACCACTTTGTCCTAACAGTTGCTTCCAAGGGTTACATAAGATGGAGGTTTCCCCTACTTCCTGTGACACTTTCATAAGGTAGAATGTATATCAACCATTGGCACCCGGGAACAGCTCTCCACTCAGGCCTGGATTGTTCCACCTTGTCTACAATAAGAAGAGAGAGGCAGATTCAGACACATCCCATGGTTGTTTGCCATGGAAGATGACTTTTGCTCTCTCAGGTGCTTCATACCTGCCTACAACTTCTCCAGGTATCATTTGTGCATGGACATTTGAGGTTCTCATCTGGTGGAAGATCCCCAACTTTCCTGTATTGTAAGAACCCCTCTGTCCCTGCTCTTCTGTAAAATGATTGAGGGAACAGTGTATACTTGGGGTTAAAAACAGGTTTGATTTGGTGACGAATGATTCTGTGCGATGAATAATGGGATTGGGAACCTGCAATATTTACAAGAATATAGAGGTGAAATGTAAGTATGAAAAAAGAAATCTAGGTATGCTTTGAAGCCCAGAAGGGTTTTGCCCTTGATTGGGATACTTAGCTTTGAATTATGTTCTGCAAAGATGTCTCAGATAATTTGATATACAATGGCATAGGACCTTGTACATTGGATGATTGAATTTAGAAGAGAACATCCAGTCAAAAAGGGATATTCAGTAGGTTTAGGAAGATAGTCGGTAGGTTTAGGAAGACGAGTGAGTATAGGATTTGGACCAAAAGTTCTTTAGCAATAGACTTTTGGTTATAGAGTGAATGTAAATGTCAGCACATATGAAGAGTCAGACACTATGTTGAACTGGGGAAAATATGTAGAAAAGCAGATATCAATGGAAACATTACGAAATCAGGCAAAGTATAAAGTGAGGGATAGAATTAGACATTTTCAACAGGGTTGAGTTTCAATATATATTAGGAAAAAACAAATATGTAGTCACCAATATGAGTGACAATTGACAGCATTAGGCAACCTGGACATGGATGTTTTTAGAAATCCATGTTCACTTTCCATTTAGGCTTTGGTACAATCATAAGTGTGACCTTTCCATTTTTTGTCCAGAATATTACTGTGATAATGAGGTGACATGAGTATTTCTTTCACCATTTCTGGGAGCAATGTATTGAAGATGTAAAATTAGAATTGGGGGTACAAATAGGTGTACCCTGTTTCTATGAACATAGAGAAAAACCACAAATAGACCATACTGTGAATAAATAATATAACTTTTTTGAACTTTAAATAATGAATTGAACTGATATCTGAAAAATAAAAGGAAATTGTATATTGATATACAATCATTCATTCCAACCAGTTATATATCTAATGGAAATATTAGTGTTTTGGTTTATCATGAAGAGTGTGTGAGTTTTGCTTCAAAATGATTATGGAAATTCAAAATAATGTGTTTGGAAAGAAGTCTCATGAAAAGACCAGTCAAGAAACCTTGACAATACATGTGTTCTGAAGCAAGAAGTGATTAATGTTGAAACAAATGCCTATTAATTTGTGAACTTGTGGATGAAATGTATATCCTATGATGTGCAAAAACTGAAGAAACAATAATGTAACAGTGTCGAATAAAAATGAATGACAAATTACATATCATGTCCCATAGGAGTCTACTTGCATTGATGTTAGACTGGGTCAGATACTGTAGAATAATTAGGATTTGTATGCACCCTTCACTGAAGTTAGTAGTCAGTACTAGGAAACAAATATGTATTTCAGGTGGATGAATATTTCTGATTATAATCTTGTGAAAAGTTGATTATAAATCCACATACATGAACATGAATGAATTTAGAGAGTGTATACTAGACACATATATTTCATATTTGGAAAACTTTGGAGAGTATATCTATATCTATATCTATACACACACACACACACACACACACACACACACACACACAACACTCACAGACATTAAAAAGTACCAATATAAAGGCCAATCGAAATTCATCAGTAAATATATATCATCCACAGATGCAAAAATATTTATGTTTCTGAACATGAGTTTATGTATAATGTTGTTCTTCTAGGACGCTCTCTTATAGGTTGAATTTTCATTTCCAACAGCATTTAGGAGGAGTGAACACTTCTCACAATTTGTATCTGCCAAGACATCCACCTTACAAAAATGTACGTGTGATACCTGGTAGGATTCTATATATGCATATAAATATACATGTGTGAATAGGCTACAGAAATTGGAAAAAAGTATTCACATATTTGTTAAGTTTAAAAACACATGGAGAATATTTCAATTAAAATTTGACTAGATGTATAACTCCTACCTTATATAATGCAAATGTCAAGTCCAACTATAGAACATGTCTCCTCTGAAGTGCTTGTATTTCTATTGTGTTGGGTTAATTTTCCCCATTATATTAGGATGAATAGTCTGAGTCTACTAGGTATGGGTTAGTGTCAGGGATTCAGTACTTCGAATGAAAAATTGGAAAATGAATCCAATGTGTATGTAAATATATGCTGCACAAATATCCTCCCGCTCTCATCCAAAACAATGCCTTGACATTACCTTCACCCCAAGTAAGACACAATTAGAGGAGAAGAGTTACACAATCAGTGAATACATATCTGGAATGGAAAATGCTCAGGAGTTCACAACCTTGGAGGTGGTTTAGGAGTTTCCAAAAGTAAGGGACATGGTAAACACTCCACAAACATGTAACTCTGCTGCCCTAAAAACTTTGAGAAACTGCCTCTGAGCTTCCGCACTTTAAATATATGTTGTTTTCATGAGATTTGGCTTCCTTTGTAGTGAGACCATCAAAGCTGGGTCTGCATCTATGTGACCTGGAGGACATGGTTTCTTATTTTCCAATGAACAAGATGAAGCAGTGCTGAATCCTCTCTTTATAGGTAAACTGAGGCCACTGGGGACTAAGTGTCTCCCCGTCTCCCCGTGTGGACTGTGAAGCCATTTGGTCCTCCTCCACTTTTTGTGGTTTTTAGGCTGCTGCACTGTGAGTTTGGTATTTGTTTCACGAAATACTAGCAGCTAAACTGGGACACAGTGCTGGAGGGAGTTCTGTCACGTGTGGTGGGTCAG
This sequence comes from Callospermophilus lateralis, assembly GCF_048772815.1. NCBI lineage: Eukaryota > Metazoa > Chordata > Mammalia > Rodentia > Sciuridae > Callospermophilus > Callospermophilus lateralis. The sequence goes on from NW_027513904.1 coordinate 545,217, forward strand.
GGTCTGCAAGAGAATGCACCAACTAGGCTTCTATCTCTCACAGCTTGCCCCATTGCCCCCTTGTCCATATCAACCTGATTCTTAATTTTCCTCTTAAAACTCTCCATATAACAAGATGCCTTTACATATAAGGGTCTGCTGGCAGCACCATGTCAGTTACAAGCCATTTGGAATCCAATGCTTGGATACAAATTTCAGAGAGTTCCATCACCAAGGAAATGAGGTATGTCACATTCTTTGGAACTGAATGAGGTCACTGCCTTGGCAACCACTTTGTCCTAACTGTTGCTTCCAAGGGTCCCATGAGATGGAGGCTTCCCCTACTTCCTGTGACACTTTCACAAGGTAGAATGGTATATCAACCATAGGCACCCAGGAACAGCTCTCCACACAGGCCTGGTTTGGTCCATCTTCTCTACAATAAAAAGAGAGAGGCTGATTCAGACACATCCCTTCATCCTGACCAGGTTATTTGCCATGGAAGATGACTTTTGCTCACTCAGGTCCTTCATACCTGCCTACAAATTCTGCAGGTATCATTTCTGCATGGACCTTTGAGGTTCTCAGCAGGTGGAAGATCCCATAATTTCCTGTATTGTAAGAACCACTCTGTCCCTGCTTTTCTGTAAAATGAGATTGAGGGAACAGTGTGCGCTTAGGGTTAATAACAGGTTTGATTTGGGTTATGAATCATTCTGTGTGATGAATCATGGTATTGGGAACCTGTGATATTTACAAGAATATAGATGTGAAATAAAAGTATGAAAACAAAAATCTAGGTATGATTTGAAGCCCAGAAGGTTTTTCCCCTTGATTGGGATACTTAGCTTTGAATTATGTTCTGCAAAGATGTCTCAGATAATTCGATATACAAGGGAGTAGGACCTTGTACCTATGATGATTGAATTTAGAAGAGAACATCCAGGCAAAAAGTGATAATCGTTAGGATTAGGAAGATAGTCGATAGCTTTAGGAAGAAGAGTGAGTATAGGATTTGGACCAAATGTTCTTTACCAGTAGGGTTTCGGTTATGGAGTGAATGTAGATGTCAGTACATATGAAGAGTCAGTCACTATGGTGAACTGGGGAAAATATGTAGAAAAGCAGATATCAATAGAATCATTACAAAATCAGGCAAAGTATAAAGTGAGTGATAGAATTAGTCATTTTCAACAGGGTTGAGTTTGAATATACAAATTAGATGGAAACAAATATGTAGTCACCAACAGGATTGACAATTGATAGCATTAGGCAACCTGGACATGGATGTTTTTAGTAATCTATGTTCACTTTCCATTTAGGCTTTGGTACAATCATAAGAGTGACCTTTCCATTTTTTGTCCAGAATATTACTGTGATAATGAGGTGACATGAGTATTTCTTTCACCATTTCTGGGAGCAATATATTGAATATTTAAAATTAGAATTGGGGGTACAAAGAGGTGTACCCTGTGTCTATGAACATAGAGATAAAGCATGAATAGAACATACTGTGACTAAATAATACAACTTTTTTGAACTTTAAATAATGAATTGAATTGATATCTGAAAAATTAAAGGAAATCATATATTGATACACAATCATTCATTCCAACCAGTTATATATCTCATGGAAATATTAGTGTTTTGGTTTATCATGAAGAGTGTGTGAGCTTTGCTTCAAAAGTGATTATGGAAATCTAAAATAATGTGTTTGGAAAGAAGTCTCATGAAAAGACCTGTCAAGAAACCCTGACAATACTTGTGTTCTGAAGCAAGAAGTGATTAAAGTTGAAACAAATGCCTATAAATTTGTGAACTTGTGGATGAAGTGTATAACTTAAAATGTGCAAAAACTGAAGAAATAATAATGTACCATTGTTGAATACATATGAACGTCAAATTACATATCATGTCCCATAGGAGTCTACTTGCATTGATGTTAGACTGGGTGCGTTTCTGTAGAATGAGGATTTGTATGCCCCATTCACTGAAGTTAGTTTTCAGTACTAGGAAACAATTATGTATTTCAGGTGGATGAATATTTCTGATTATAATCTTGTGAAAAGTTGATTATAAATCCACATACATGAACATGAATGAATTTAGAGGGTTTACATTAGACACATATATTTTATATTTTGAAATATCTGCAGAGTGTACAGATATATTATACACACACACAAAAAAAAAACACTCACATACATTTAATAGTAGCAATATATATGCGAATCGAAATTCATCAGTAAATATATATCATCCACAGATGCAAAAATATTTATTTTACTGAACATGAATTTATGCATAATGTTCTTCTACTAGGAAGCTCCCCTATAGGTTGAATTTTCAGTTCCAACAGCGTTTAGGAGGAGTGAACTCTTCTCACAGTTTGTATATGCCAATCAGCCACCTCAAAAATGTACGTGTGATACCTGGTAAGATTCTATATGTGCATATAAATATACAAGTGTGAATAGGCTAAAGAGAAAGGGAAACAAGAATTCTCGTATTTTTTAAGTTTAAAAACTCAGGGAGAACTTCTTCGATTAAAAATTGACTAGATTTATAATTTTTACCTTATATAATGCAAAACTCAAGTCCAACTATACAACATGCCTCCAATGAACTGCTTGTATTTCTATAGGTTTGGCTTATTTTTCTCTATCATATTAGGATGAGTTGTCTGAGTCTAGTAGGTATGGGTTAGTGTCAGGGATTCAATATTTCAAAATGAAAATTGGAAAATGAATCCAATTTGTATGCATATATATGCTGCACAAATATCCTCCCACTCTCATCCAGAACAATGCCTTGACATTACCTTCACCCCAAGTAAGACAAAATTAGAGGAGAAGAGTTAGAAAATCAGTGAACACATATCTGGAATGGAAAATGCTCAGGAGTTCACAACCTTGGAGGTTGTAGAGGAGTTTCCAAAAGCAAGGGATAGGGTAAACACTCCACAAACATGGAGCTCTGCTGGCCTAAAAGCTTTTTGAGAAACTGCCTCTGAGATAGGGCACTTGAAATATATGTTGTTTTCAGGAGATTTGGCTTTCTTTGTAGTGAGACCATCAAAGCTGGGTCTGCATCTATGAGACCTGGAAGACATTGTTTCTGATATTTCAATGAACATGAGGCAGCAGTGCTGATATTTTTCTTTTTAAGTAAACTGTGGCCTCTGGGGTCTAAGTGTCTCCCCGTTGAACTGTGAAGCCATTTGGCCCTCCTACACTTTTTGTGGGGTTTTTCCTGCTGCACTGGTAGTTTGGTATTTGCTTCATAAAATAGAAGGAGTTCAACTGGGACACAGTGCAGGAGGGAGTTCTATCACGTGTGGTGGGTCAGGGACAGCAGAAAAATGCACCAACCAATCTTCTATCCCTCAAAGCTTGCCCCATTGCATCCTTGTCCATAGCAACCTGATTCTGAACATTGCCCTGAATCCTCTCCATATAACAAGATGCCTTTACTTATAAGGGTCTGCTGGCTGCACCATGTAAGCCACAAGCCATTTGTAAGCCAATGGAAGATCCAAATTGCTCCAACACAGAAGTTTTATCACACTCCTGCCCACCACAACTCTAGGCCCACTTCTCAGGAGGCTGCAACTTACTGGGACCTCTGTTCTACACCATTTTCATAAAACCCAGTCAAGCAAGGCACTGTCAGGTACATCCATGATCAGCAGCAGGACATCCAAAGGTTCTCTAGTGCAACCTAGTCGTGGGAATTTCAAAAAATTCACGGTATTTATCTAGAAATTTTTCAAGGATGAAGTTGGAGGCACTGTGGGTTTCAATTTATTCAGGAACCATTAAATGGAGAGGAAGATTATTTCAATGAAAGCTCTGGAGAACCCTCACAGGCAAGGCTTCTCAAAGAGTGGACAAAAGGTCACATTTAGCCAGGCCCATTGAGGTCTACAATGTGAGGTCCATGTGTGTTTTGACTCTCAAATATGGCTGCCAAGTCTTTCGAATGAAATCATGTGATACCTTGGCTGAGATTCCCAGTTCTCTGTGCAAAGCCACTCTGGCGCTAGTTCTCAGTTTCCAAGGGTGACTCTCATACATGGCCTCTTTAATCCCAACACAATACATGGCAATACTTTTCTGAGGTCAGATTCTGAACTCAGTCTCTAAGGGGAATCACACCAAAGATCAAGCCCAGGTAGACCCAGTTATGTCTTCCAACTGCCACACAAATATCCACAATTAAATCCAAAACACTCCCACATGTCACTCATCTTTTCTAAATACACACTCATCATAACCTCTGGCTGGAGGTTTCCATGAGGGGTGCAGCCCAAGACAGTGTCCAAAATAACCACCCTTGCCCCTCATTTGCCTAAAATCAGGGTGGCCTGGACATCCTTCCAGTGAACCAGGAGTGATCAAATTGGCCGGCCATTAAGATGGCACTGCTTCTCCAATTTGAAGCCTACTGACTGTGGGGCTTAGAGTCTTTATGTGATTTGGAGTCATGAGAAAAATCAAGCACTTATGGGCTATCCTCTGCAGGGTTTTGAGGAACACATTTGAACCAAATGATCACTATTCTCACTTGATGAAGGTCAGGAACCTTACAGAGGAATGTGAGAGACTTCATCCAAAATGAATGCTCTTTTGTCCATTTTGGTTTTGGATGCACACATGGGATCTTTCTTTAGATCCATCAGGTGATAAAAATCTAAGCCGCAGCCTCACACAGGGCCAAAAAGCTGATTCAGACACATCCTTTTCCAAAGCAATTAAGCAAAGAGCCAGAGGTGATGCCCTTTCATTTCTGTTTGAAAACTATTTCTTTTGGCTCTACAAAGGTGTGGCCTGAGGCAAAGATGTTCCGGACATTCAGGGCAACAGAACAATTGGTAAGCAAAAGGCCCAAAGCAGGGTTTCTCCATTAGAATTTTCTGGTCACACTCATATCTGAGTTTTCTGAGATGCTCCCATTCCCTTCAGCTATCCAGTACATGGCCAAGTCTCAGAGCTTGGAGGTGGTACATATTTTGGACACAAAAAAATGAGCCTATTCTGGGAAATTGGCCAGGATTCAGGAAGAAAACAGGAACTTAGCAAGATTGTAGGAGTTGCCCACGCATAAGTCAAGCCACAGTCCATTCATAAATTGGGCAAGATGAATCTTGGGAAGCTTTCTACTAGTCAGGACACATACAATGATTCATTCTCTTTTCTAATGTCTAAAACCCCGGACACAGTGGGATACACAGACATAGAGACACTGGCCTTGTCAAACGACTTACCAGAAACAGTTCACTCCAAAACAAATAAACTGCCTTTCCTACCTATTCTCAGAACATGAGACAAAACCTCAAACCTACACCCACACACACAAAGGCAGCTCCTTCCCCCAAGTAGGTCTGTGACTATCAGGAGTGTCCTCTGACTGGTGGGCCATACTATGTTCTGATGAAATCGCCTGTCCTGTGTCAGATATGGTCTCATTGGCCCAATCTGTGAAGTTGTCACTAGCCAGCTGTGAGCCACTACCTGCTTTCTCAGGAAAGGCCTCTCTTCAGAGCTTTCCTGACATTTGTCCATCCTCACATCAGTAGGTACTCAGAAAGACTGACTCTGTCCTTGTTAAATCCAAACAAATGAGACCACTGGGACTGGGAATGGGACTGGCTCTGCGTGCCTGGCTTCCCGGATCCCAAGTTCAGAGAGTTTCATCACCAAGGAAGTGAGGTGAGATTAATCTCTTCAGGAATTTAATGAGGTCACTGCCTTGGCAACCACTTTGTCCTAACAGTTGCTTCCAATAGTACTATGAGATGGAGGCAGCCCTTACTTCCTGTGACACTTTCAAAAGTTAGAATGGTATATCAACCATAGGCACCCAGGAACAGCTCTCCACACATGCCTTGTATGGTCCATCTTCTCTACATTAAGAAGAGAGAGGCTTATTCAGACAAAACCCTTCATCTTGGAAAGGTTGTTTGAGATGGAAGATAACTTTTTCTCTCTCAGGTCCTTCATAGCTGCCTAATCTTCTCCAGGGATCAAACCTGCATGGACCTTTGAGGTTCTCAGCAGGAGGCAGATCCCCTACATTCCTGTATTGTAAGACGAACTCTGTCCCTGCTCTTCTGTAAAGTTAGGTTGAGGGAAGAGTGTATGGTTAGGGTTATTAACATGTTTGATTTGGATTACGAATCCTTCTGCAGGATGATTAATAGTATTGGGAACCTGTGATATTTATAAGATTATAGAGGTGAAATATAAGTATGAAAACAGAAATGTTGGTAAGATTTGAAGCCCAGAAGGGCATTAGGCCCTTGATTGGGATACTTAGCTTTTAATTACGTTCTACACAGATGTCTCAGATAAATTGATAATCAATGGCATAGGACCTTATACCTTGGATGTTTGATTTTAGAAGAGAACATCCACTCAAATTGAGATAGTCGGTGGGATTAGGAAGATAGTCGGTAGGTTTATAAAAAATGAGTGAGTATAAAAATTGGACAAAAAGTTCTGTAGCATTAGGGTTTCGGTTATAGAGTGAATATAAATGTCAGCACATGTGAAGAGTCAGTCACAATGATTAACTGGGGAAAATATGTAGGAAGGAAAATATCAATAGAGACATTACGAAATGAGGCAATTATATAGTGAGTGATAGGATTAGACATTTTCAACAGGGTTGAGATTGAATACATAATCTTAGGAAGAAACAAATATGTAGTCACCAATAGGAATGACATTTGAAAGCATTAGGCAACCTGGACATGGATGTTTTTAGTAAGCCATGTTCACTTTCAATTTAGGATTTGGTACAATCATAAGTGTGACCTTTGCATTTTGTGCCCAGAAAATTATTGTGATCAAATATATATGTAGATCATATGATGTGTGTATTTCTTCCACCATTTCTGGGAGCAATATTTGAGGACACATAAATTAGTATTGTGGGTACCAAGTGGTGTACCCTGTGTCAATGAATATAGAGATAATGCATGAATAGACCATAGTGTGAATAAATAATATAACTTTTTTCTCTTTAAATAATGGATTGAATTGATATCTTAAAATATATAGGAAATCATATATTGACATACAATCATTCACTCCAACCAGTTACATATATAATGGTAATCTTAGGGTTATTGTTTATCATGAAGTGTGTGTGAGTTTTGTTTCAAAAGTGTTTATGGAAATCGAAAATAATGTGTTTGGAATGAAGTCTCATGAAAAGACCAGTCAAGAAATATGGAGGAATCCATGTGTTCTGAAGCTGGAATTGATTGAAAGTGAAACAAATGCCTATAACTTTCCTAAATTGTGGATGAAATATATATCCTGTGATGTGCATAAACTGATGAAATAGTAATGTACCAGTGTTGAATAAAAATGAAGGTCAAAGTACACATCATGTCCCATAGGAATCTACTTGCATTGATGTTAAACTGGGTCAGTTACTGTAGAAATATTAGGATTGCATGCATTATTCACCGTAGTTAGTTTTATTTCATTTTTATTTATGGTTGTTCAAAACATTACATAGTTGTTGTTATAACATATTTCACACTTTGATTCAAGTGCGCTATAAACTCCCATTTTTACCCCGTGTACAGATTACAGAATCACATCAGTTACACATCTATTGATTCACATATTGCCATACTAGTGTCTATTGAATTCTGCTGCCTTTCCTATCCTCTACTATCCCCCCTCCCCTCCCCGCCCCTCCCCTCTTCTCTCTCTACCCCCTCTACTGTAATAAATTTGTCCCCCTTGTATTATTTTTCTCTTTCCCCTCACTTTCTCTTGTATGTAATTTTGTATAACCCTGAGGGTCTCCTTCCAATTCCATGCAATTTTCCTTCTCTCTCCCTTTCCTTTCCACCTCTCATCCCGCTTTAATGTTAATCATCTTGTCATGCTCTTCGTCTCTCCTCTGTTCTTAGTTACTCTCCTTATATCAAAGATGACATTTGGCATTTGTTTTTTAAGGATTGGTTAGCTTCACTTAGCATAATCTGCTCTAATGCCATCCATTTCCCTCCAAATTCTATGATTTTTTTTATTTTTCAATGCAGAGTAATACTCCATTGTGTATAAATGCCACAGTATTTTATCCATTCTTTCATTGAAGGTTATCTAAGTTGGTTTCACAGTCTTGCTGTTGTGAATTGTTCTGCTATGAACATCGATGTAGCAGTGTCCCTGTAGCATGCTGTTTTTAGGTCTTTAGTGAATAGACTGAGTAGGGGAATAGCTGGGTCAAATGGTGGTTCCATTCCCAGCTTTCCAAGAAATTTTCATACTGCTTTCCAAATTGGCTGCACCAATTTGCAGTCCCACCAGCAATGTAGAAGTGTACCTGTTTCCCCACATCATTGCCAGAACTTGTTGTTTGACTTCATAATGGCTGCCAATCTTACTGGAGTGAGATGGTATCTTAGGGTGGTTTCGATTTGCATTTCTCTGACTGCTGGAGATGGTGAGCATTTTTTCATGTACTTGTTGATTGATTGTAAGTCCTCATCTGATAAGTGTCTGTTGAGGTCCTCAGCCCATTTGTTGATTGGGTTCTTTGTTATCTTATTGTCTAATTTTTTGAGTTTTTTGTATACTCTGGATATTAGGGCTCTATCTGAAGTGTGAGGAGTAAAGATTTCTTCCCAGGATGTAGGCTCCCTATTTACCTCTCTTATTGTTTCTTTTGCTGAGAAAAAACTTTTTAGTTTGAGTAAGTCCCATTTGTTGATTCTAGTTATTAACTCTTGTGCTATGGGTGTCCTATTGTGGAATTTGGAGCCCGACCCCACAGTATGTACATCGTAAGCAAATTTTTCTTCTATCAGGCACTGTGTCTCTGATTTGATATCAAGCTCCTTGATCCATTTTGAGTTAACTTTTGTGCATGGCAAGAGAAAGGGATTCAGTTTCAATTTGTTACATATGGATTTCCAGTTTTCCCAACACCATTTGTTGAAGATGCTATCCTTCCTCCATTGCATGCTTTTAGCCCCTTTATCAAATATAAGATAGTTGTAGTTTTGTGGATTGGTTTCTGTGTCCTCTATTCAGTACCATTGGTCCACAAGCCTGTTTTGGTACCAGTACCATGCTATTGTTGTTACTATTGCTCTGTAGTATAGTGTGAAGTCTGGTATCGCTCTACCGCCTGATTCACACTTCCTGCCTAGCATTGTTTTTGCTATTCTGGAACTTTTATTTTTCCATATGTATTTCATGATTGCTTTCTTTATTTCTACAAGAAATGCCTTTGGGATTTGATTGGCATTGCATTAAACCTATAGAGAAATTTTGGTAATATCACCATTTTGATGATGTTAGTTCTGGCTTTCCATAAACAGGGTATATTTTTACATCTTCTAAGATCTTCTTATATTTCTCTCTTTAGGGTTGTGTAGTTTTCATTGTATGAGACTTTCCCCTCTTTTGTTAGGTTGATTCCCATCTTTTTTTTTTTTTTAGGATATTGTGAATGGAGTGGTTGTTCTCATTTCCATTTCAGAGGATTTGTCCCTGATATAGAGGAATGCCTTTGATTTATGTGTGTTGATTTTATATCCTGCCACTTTGCTGCATTCATTTATTAGCTCTATTAGTTTCTTTGTAGACCCTTTTGGGTCTGCTAGGTATAGAATCATGTCATCTGCAATAGTAATAATTTAAGTTGTTCTTTTCCTATTTTTATGCCTTTAATTTCTTCCGTCTGTCTAATTGCTCTAGCCAGTGTTTCGAGAACTGTATTGAACAGAAGTAGTGAGAGAGGGCATCCCATTCTTGTTCCAGATTTTAGAGGGAATGCCTTCAATTTTTCTAGATTCAGAATGATGCTAGCTTGAGGATTAGCATAGATTGCTTTTACAATATTGAGGTATGATCCTGTTATTCCTAGTTTTTCTAGAGTTTTGAAGATAAAGGGATGCTGTACTTTGTCGAATTCTTTTTGTGCATCTATCAAGATGATCATATGGTTCTTATTTTTAAGTCTATTGATGTGGTGAATAACATTTATTGATTTTCGTATATTGAACAAGCCTTGCATTCCATGGATGAATCCTACTTGATCATGGTGCACAATTTTTTTAATATGTTTTTGTATCTGATTCACCAGAATTTAATTAGGGATTTTTGCATTTAGATTCCTTAGGGATATTGGTCTGTAGTTTTCTTTGTTTGAAGTGTTTATGTCTGGTGTAGAAATCAGGGTGATATTGGCCTGGTAGAATGAATTTGGAAGATCTCCCTCTTTTTCAATTTCCTGAAATAGCTTGAAAAGTATTGGTATTAGTTCATATTTAAAGGGTTTGTAAAACTCTGCTGTATACCCATACTGTCCTGGTCTTTCCTTAGTTGGTAATCTTTGGATGGTTTCTTCTATTTCCTCAATTGATACTGGTCTGTTTAGGTTGTCTATATCCTCCTGACTCAATCTGGACAGATCATATGACTTAAGAAATTTTTCGATGCTTTCACTATCTTCTATTATATTGGAGTATAACGAATCAAATTAATTTCTGATTATCTTCTGTATTTCAGAAATATCTGCTGTGATTGCCAGGGGGTGACAAATAACTTGTGTAGATTGATACAGCAGGAATGGAAGCCGTTTATTGTAGCATCTGAGTGATATTTATACATTTTATATAGCTTATCTAATTAGCATAAAATAGATCCAGCAGTGAACCAATAAGGAATCTCCACACTTAATGGCTTGCTTTTGTTACTTCACAAACCACTCTCTATGGCATTTTTCCAGGCGCCATCCAGACTTGTTTACAGACCCTAACATTTCTCTGGCAAAATACCAGGTGCCATCCTGACTTGTTTATATACCTTAACATGTGATGTTGCCCTTTTCATCCCGTATGCTAGTAATTTGAGTTTTCTCTCTTCTTCTCTTCATTAGCATGGCTAAGGGTCTGTCGATTTTATTTATTTTTTCAAAGAACCAACTTTTAGTTTTCTCAATTTTTTCAATTGTTTCTTTTGTTTCGATTTCATTAATTTCAGCTTTGATTTTAATTAAATCTTACCTTCTACTTATTTTGCTGTTGTTTTCCTCTTCTTTTTCTAGGATTCTGAGATGAAGTATGACATCATTTATTTGTTTTGTTTTTTTTTTTTTCTTTTTTTAAGGAATGAAATCCAAGCAATGAATTTTCCTCTTAGAACGGATTTCAGTGTGTCCCATAGATTCTGATATGTTGTGCCTGTGTTTTCATTTATCTCTAAGAATTTTTTAATTTCCTCCTTGATGTCTTCTATAACCCATTGATCATTCAGTAACCTATTGTTCATTCTCCAAGTGATGCATGATTTTTCCTTCCTTCGTTTATCATTGATTTTTAGTTTATATTAGATTATGATCAGATAAGATGCATGGTATTATCTCTACTTCTTTATATTGTCTAAGAATTGCCCTGTGACATAATATATGATCTATTTTTGAGAAGGATCCATGTGCTGCTGAGGAAAAATGTAACTGCTTGATGTTGAGGAGTATATTCGATATATGTCAATTAAGTCTAGGTTATTAATTGTGTTATTGAGTTCTATAGTTTTCTAATTCAACTTTTGTTTGGAAGACCTGTCCAGTGGTGAGAGAGGTGTGTTGAAGTCTCCCATGATTATTGTATGGTGGTCTATTAGACTCTTGATCTTGAGAAAAGTTTGTTTGATGGACATAGCTGCACCATTGTTTGGGGCATATATATATTTATAATGGTTATGTCTTGTTGATGTATGGTTCTCTTGAGCAGTATGTAGTGTCCCTCTTTATCCCTTTTGATTAACTTTGGCTTGAAATCTATTTTATTTGATATGAGTATGGACACTCCTGCTTGTTTCCGAAGTCCATATAAGTGATATGATTTTTCCCAACCTTTCACCTTCAGTCTATGTATGTCTTTTCCTATCAAATGCGTCTCCTGTAGGCAGCATATTATTGGGTCTTGTGTTGTGATCCATTCTACTAGCCTGTGTCTCTTAATTGGTGAGTTTAAGCCATTAACATTTACGGTTATTATTGAGATAATGGTTGTTCTTCCAGCCCTATTTGTTTATTTATGTTATTAAACATGGATTGTTTTCTACATTGATTATTTCCCCCTTTTACTGTACTACCTCCCACTGTTGGTTTTTATTGTTATTTTCCATTTCCTCTTCCTGTAATATTTTGCCAATGATGTTTTGAAGAGATGGTTTTCTAGCTACAATTTATTTTAACTTTTTTTTTAACATAGAAGGTTATGATTTTATCTTCCATCCTGATGCTTAATTTCACTGGATACACAATTCTTGGTTGGAATCCATTTTCTTTCAGTGTTTGAAAAATGTTAATCCAGGATCTTCTAGCTTTCAGAGTCTGTGTTGAAAGATCAGCTGTTATCCTGATTGGTTTACCCCTAAATGTAATCTGCTTTTTTTTTCTCTTGTAGCATTTAAAATTCTCTCCTTATTGTGTACGTTGGGCATCTTCATTATAATGTGTCTAGGTGTGGATCTCTTATGATTTTGCACATTCGGCGTCCTGTAGGCTTCTAGGACTTGGGAGTCAGTCTGATTCTTCAAGTCTGGGAAGTTTTCTCGTATTATTTCATTGAATACATTGCTCATTGCTTTGGTTTGGACCTCTATACCTTCCTGTATTCCAATGACTCTTAAGTTTGGTCTCTTTATGTTATCCCGTATTTCTTGGATATTCTGTTGATGGTTTCTTAACAGTCTTGCTGAGCTGTCTATGTTCTTTTCAAGTTGGAATACTTTGTCTTCATTGTCTGATGTTCTATCTTCTAAGTGTTCTACTCTGCTGGTAGTATTCTCAATTGAGTTTTTAAGTTGGTTTATTGCTTTCTGCATTTCTAGGATTTCTGTTTGTTATTTTTTACAACCTCTATCTCCCTGTATAGCTGATCTTTTGCTTCTTGGATTTGTTTATGTAATTCATTGTCAAAGTGATTTTTCATTGTCTGATTTTGCTGTCTAATGTCTTCCTTGAGACTCCAGATCATCTGAAGCATGTATATCCTGAGTTCTTTATCTGACATTCCATTTACTGCAGCTATTACCTCTTCTAAAGTTGTGCTGACCTGCATTGCTTGTGGTCCTTTTTCCTTGTCTTATCATACTGCTCGCTTTTCTTTCTGCTTGGTGAAACTGTTGTGATTTTGAAATTTTCCTCCTATATATTTATATTGCTCTTGTATAGTTGCAAAGTCTCCCTTGCATGGGTGCAGGGGGGCTGTGCTGCTCCTCCAATTAGGGTGATCTAACTAGCTTGCTGACGGGCCGCTGGGCTTGTTTTCCTGATCGGTTGCAGGTCTGCCTACCATGCAGGCGCGGGAGGCGGCTCTGCTCTGCCCCTCCTCCAATTGGTGTCACGTGTCTACCAGGCCCGTGGACCCCTGGGGTGTTCTGCCGATCAGTCGCAGGTCTGCCTACCTTGTAGGTGCTGGCGGCGGCTCTGCTCTGCCCCTACTCCAATTGGGGTGACGTGACTACCATGCAGGTGTGTTGCTGGGCCTGTTCCGCCAGTTTGTCGCAGGTCTGCCTACCTTGCGGGCACGGGCAACGGATCTGCTCTGCTCCTATTCCAAATGGGGTGAAGTGTCTGCCGCTCCGGCAGGGCGATGGGCCTCTTCTGCCAGTCAGGTGCAGGTGTGCCTACCTTGCGGGTGCTGGTGATGGCTCTGCTCTGCCACTACTCCATTTGGGGGGTCGTGACTACCATGCCGGCAGGTTGTTGGGCCTGTTCTGGGTGCGGGCGAAGGCTCTGCTCTGTCCCTACTAATATTGGGGTGACCTGACTACCATGCCGGTGGGCCACTGGGATTGTACTAGGTGAGGGAGAAGGCTCTGCTCTGCAACTATTCCAATTCGGGTGATTTGACTACCATGCCTGCGGGTCACTGGGCCTGTTCTGGGCAAGGGCGGCGGCTCTGCTCTGCCTCTATTCCAATTGGGGTGACGTGACTACCATGCAGGTGTGTCGCTGGGCCTGTTCCGGGCGTGGGCGGCGGCTCTGCTCTGCCCCTCTGGCTTGATGACAAAGTGAGAGAGACCCGGGTGTTTGTGACTCACTTTCTTTACCAGGAGACCAACTGTTTCTGTCACCGATGGTATCAATGAAGTTATCTCCTCTGCTGCTTTCTGATGACATCAGATCTCTGCCATGTTGGTATCCCATGCAAAAGGCAGCATTTTGTTCCCTTTGCTGGGTGACTAAAGCAATGGGTGAGTTCTGACCGGCACTCACAAGCCCCGTCTCAATCCTGTTGCACTCCCTATGAAGGCTCGGTTGATATTTACCTCCACAGTATTCAGCAAGACCCGGACCGAGAAGCAGTTTCCGCAGGTTCTTTAGCCCAGGGCCAGATCAGTTCCGGGAGGCGGAATTCGGCCGCTCTGGGCTCGGTGTATGTTCTAATAGAAGCAGGCTCCAAGACGCAGTTTCTGCGGGTTCTCTAGCACTGAGCCTGAGTAATTTGTCTGCAAGACAAAGGTGAATGGCATCCTGAAATTACCGGTTCTATAGCTGAATAAGCTGCGATCAGTCGAAAACAGGGATGGTGACGTCACCTCTCCAAGATGGTGGCCGCTGGGTTCCTATGTGGTCTGACTGGTGCGGAGAAACGAGTTGGACTGCATGCTTCCCCGTCTCAAACCCAGAATTCAGCACTGAGCACAGTGATTGCATACCTGGCAGGAGCCCACAGTATCTGCACCACTGTATATTTGCGTTGCTATCTCGTCGTTTCCCAGCACGCACCACAGACTCTAGCCACGGAGCGATTTCCTGAATAAGCCACATGACCTTCTGTGAGGACAAATCACTCTCGTTTGAGTTCCCGTAGCTGATCCTCGTGAGATGGAAATTAGTACACTAGGTTTTGGAGAACCACAATTTTGCTGGAAATTCCTAACAAGATAGGTTTTAGCCATTCTAACTCGTCATTCTCCCGCACAGTGATGCGGTATATGAGGATGATGCACTCCCTTCGCAGCCATCATATGATCCCCTGAAGTTAGTTTTCAGTACTAGGAAACAAATAAGTATTTCAGGTGGATGAATATTTCTGAGAAAAATCTTTTGAAAAGTTGATTATAAATCCACATACATGAATATGAATGAATTTAGGGAGTGTATAATAAGAAAAATATACTTCATATTTTGAAAAATCTGCAGAGTGAAAAAAAAATATATATATATGTATATATATACATACACACAGAGACATTAAAAAAGTAGCATTATGTATGCCAATCGAAATTCACCATGAAATATATATCATCCACAGATCCAAAAATATTCATTTTAATGAACATGGATTTATGTCGTTCAACTAAGAAGCTCACCCGTATCTTGAATTTTCGGTTCCAACAGCATTTAGTAGGAGTGATCTCTTCTCACAATTTGTATCTGCCAAGCCAGCCACCTCACAAAATGTACGAGTTATACCAGGTAGAATTCGATATGTGCATATAAAAATACATGTGATGAATAGGCTACAGAGAAAGGGAGACAGTTATTCACATATTTGTTAACTTTTAAAACACATGGAGGACTATTTCAATTAAAATTCGCTAGATTTATAACACCTACCATTTATCATACGAAAGGCAAGTCCAACTATACACCATGCCTCCTGTGAACCTCTTGTATTTCTATTCTGTTTGGGTTATTTTTCTCCATAATATTAGGATTAGAAGTCAAAGTCTATTAGGGTATGTGTTAGTGTCAGGGATTCAGTATTTCGATAGGAAAATTTGAAAATGTATCCAATGTATATGCAAATATGTGCTACACAAAAAACTTCCCACTCTCATTCATAACAATGCCTTGACATTACCTTCGCCCCACATAAGACACAATTAGAGGAGAGGAGTTAGAAAATCTGTGAATACATATGTGGAATGGAAAATGCTCAGGAGTTCACAATTTGGAGGTGGTAGAGGAGTTTCCAAAAGTAAGGGACAGGGTAAACACTCCACAAACATGAAGTTCTGCCAGCCTGACATCTGGAGAAACTGCCTCTAAGGTTGGGCAATGAAATATATGCTGTTGTCAGGAGCATTAGCTTCATTTGGAGTGAGACCATCAAAGCTGGGTCTTCATCTATGTGACATGAATGACATTGTTTCTTATTTTCCAATGAACATGAGGCATCAGTGCTGAATTTTCTATTTGTATGTAACTTGTGGCCACTGGGGTCTAAGTGTCTCCCCGTGTGGACTGTAAATCCATTTGGTCATCCTCCACTATTCGTGGTGTTTCTTGCTGCTGCACTGGGAGTTTGGAATTTGCTTCATGAAATACAAGGAGTTCAACAGGGACACAGTGCTGAAGTGAGTTCTGTCAATTGTGGTGGGTCGGGTTCTGCAGGAGAATGCACCAACCAGGCTTCTATCCCACATTGCTTGCCCCATTGACCACAGCAACCTGATTCTGAACATTGCCCTGAAACCTCTCCATATAACAATATGCTTTTACATATAAGAGTCTACTGGCTTCAAAATGTCAGTCACAATCCATTTGCAAGACAATGGCAGATCCACATGGCCCAACACAGATGTTTTATCACACACCTGCCAACCACTGCTCTAGGACAACTACTCAACAGGATCCAACTCACTGGCATCTCTGTTCTACACCATTTTCATAAAACCAAGTCAATCAAGGCACTGTCTTACATACTCATGATCAGCAACAGGACATCCAAATGTTCTCCAGTGCCACCCAGTCATGGGAATTTCAAAAATTTTTATGGTATTTATCTAGCCAATTTTCAAGGAAGAAGTTGGAGGCACTGTGGGTTTCAATTTATTCAGGAACCATTAAATGGTGAGTAAGTTCATTTCAATGAAAACTCTGGAGAATTCTCACAGGCAAGGCTTCCCAAAGAGTGGCCAAAATGTCAGATTAAGCCAGGCCCATTGAGGTCTACAATGTGAGGTCCATGTGTGTTTTGACTCTCAAAAATGGCTGCCAAGTCTTTAAGAATAAAATCATGTGATATCCTGGCTGAGATTCCCTGTGATCTGTGGAAAGTCAACTTGGGCCTAGATGTCTTTCCAAGGGCAACTCTCATGCATGGCCATCTAAAATCCCAACACAATTCATGGCAATACTTCTCTGAGATCAGTACCACAACTCAGTCTCTAAGGGGAATCACACCAGGGTGCAAGCCCACGTGGACCCAGTCATCTCTTCAAACCACCATTCAAATGTCCACAATTAAATCCCAAACACTCCCACATGGCCCAAATCTTCTTCCATATATACACTCATCATAACCTGTGGCTGGAGGTTTCCATGAGGGGAGCAGCCCACGTCAGTGTCCAAAATAAGCTTCCTGCACCTCATTTGCCTAAAGTCAGGGTGGCATGGACACCCTTCCTGTAAACCAGGAGTGATCAAATAGGCCTTCCTTTAATACTGCTTAGCTTCTCCAACTTGAGGCCTACTGACTTTGAGGTTTAGATTCTTTAAGTGAATTGGAGTCATGAGAAAAACAAGCACCTATGGGCTAGCCTGTGCTGGGTTTTGAAGAACTCATTTGACCCAAAGGATCCCTGTTCTCACTTGATGGATGTCAGGAACCTACCAGAGGAAGGCAAGAGAGTTAATCAACAATATCTGATCTTTTTGCCATTTTGGTTTTCGATGCATGCATGGGATGTATCTTTAGATCCATCAGGTGCTGAGAATCTAAGCCTCAGCCTCACACATGGCCAAGAGACTGATTCAGACATATCCCTTTTCAAAGCAATTAAGCATGGATCCACACGTGATGCCCATTCATTTGCATTTGAAAACTGTTTTCTTCAGGCTTCACAAAGTGGTGGCTTGAGGCAAAGTTCTTCCAGACATTCAGGGCAACAGAACAATAGGTAAGCAAAAGGACCAAAGCAGGGTTTCTCCACTGAGACTTTCCTGGTCAACTGATATCTGAGATTTCTGAGATGCTAGCCATTCCCTTCAACTATCTAGTACATGGCCATGTCACAGATATTGGAGGTGGTACATATCTTGGACACAAAACCATGATACTATTCTGGAGTGTTGCCAGAATTGAAGGAGAAAACAGGAAATTATGAAGCTAGTAGGTGTTGCCCATCCATAAGGCAAGCCTGATTCCACTCATATATTGGGCACAATGAATGCTGGCAAGCTTTCTAGTAGACAGGAAACATCCATTGATGCCTTCTCTCTTCTAATGTCTACAATCATGAACACAGTGGGATACACAGACACTCGCCTTGTCAAAGGACTTACTAAAAGTAGTCCACTCCAAACCAAACAAACTGCCTTTCCCACCTATTCTGAGAACTTGAGACAAAACCACAAAATCACACCCACACCCACAAAGGCACCTCCTTCCCCCAAGTAGGTCTGTGACTCTCCGGAGTGTCCTCTGACTGGTGGGCCATACTATGTTTCCCCAAAATGACCTCTCCTGTCTCAGTTCTGGTCTGCTTGGCCAACTCTGTGAAGTTGTCAAGAGCCAGTGGTGAGACACTACCTGCTTTTTGAGGAAAAGCCCCTCTTCAAAGGTTTCCTGGCATTTGGCCATCCTCACATCTGTAGGTTCAAAGAAAGACTGACTCTGTCCTTGGTAAATCCAAACATATGAGACCACTGGGACTGGGACAGGGACTGTGTCTGGGTTCCTGGCTTCCTGGATCCCAAGTTCAGAGAGTTTCATCACCAAGGAAGTGAGGTGAGGTCACTTCCTTCAGGATCTGAATTACATCACTGCCTTGGCAACCACTTTGCCCTAACAGTTGCTTCCAAAAGTCCCATTAGGTGGAGGCTGCCCCTGTTTTCCTGTAACACTTTCACAAGTTAGAATGTTATATCAATCATAAGCACCTCGGAACAGCTCTCCACACAGAACTGGTTTGGTCCATCTTGTATACATTAAGAAGAGAGAGTGATTCAGACACAACCCTTCAACCCGACCAGGATGACTGCCATGAAAGATGACTTTTGCTTTCTGAGGTATTTCATAGCTGCCTTCATCTTCACCAGGGATCATTTCTGCATGAACATTTGATGTTCTCAGCAGGTGAAGATACCCTACATTCCTGTATTTTAAAACCAACTCTGTCCCTGCTCTTCGGTAAAGTTAGTGTATGGTTAGGGTTCATTATATGTTTGATTTGGGTTAGGAATCATTCTGCAGGATGAATAAAGGGATTGGGTACCTGCGATATTTATAAGAATATATAAGTGAAATATATGTATGAAAACGGAAATCTAAAAAAGATTTGAAGCCCAGAAGGGCATTGGGCCCTTGATTGGGATGCATAGTGTTGAATTACGTTCTGTACAATTGTCTCAGTTAAATCGATATACAATGGCATAGGACCTTGTACCTTGGATGATTGAATGTAGAAGAGAACATCCAGTTAAAAAGGGATAGTCAGTAGGATTAGAAAGATAGTCGGTAGGTTTAGGAAGAAGAGTGAGAATATGATTTGGAATAAAAAGCTTCTTTAGCAATAGGGTTTCGTTTAGAGAGTGAATGTAAATGTCAGTACATGTGAAGAGTCTTTCACAATGATGAACTGGGGAAATTATGTAGAAAAGCAGGTATCAATAGAGACATAACGAAATCAGGCAAAGTATAAATGAGTGATAGGATTAGACATTTTCAACAGGGTTGAGTTTGAATATATAATCATAGGAAAAAACAAATATGTTGTCACCAATGGGATTGACATTTGAGAGCATTAGGCAACCTGGACACGGATGTTATTACTTATCCATGTTCACTTTCCTTTTAGGCTTTGGTACAATCATAAGTGTGACCTTTACATTTTTTTTTGTTCAGAATATTTCGGTGGTAAAATGTATATGTAGATCAGGTAACATGAGTATTTCTTTCACCATGTCTGGGAGCAATATTTTGAAGACATATACATTAGTATTAGGGGTACAAAGAGGTGTACCCTGTGTCTATGAATATAGAGATAATGCATGAATAGACGATAATATGAATAAATAATGTATCTGGTTCCACTTTAAATAATGGATTGAATTGAAATCTGAAAATATATAAGAAATCTTATATTGATATATAATCATTCATTTCAACCAGTTATATATCTAATGGTAATATTAGGATTATGGTTTATCATGAAGGGTGTTTGAGTTTTGCTTTATAAGTGATGATGTTAAACGAAAATAATGTGTTTGGAAAGAAGTCTCATGAAAAGACCAGTCAAGAAACATAGAAGAATCATGTGTTCTGAATCAGAAAGTGATTGATCGTGAAACAAATGCCTATAAATTTTCTAACTTTTGAATGAAATATATATCCTATGATGTGCATAAACTGAAGACATCGTAACGTATAAGTGTTGAATAAAAATGAAAATCAAAATACACATCATGTCCCCTAAGAATATACTTGCATTGATGTTAAACTAGCTCAGTAACTGTAGAAATATTAGGTTTTGTTTGCACCTTTCACTGAATTTAGTTTTCAGTACTAGAAAACAAATATGTATTTCAGGTGGATGATTATTTCTGAGAATTATCTTGTGGAAAGTTGATTATAAATACACATATATGAATATGAATGAATTTAGGGAGTGTATAATAAGACACATATATTTCATATTTTAAAAAATCTGGAGAGTGTATATATATATATATATATATATATATATATATATATATATATACACTCTCATACATACACACTCACATGCACAGATATAAAAAACTAGCAATACAGGAAATCCATCATGAAGGCAGGCATGGAAAAATCAAGTCTCTGACCTCTTCAGCTGCGCGGGCATCGGGAGTCGTAAACTGTCTAAATGCTGTTTGCTCAGAATCACTAGGCAATGTTGACCTAATGTGGATCTGGTGCGAACATTCTGGGCCCCTCAGAACACACACCGAGCCTGGATCGGCTGCATTCAACCTCCGGTTTGCCTGGTTCTCGTGACTCAGCACTAAGATCCCTCTGAAATAACTGTTCGGCCCTTCTGAACTTTCAGAGGTAAAAGCCAACGAAGCCTTCAAAGGCAGTGGCCACAGGATTGAAACGGCGCTTGGGAGAGACAGTCAGGACCCACCCGTTGCGTTGGTTACCTTGCAAAGGGAACAAACGGTCACCATTTGCATGGGATACCACCATAGCATAGAAATGATGTCACGGGCAGAGGAGATAACTTCATTGAAACCAGCGTGACAGGTGTGTAATCCCCTAGCCATCTCTCTCAACACAGCGGGGAAACCTTAAGGGCCCCTCCCAGCTCTGCCGTAAGGGCCTCTCCCAGCTCTCCCGTGAGCGCGATAGCCAGACCTAGGGAATCAGGATTGGCTCGGGACTAGCGGCGTGGAATTCCGGGCTCCTGATCCCACAAGTGCTGACAATTGAGGTCTCTTACACCACGTACCGGTGGCGTGGCTCCCAGAGGGCAAGAAAATTCGCTGGGGGTCCTCAGCCCCAAGCTCTACAAACTTAGGGTCTGTGGGAGGCAAACAGGGAGAGTGTGCACAGGCGTTCATGAAAACAGGGCTGCCAGGAGTAGAGTTCTGGCTTGTAACCACTATTGTGGTGAGCATCACAGGTGATCAGGGCATGGCTTGAGGAAGCACAAGAGAAGGCCCTAGGCACTCAGGATTGGAGATCCGCCAAGTCTGGGAGGAAGAGCTGCTGCACAGTGATTGGTTCCCACTTATTCAGAGGAGGAGCTTGGCCCAGTGCACACAGCTCCACATACTGAAAGAGAAGTTAATTGAACTCTATGACTGCATGTATTATTATTATTTTTTTAATTTATATTTTTTTATATTTCTTTCATTTTCATTTTTGTTGTTGTTGTTCTTTAACTTTTTTAATGTTTTTATTTTTTTATTTTTTATTTTATCATTATTATTATTAATATTATTTTAAATTTTAATTTTCATTTTTTAATTATAATTATTATTTAAATTTTTTTTCTTTCTTTATTTTCTATTTTTTTCTTTTGTCTTTTCATTTCTTTTCAATTTTCTTATTCTCCCTTCCTTGAATTCTACCTGTCTACTCTCATTCTCTTTAGTGACTTCTTCCCTTCCCTTCTAATATCTTTCCTCCCAAGCATCAAATAAATTTATAAGAGTAAGCAGTAACTCAGCAGTCAAACAAAACAAGAAGTAACATGAGCAGCATAAAAAAGCAAGGAAGAAAAGGAGTACAAACAATGATGGACAGCCTAAATATTCAGAAGGACCTAGAGTCATCAGAAAAATGGTCATATAAAGAACTCAAGAAATACCTTAGACAGATGGAATGGAACCTTAAAGAGGATACGAGACATCAAAACCAAACAGTGAAAGAACACATTGAAAATGAATTACATAAACAGATATAAAAAGAAATTAAGCATCTTAATTAGGAGATAGAGATTATAAAAAAAAAATCAAACAATAATTCTAGAAATGAAGGAAATGATAAAACAAATTAAAAACTCAATTGAGAGTATCACTAACAGAGTGGAGCAAGTAGAAGACAGAATGTCAGATAATGAAGACAAAATATATCATCTTGAAAAAAGTCTAGCCAACAAAGAAATGCTGGTAAAAAGTCATGAGAAAAACATCCAAGAGATATGGGATAACATAAGAAAAAAAAAAACTAATGAGTCATCTGGATAGAGGAAGGTACAGAGATTCAAACCAAGGGAATGAGTAACCTGCTGTATGAAATAATTACAGAAAACTTTCCAGAAATAAAAATGGAAACGGATAAAAAAAATTGTAGATGCTTACAGGACACCGAGCACACAAAATCACAGTAGACCAATGCCAAGACACATTGTTATGAAGATATCCAATATACAGAACAAAGAGAAAATATTAAAAGCTACAAGAGAAAGGAGGCAGATTACAATCAGGGGTAAACCAAAAATGTTAACAACAGATTTTTCATCACAGACGCTGAAAGTGAGAAGATCCTGGAACAACGTATTTCAAACACTTAAAAACAATGGATGCCAACCAAGAAATCTGTATTCAGCAAAATTAAGCTTCAGGTAAGACAACGAAATAAAAACATTTCGTGATAAACAAAAGCTAAAAGAACTTGCAGCCAGAAAACCAGCATTGCAAAGCATCTTAAGGAAAACACTACACGAGGAAAAAATGAATATCAACAAAGAAAACCATCAGTGGGAAGTGCCTCATTAATGACAGAGGGCGGGGGAAAAGTTAATCATGGATAAACAAACTAAATTAAAAAAAAAGATAAATAATCAAAGACGGGTGGCAATACAAACCATATATCAATACTAACTCTAAACATTAATGGCTTAAACTCTCCAATAAAGTGACATAGACTTGTAACGTGGATTAAAAAAAAAAAATCCAACAATATGTTGCTTCCAGGAGACACATCTGAATGGAAAAGACATACACAGGCTGAAGGTGAAAGGTTGGGAAAATTTATACCATGCACACGGTCCTTGTAAGCAAGCAGGGGTGGCCATCCTCATATGGAATAAAATCGACTTCAAGACTAATTTAATCAAAAGGGATAAGGAAGGACATTATATACTGTTGAAAGGAACCATTCACCAACAAGACATAACAATTATCAATATTTATGCAGCAAATAATGGTGCTGCAACATTTATAAAACAAATTCTCCTCAAGTTCAAGAATCAAATAGACCACAACACAATAATTATGGGAGACTTCAACTCACCTCTCTCACCATTGGACAGATCCTCCAAACAAAAGTTGAATAAAGAAAATATAGAATTCAATATCACAATCAACACCCTAGACTTAACTGACATATATAGAATATATCAACCATCATCAAGTGGATATACTTTTTTCTCACCAGCACATGGATCCTTCTCAAAAATAGACCATATATTATGCCATAGGGCAACACTCAGTAAATATAAAGGGGTGGAGATAATACCATGAATTTTTTTCTGATCACAATGGAATGAAACTGGAAACCAACGGTAAAAGAAGGAAGGAAAAATCCTACATCACATGGAAAATGAACAATATGTTACTGAATGATCAATGGGTTACAGAAGACATAAAGGAGGAAATCAAAAAATTCTTAGAGATAAATGAAAATACAGACACAACATATCAGATTCAATGGGACACAATGAAACAAGATTCAAGAGGCAAATTCATCGCCTGGAGGTCATTCCTCAAAAAAAGAAAAAAACAAAAACAGCAAATAAATGAGCCCTCACTTAATCTCAAAGCCCTAGAAAAGGAAGAGCAAAACAACAGCAAATGTAGCAGAAGGCAAGAAATTATTAAAATCAGAGAGTAAATCACGAAATTGAAACAAAAGAAACTATTAAAAAATTAACAAAACTAATAGTTGGTTCTTCGAAAAAATAAATAAGATTGACAGACCCTTAGCCATGCTAACGAGGAGAAGAAGAGAGAGAACTCAAATTACTAACATACGGGATGAAAAAGGCAATATCACAACAGATGCTACATAAATACAGAAGACAATTAGAAATTATTTCGAAAACCTATATTCCAATAAAATAGAAAATAGTGAAGACATTGATACATTTGTTAAGTCATATGATTTGCCTAGACTGAGTCAGGAGGATACACACAATTTGAACAGACCAATATCAATCGATGAAATAGAAGAGGCAATCAAACTACTACCAACCAAGAAAAGCCCAGGATCGGATGGGTATACAGCGGAGTTTTACAAAACCTTTAAAGAAGAATTAATACCAATACTTTTCAAGTTATTCAGAAAATAGAAAAACAGGGAGCTCTGCCAAATTCATTCTATGAGGCCAACATCACCCTGCTTCTGAAACCAGACTAAGACACCTCAATGAAAGAAAACAACAGACCAATATCTCTGATGAACCTAGATGCAAAAATTTTCATTAAAATTCTGGTGATTTGGATACAAAGGCACATCAAAAAAATTGTGCACCATGATCAACTAGGATTCATCCCTGGGATGCAAGGAGGGTTCAATATATGGAAATCAATAAATGTTATTCACAACATCAATAGACTTAAAAATAAGAACCATAAGATGATCTTGATAGATGCAGAAAAACCATTAGAAAAAGTAGAGCATTCCTTTACGTTCAAAACATTAGAAAAACTAGGGATAAAAGGAACATACCTCGACATTGTAAAAACTATCTATGTTAAGCCTCAGGCTAGCATCATTCTGAATGGAGAAAAATTGAAGGCATTCTTTCTAAAATTTGGAACAAGACAGGGATGTCCTCTATCACCACTTCTATTCAATATAGTTCTCAAAAAACTGGCCAGAGCAATTAGAAAGTTGAAAGACATTAAAGACATAAAAATAGGAAAAAAAGAACTTAAATTATCACTATTTGAAGATGACATGATTCTATACATAGAAGACCCAAAAGGGTCTACAGAAAAAAAACTACTAGAACTAATAAATGAATTCAGCAATGTGGCTGGAAATGAAATCAACATGCATAAATCAAAGGCATTTCTGTATATCAGCGACAAAACTTCTGAAATGAAAATGAGGAAAAACACTGCATTCACAATATCCTCATAAAAATTAAATACTTGGGAATCAACCTAACAAAAGAGGTGAAAGATTTATACAATGCAAACTACAGAACCCTAAAAAGAGAAGTAGAATAAGATCTTAGAAGATTGAAAAATATACCCTGTTCATGGATAGGCAGAACTAACATCATCAAAATGGCGATATTACTAAAAAGTTGTCTGTAGGTTTAATGAAATGCCAATCTAAATCCCAAATGAATTTTTTGTAGAAATAGATAAACCAATCATGAAATTCATATGGAAAAATAAACGACCCAGAATAGCAAAAGCAATTCTAAGCAGGAAGTGTGAATCTGGCGGTATAGCGATACCAGATTTCAAACTATATTACAGAGCAATAATAACAAAAACAGCATGGTACTGGTACCAAAACAGGCGGGTGGACCAATGGTACAGAATGGAGGACACAGAGACTAATCCAAAAAGCTACAACTATCTTATATTTGATAAAGGAGCTAAAAGCTTGCAATGGAGGAAGGATAGCATCTTCAACCAATCGTGCAGGGAAAACTGAAAATCCATATGCAACAAAATGAAACTGAATCCCTTTCTCTCGCCATGCACAAAAGTTAACTCAAAGTGGATCAAGGAGCTAGATTCAAATCAGAGACTCTGCATCTGATAGAAGAAAAAGTTGGTTCCGATCTACATATTGTATGGTCAGGCTCCAAATTCCTTAATAGGACACCCATAGCACAAGAGTTAATAACAAGAATCAACAAATGGGAGTTACTTAAACTGAAAATTTTTTTCTCAGAAAGAGAAACAATAAGAGAGGTAAATATGGAGCCTAGATCATGGGAACAAATTTTTACTCCTCACCCTTCAGATGGAGCCCTAATATCCAGAGTATACAAAGTATACAAAGAACTCAAATAATTAGACAATAAGATAACAAATAACCTAATGGGCCAAGGACCTGAACAGACACTTCTCAGAGGAGGACATAGAATCAATCAACAAGTACATGAAAAAATGCTCTCCATTTCTTGCAGTCAGAGAAATGCAAATCAAAACCACCCTAAAATACCATCTCAATCCAGTGAGATTGGCAGCCATTATGAAGTCAAACAACAACAAGTGCTGGCGACGATGTGGGGAAAAGGGTACTCTTGTACATTGCTGATGGGACTGAAACTGGTGCAGCCAATTTGGAAAGCAGTATGGAGATTCCTGGGAAGGCCGGGAATGGAAGCACCATTTGACCCAGCTATTGCCCTTCTCGCACTATTCCCTGAAGACCTTAAAAGAGCGTACTACAGGGATACTGCCAATCGATGTTCATAGCAGCACAATTCACAATTGCTACACTGTGGAACCAACCCAGATTTCCTTCAATAGATGAATGGATAAAAAAAAATGGTTTTTTTAAATATACTATGGAGGATTACACAGCACTAAAAAATGACAAAATAATGGAATTTGCAGGGAAATGCATGGCACTAGAGCAGATTATGCTTAGTGGAGCTAGCCAATCCCAAAAAAACAAATACCAAATGACTTCTTTGATATAATGAGAGCAACTAAGAACAGAGCAGAGAGGAAGAGCATGAAGAAAAGATTAACATTAAGCAGAGACATGAGGTGGGACGGAAAGGTAGAGAAAAGAGAAATTGCATGGTAATGGAGGGAGACCCTTATTGTTACAAAAAAAATACATATAAGAGGTTGTGAGTGTAATGGAAAAATAAACAATAAGTGAAATGAATTACAGTAGGTAGCATAGAGAGAGAAGATGGGAAGAGAGCGGAGGGGGGATAGTAGGGCATAGGAAAGGTAGCAGAATACAACAGTAACTAATAAGACATTATGTAAAAATATGGATGTGTAACTGATGTGATTCTGCATTCTATATTTGGAGTAAAAATGGGAGTTCATAACCCACTTGAATCTAATGTATGAAATATGATATGTCAAGAGCTTTGTAATGTTTTGAGCAACCAATAAAAGAAAAAAAAGGTAGCAATATATATGCCAATCGAAAATCTTCATCAAATATATATAATCCAAAGATCGAAAAATATTCATTTTACTGAAATGGATTTATGTATAATGTTATTCAACTAGGAAGCTCACCCGTAGGTTGAATTTTCAGTTCCAACAGCGTTTAGGAGGAGTGATCTCTTCTCACAATTTGCATCTGCCAATTCAGCCACCTCACATGTGTGTACAAGTGATATCAGGTAGGATTCTGTATGTGCATATAAAAATACATGTGCTGAATAGGCTACAGAGAAAGGGAGACAGGGATTCACATATTTGTTAATTTTAAAAACACATCTAGAACTATTTCAACAGAAAATTGACTAGATTTAAAACTCCTACATTATATAATGCAAAAAGCAATTCCAACTATACACCATGCCTCCTCTGAACTGCTTGTATTTCTATTCTTTTTGGGTTATTTTTCACCATCATTTTAGGATTATTAGTCAGAGACTAGTAGGGTAAAGGTTAGTGTCAGGGATTAAGTATTTCAAATGGAAAATTGGAAAATGAATCCAATGTGTATGTAAATATGTGCTACACAAAAATCTTCCCACTCACATCCAGAACAATGCCTTGACATTACCTTCGCCCCAAGTAAGACACAATTAGAGTTGAAAACTGTAAAAATCTAGGAATACATACATGGAATGGAATATGCTCGGGAGTTCACAACTTTTGAGGTGGTAGAGGAGTTTCCAAAAGTAAAGGACAGGGTAAACACTCCACAAACAAGGAGCTCTGCTGGCCTAAGAATTCTTGGGAAATGGCCTCTGAGGTTGGGATCCTGAAATATATGTTGCTGTCATGAGCTTTAGCTTCCTTCGTAGTGAGACCATCAAAGCTGGGTCTGCATCTATGTGACCGGGAAGAGATGGTTTCTTATATTCCAATGAACATGAGGAAGCAGTGCTCAATTCTCTCTTTGTAGGTAAACTGTGGCCACTGGATTCTAAGTGTCTCCCAGTGGGGACTGTGAAGACATTTGGTCATCCTCCACTTTTCATGGTGTTTTTTGCTGCTGCACTGGGAATTTGGTATTTGCTTCACAAAATATAAGAAGTTCATTTGGGATACAGTGCTGGAGGGAGTTCTGTCACTTGTGGTGGGTCAGGGTCTGCAGGAGAATGCACCAACCAGGCTTCTATCCCACAGAGCTTGCCCCAGTAACCATAGTAAACTTATTCTGAACATTGCCCTTAAAACTCTCCATATAACAGGATGCCTTTACATATAAGGGTCTCATGTCTGCACTATATCAGTCACAAGCCATTTGGAAGCCAATGGCAGATCCACATAGCCCCTCCATGATGTTTTTTCACACACTTTCCCACCACTGCTCTAGGCCCACTACTCAGCAGGCTCCAAATTACTGGCATCTCGTGTTCTACATCATTTTCATGAAACCCAGTTAAACAAGGCACTGTCTGGTATACACATGATAAGCAACAGGACATCAAATTTTCTGCAGTTCCACCTGGTCATGGGAATTTAAAAAATTTCATGGTATTTATTTAGCAATTTTTCAAAAATGAAGTTAGAGGCACTGTGGGTCTCAATTCATTCAGGAACCATTAAGTGTGAGAAAGTTCATTTCAATGAAAGCTCTGGAGAACTCTCAAAGTCAAGGCTTCTCAAAGAGTTACCAAATGGTCACATAAAGCCAGGCCAATTCACGTCTACAATGTGAGGTCCATGTATGTTTTGACTCTCATCTATGGCTGCCAAGTCTTTCAGAATAAAATCATGTGATATCCTGGCTGAGATTCCCAGGCCTCTGTGGAAAGCCACCCTGGGCATAGATCTCAGTTTCCAAGAGTGAGTCTTATGTGTGTCCTCCTAAAATCCCAACACAATTCATGGCTATACTTCTCTGAGGTCAATTCCAGAATGCAGTCTCTAAGGGGAATCACACCAGAGTTCAAGCCCAGGTGGACCCAGTCATCCCTTCCAACCGCCACAAAAATTACCACAATTAAAATCAAAACACTCCCACAGGGCCATCATCTTCTTCCATGTAGACACTCATCATAACCTCTAGCTGGAGGTTTCTATGAGCCCAAGGTAGTGTCCAAAATAAGCTCACTTGCCCCTTATTTGCCTAAAATCATGGTGGCCTGGACACTCTTCCTGTGAACCAGGAGTGATCAAATATTCCTGCTGTTAAAGTGTTCCACTTCTCCAATTTCAGCCTACTGGCTGTAGGGTATAGATTCTTTATGTGATTTGGATTCATGAGAAAATCCAAGCACATATGGGCTAGCCTCTGCAGGGATTTTAAGAACTCATTTGACCCAAAGGATCCCTATTCTCACTTGATGGAGTTCAGGAACCTAAAACAAGAAGGCAAAAATATTCATCCACAATGACTGCTCTTTTGGACATTTTAGTTTTGGAAGAACATGGGATCTTTCTTTAGATCCATCAGGTGCTGAGAATCTAAGCCACAACCTCATACAAGGACAAGAGGCTGATTCAGACACATCCCATTCCAAAGAAATTAAGCAAAGAGCCACAGGTGGGGTCCATTCATTTCCATATGAAAACAGTGTTTTTCAGGCTACAAAAAGGGGTGGCCTGAGGCAAAGACCTTTCTGACATTTAGGGTAATAGAAATAGAATTAAGCAAATGGCCCAAGAAGGGTTTCTCCACTGAGACTTTACTGCACACACTGATATCTGAGTTTTCTGAGATGATCTCATTCCCTTCAGCTATCCAGAACATGGCCATGTCACAGAGCCTTGTGGTGTTACATATCTGGGAAACAAAACCATGAGTCTATTCTGGAGAGTGGCCAGAATTCACGTAGAAAACAGGAACTTTAGAAGATAGTAGATGTTGCCCATCCATAAGGCAAGCTGCAGTGCATTCATCAATTGTGCAGTATGAATTGCGGAAGCTTTCAACTAGAGACAACACATCCATTGGTGCATTCTCTTTTCTAATGTCTACAACCATGGATACAGTGGGATACACAGACATAGAAACACTCACAATGTAAAACGACTTACTAGAAACAGTCCACTCCAAACCAAACAAACCACCTTTCCTACCTATTCTCAGAACATGAGAAAAAACCACAAACTCACACCAACAACGGAAAAGGCACTTCCTTCCCCCAAATAGGTCTGTGACTATCCGGAGTGTCTTCTGACTGGTGGGCCATATTATGTTCCCCCAAAATGGCTTGTCCTGTTTCACATCTGGTCTCAATGTCCAACTCCGTGAAGTTGTAAGGATCCAGCAGTGAGCCACTGCCTGCTTTCTCAGGAAAGGCCCCTCTTCAGAGCTCTGCTGGCATTTGGCCATCCTCACATCAGCAGGTACCAAGAAAGACTGACTATGTCTTTTGGAAAAGCAAACAAGTTAGCCCACTGGGTCTGGAGTGGGACTGGCTCTGGGTGCCTGGCTTCCTGGATCCCAAGTTCAGAGAATTCCATCACCAAGGAAGTGAAGTGAGGTCACTTCTTTCAGGAACTGAATATGGTCACTGCCTTGGTAACCACTTTGTCCTAACAGTTGCTTCCAAGGTTCCCATGAGATAGAGGCTGCCCCAACATCCTGTGACACATTCAGAAGTTATAATGGTATATCAACCATAGGCACCCTGGAACAGCTCTCCACAGAGGCCTGGTTTGGTCCATCT
The DNA here is from genome assembly GCF_048772815.1 of Callospermophilus lateralis. Taxonomy (NCBI): domain Eukaryota; kingdom Metazoa; phylum Chordata; class Mammalia; order Rodentia; family Sciuridae; genus Callospermophilus; species Callospermophilus lateralis. The sequence goes on from NW_027513904.1 coordinate 576,407, forward strand.
TCTCTACATTAAGAAGAGAGAGGCTGATTCAGACACATCAATTCATCCTGACCAGGTTGTTTGCATGGAAGATGACTATTGCTCTCTCAGGTCCTACATAGCTGCCTACATCTTCTCCAAGGATCATTTCTTCATGGATCTTTGAGGTTCTAAGCAGGTGGAAGATCTTCTACATTTCTATATTGTAAGACCCACTCTGTCGCTGCTCTTAAGTTAGTTATATTGAGGGAACAGTGTATGGTTAGGGTTAATAACAAGTTCGATTTGGGTTACGAATCTTTCTGCGGGATGAATAATGGTATTGGCAACCTGCGATATTTACAAGAGTATACATGTGAAATATAAGTATGAAAGCAGAAATCTAGGTAAGATTTGAAGCCCAGAAGGGCATTGGGGACTTGAGTGGGATACTTAACTTTGAGTTATGTGCTGCACAGATGTCTCAGATAAATCAATATACACTGGCATCGGACCTTGTACCTTGGATGATTGAATGTTGAAGAGAGCATCCAGTCAAAAACCGATAGTCGGTAGGATTAGGAAGGTAGTTGGTAGATTTAGAAAGAAGAGTGAGCATTGGATTTGGACCAAAAGTTCTTCAGCAATAGGGTTTCGGGTAGAGAGTGTATGTAAATGTCAGCACATGTGAAGAGTCAGTCACAATGATTAACTGGGGAAAACATGTAGGAAAGCAGATATCAATAGAGACATTAGGAAATCAAGCAAAGTATAAAGTGTGTGATAGGGTTAGACATTTTCAACAGGTTTGAAGTTGAATATATAATCTTAGGAAGAAACAAATATGTAGTCACCAATAGGATTGATATTTGAGAGCATTAGGCAACCTGGACATGGATGATTTTAGTAATGGATGCTATGTTTTCATTTAGGCTTTGGTACAATTGTAAGTGTGACCTTTGCTTTTTGTGTCCGGAATATTTCTGTGATAAAATGTGTATGTAGATCAGGTGACATGAGTATTTCTTCCACCATTTCTGAGAGCAATATTTTGAAGATTTATAAATTCGTATGGGGGTACAAATAGGTGTACCCTGTTTCTATTAATATAGACATAATGCATGAATAGACAATACTGTGAATAAATAATATAACTAGATCCACTTTAAATAATGGATTAAATGGATATCTGAAAATATATAAGAAATGTTATATTGATATACAATCATTAATTCCAACCAGTTATATATCTAATGATTATCTTATGGTTATGGTTAATCATGAAGGGTGTGTGAGTTTTTCTTCAAAATTGATTATGGAAATCGAAAACAATATATTTGGAAAAAAAGTCTCATGAATAGACCAGTCAAGAAACATAGAGAAATACATGTGTTCTGGAGCAGGAAGTGACTGAAAGTGAAACAAATGCCTATAAATTTGCTAACTAGTGAATGAAATATATATGCTAAGATGTGCATAAACTGAAGAAATAGTAATGTACCAGTATGGAATAAAAATTAACGTCAAAATACACATCGTGTCCCATAGGAACCAACATGCATTGATGTTCAACTGGGTCAGTTAATGTAGACATATTAGAATTTGTATGCACCTTTCACTGAAGTTAGTTCTCAGTACTAGGAAACAAATATGTATTTCAGGTGTTTGAGTATTTCTAAGAATAATCTTGTGAAAAGTTGATTATTAATCCACATACATGAACATGAATGAATTTAGGGAGTGTATATAAGACACATAATTTTCATATTTTTAAAAATCTGGAGAGTATATACACACACACACACACACAAACACAGAAATTAAAAAATAGCAATATATATGCCAATCGAAATTCATCATGAAATATATATCATAAAGATGCAAAAACATTCATTTTACTGAACATGGGTTTATGTATAATGTTGTTCCACTGGGAAGCTCACCCATAGGTTGAATTTTCAGTTCTAACAGCGTTTAGGACGAGTGATCACTTCTCACAATTTGTATCTGCCAAGTCATGTAACTCAAAAGAATGTACGTGTGATACCGTGTAGGATTCTATTTGTGCATATAAAAATACATGTGCTGAATAGGCTCCAGAAAATGGGAGACAGTAATTCACATATTTGTTAACTTTCAAAACACATGGAGAACTATTTCAATTAAAAATTGACTAGATTCATAATACCTACCCTTTATCATGCAAAAGGCAAGTCCAACCCTGAACTGCATGTATTTATGTACTGTTTGGGTTATTTTTCTCCATCATATTAGAATTAGTAGTCAGAGTCTATTAGAATATGGGTTAGTGTCAGGGATTCAGAATTTTGAATGGAAAAATAGGAAAATTAATCCAATGTGTATGCAAATATGTGCTAAAACAAATCTTCTGACTCTCATCCAGAACAATGCCTTGAAATTATCTTCGCCCCAAGTAAGACACAATTAGAGAAGAAAAGTTGCAAAATCTGTGATTACATTTCTGGAATGGAAAATGCTCAGGAGTGCACAAACTTGGAGGTGGTATAGGAGTTTCCAAAAGTAAGAACACGGTACACACTCCACAAACATGGAGCTCTGCATGCCTAAAACTTTTAGAGAAACTGCCACTGAGGTTGGGCAATGATATATAGGTTTTTGTCAGGAGTTAAGCTTCCTTTGTAGTGATACCCTCAAAGCTGGGTCTGCATCTATGTGACCTGGAGGACAAAGTTTCTTATTTTCCAATGAACACAAGGCAGCACTGCTGAATTCTCTCTTTGTAGATAAACTGTAGATCCTGGGGGTTTATTTTCTCCCCGTGTGGACTGTGAAACAATTTGGTCATCCTCCACTTTTCGTGGTGTTTCTTGCTGCTGCACTTGGAGTTTGGTACATGCTTCACGAAATACAAGGAGTTCAACTGGGAAACAGTGCTGGAGAGAGTTCTGTCACGTGTGGTGGGTTATGGTCTGCAAGAAAATGCACAAACCAGGCTTCTATCTCTCAAAGATTGCTCCCTTGTCCATAGCAACCTGATTCTGAACATTGCCCTGAAACCTCGCCATAGAACAAGATGCCTTTACATATAAGGGTCTGAAGTCTGCACTATGTCAGTCACAAGCCATTTGGAAGCCAATGGCAGATCCACATGGACCCACCATGATATTTTATCACACACCTGCCCACCACTGCTCTACGCCCACTACTCAGCAGGCTACAAATTACTGGCATCTCTGTTCTAAACAATTTTCAGAAAACCCTGTCAATCAAGGAACTGTCTGGTACACTCATAATAAGCAATAGGACATCGAATGTTTCTGGAGTGCCACCTGGTCATGGGAATTTCAAAAATTTCATGGTATTTATCTAGCCATTTTTCAAGGATGACATTGGATGCACTGTGAATTTCAATTATTCAGGAACCATTAAATGTTGAGAAAGCTCAATTCAAAGAAAATTCTGGAGAACTCTCACAGGCAAGGCTTTCCAAAGAGTGGACAAAAGGTCACTTGAAGCCAGGACCATTGAGGTCTACAATGTGAGGTCCTATGTGTTTTGACTCTCAACTATGGCTGCCAAGTCTTTCAGAATAAAATCATGTGATATCCAGGCTGAGATTCCCAGTTCTTTGTGGAAAGCCACCCTGGTCCTAGATCTCAGGTTCCAAGGGTGACTCTCATGCGTGGCCTCCTAAAATCCCAACACAATTTATGGCAATACTTCTCTGAGGTCAGTTTCAGAACTCAGTCTCTAAGGGGAAACACACCAGGGTTCAATCCCTGGTGACCCAGTCATCTCTTCCAACCGCCACACAAATGACCAGAATTAAAACCAAAACACTCACACATGCCCCTCATCTTCTTCCATATAGACACTAATCATAACCTTGGCTGGAAGTTTCCATGAGGCACACAGCAGAAGACAATGTCAAAATAAACTCCCTTGCCCTTCATTTGTCTAAAGTCAGTGTTTCTGGACACTGTTCCTGTGAACCAGGGCTGATCAAAGATGCCTGCCATTAATACTGTTCCACTTCTCCAATTTGAGGCATAGTGACTGTCAGGTATAGTTTCTTTATGTGATTTGGAGTCATGAGAAAACCCAAGCACCTATGGGCTAGCCTCTGCAGGGCTTGAAGGACTCAGTTGACCCAAAGGATCCCTCTTCTCACTTGATGGAGATCAGGAACCTTACAGAGGAAAGCAAGAGACTTCATCCACAATGATTGCTCTTTTGGCCATTTTGGAATTGGATGCACACATGGGATCTTTCTTTAGATCCATCAGGGCTTAGAATCTGAGCCATGGACTCACACTGCACTAAGAGGTGGATTCAGACATATCCCTTTGCAAAGCAATTAAGCAAAGATCCACAGGTGATGCCCATTTATTTCCATTTGAAAACTGATATTTTCAGGCTTTGGAAAGGGGTGGCCTTAGGCAAAGACCTTCCTTACATTCAGGGCAACAGAACAATAGAAAAGCAAATTCCCAAAGCACAGTTTCTCCACTGAGACTTTCCTGGTCACACTGATATCTGAGTTTTCTGTGATACTCACCATTCCCTTCAGCTATCCAGTACATGGCCATGTCCCAGATTGTGGAGGAGATACATATCTTGAACACAAAACCATGAGCCTATGGGAGAGTGGCCAGAATTCAGGAAGAAATCAGTAATGTAGAAAGGTAGTAGGTGTTGCCCATCTATAAGGTAAGCTGCAGTCCATTCATAAATTGGACAAGATGAATGCTGTGAAGATTTCTACTAGACAGGACACATCCTTTGATGCATTCTCTTTTCTATTGTCTACAACCACGGACACAGTGGGATACACAGAATCACTCACCTTCTCAAAGCACTTACTAGAAACAGGCCACTCCAAATTAAACAAACCGACTTTCCTACATATTCTTAGAAGATGAGACAAAATCACTAACACACAAACACACCCAAAAAGGCACCTTCTTTCCCCAAGTAGGTCTGTGACTATCCGGAGCATCCTCTGACTGGTGGACCATACTATGTTCCCCTGAAATGGGCTGTCGTATGTCAGATCTGGTCTCCTTGGCCAAAACTGTGAAGTTGTCAGGAGCCAGCGGTGAGCCACTGCCTGCTTTATCAAAAAAAAAAAGCCCCTCTTCAGAGCTTTCCTGGCATTTGTCCATCTTCAATTCAGTAGTTGCCAAGAAAGACTGACTCTGTCCTTGGTTAATCCAAACATGTGAGACCACTGCAACTGGGACTGGGCCTGCCTCAGAGTGCCTGGCTTCCTGGATCCAAAGTTCAGAGTGTTACATCAACAAGAAAGTGACGTAGGTCACTTCCTCTAGAACTGAATGAGGTCACTGCCTTGGCAACCACTTTGTCCTAACAGTTGCTTCGAAGGGTCCATGAGATGGAGGCTGCCCCTACTTCCTTTGACACTTTCACAAGTTGAAATGGAATATCAACCATAGGCACCCGGGAACAGCTCTCCACACAGGCCTGGTTTGGTCCATCTTCTCTACATTAAGAAGAGAGAGACTGCTTCAGACACATCCCTTCATCCTTACCTGGTTGTTTGTCATGGAAGATGACTTTTGCTCTCTCAGGTCCTTCATAGCTGCCTATATCTTCTCCAGGGATAATTTCTGCATGGACCTTTGAGGTTCTCTGCAGGTTGAAGATCTCCAACATTCCTGTATTGTAAGACCAACTCTGTCCCTGCTCTTCTATAAAGGTAGATTGAGGGAATCGTGTATGTTTAGGGTTAATAACATGTTTGATTTGGGTTAGGATCATTCTGCTGGATGAATAATGGTATTGGAAACCTGCGATATTTATAAGATTATAGAGGTGGAATATATGTATGAAAACAGAAATCTCAGTAAGATTTAAAGCCCAGAAAGTCATTGGGTCCTTGATTGGGATAGTTAGCTTTGAATTATGTTCTGTGCAGATGTCTCAGATAAATCTATACACAATGGCATAGGATCTTGTACCTTAGATGATTGAATGTTGAGGAGAACATTCATTCAAAAAGGGAGAGTTGGTAAGATTACGAAGAGAGTTGGTAAGATTAGAAAAAAGTGTGAGTATAGGATTTGGACAAAAAGTTCTTTAGCAATAGGGTTTTGGGTAGAGAGAAAATGTAAATGTCAGCACATGTGAAGAGTCAGTTACAATGATGAACTGGGGAAAATATGTAGGAAAGCAGATATCAATAGAGACATAAGGAAATCAGGCAAAGTATAAAATGAGTGATACCAATAGACATTTTCAACAGGCTTGAGATTGAATATATAATCTTAGGAAGAAACAAATATGTAGTCACCAATAGGATTGACATTTGAGAGCATTAGGCAACCTGGACATGGGTGATTTTCATAATCCATACTCACATTCCATTTAGGCTTTGGTACAATCGTGTGACTTTGCATTTTGTGGCCAGAATATTACTGTGATAAAATGTATATGTAGATCAGGTGACATGAGTATTTCTACCACCATTTCTTGGAGCAATATTTTGAAGAGGTGTAAATTAGTATTGGGGGTACATAGAGGTGTACCATGTGTGTATGAATATAGACATAATGCATGAATAGTCCATACTGCGAATAAATAATACAACTGGTTCAAACTTTAGAAATTGGAATAAATTGATATCTGAAAATACACAGGGAATCATATATTGATATACATACATTCATTCCAACCATTTATACATCCAATGGTAATATTACGGTTGTGGTTCATCATAAAGAGTGTGTGAATTTTGCTTCAAAATTGATAATGGAAATCGACAGTAATGTGTGTGGAAAGAAGTCTCATGAAATGACCAGTCAAAAACAAAGAGGAATACATATGTTCTGAAGCAGGAAGTGATAAAATGTGTTACAAATTTCTTTAAATTTATGAAGTTGTGGCTGAAATGTATATTCTATGATGTACAAAAACTGAAGAAATAGTAATGTACCAGTGTTGTATAAAAATGAACGCCAAAATACACATCATGTCCCATAGGAATCTACTTGCATTGATGTTAAAGTGGGTCAGTTACTGTAAAAATATAAGGATTTGTTTGCACCATTTACTGAAGTGAGTTTTCAATAGTATAAAACAAATATGTATTTCAGATGGATGAATATTTCTGAAAATAATCTTATGAAAAGTTGAATATAAAACCACATACATGAACATGAATGAATTTAGGGAGTGTATAATAAGATACATATATTTCATATTTTGACAAATCTAGAGTGTATATATATATATATATATATATATATATATATATATATACACAAAATACACACAGAGACATTAAAAAGTAGCAATATATATGCCAATTAAAATTCATCGTGAAATATATATCATCCACAGATCCAAAAATATTAATTTTACTGAACATGGATTTATGTATAATGTTTTTTAACTAAGAAGCTCACTCATAATTTGAATTATCAGTTCCAAAAGCGTTTAGGAGGAGTGATTTCTTCTCACACTTTGTATCTGCCAAGTTAGCCACCTCTCAATAATACAGGTGTGATACCAGGTAGGATTCTATATGTTCATATAAAAATACATGTGCTGAATTGGCTACAGAAAAAGGGAGACAGGAATTCACATATGTGTTAACTTTAAAAACACATGCAGAACTCTTTCAACAAAAAATTGACAAGATTTACAACTCCAACCCTATATCATGCAAATAGGAAGACCAACTATACACCATGCCTCCTATGAAGTGCTAGTATTTCTATTCTGTTTGGGTTATTTTTCTCCATTATATTAGAATTAGTAGTCAGAATCTAGTAGGGTATGGGTTAGTGTCAAGGATTCAGTATTTCGAATGGAAAATTTTAAAATGAATCCAATGTGTATGTAAATATGTGCTACACAAAAATCTTCCCACTCTCATTCAGAACAATGCCTTGACAATACCTTCGCCCCAAGTAAGACACAATTAGAGGAGAAGATTTAGAAAACCTGTGAACAAATATCTGGAATGGAATATGCTCAGGAGCCCACAACCTTGGAAGTGGCAGAGGAATTTCCAAAGGTAAGGGAAATGTAAACACTCCACAAACATGGAGGTCTGCTGGCATAGAGAATTCTTGAGAAACTGCCTGTGAGATTGGGCACTTGAAAAATATGTTGTTGTCAGGAGCTTTAGCTTCCTTTCTAGTGAGACCATAAAAGCTTGGTCTGCATCTATGAGACCTGGAGGACATGCTTTCTTATTTCCCAATGAACATGAGGCAGCAGTGCTAAATTCTCTTTTTAGGTAAACTGTGGCCACTGGGGGCTAAAGGTCTCCCCATGTGCACTGTGAAGCCATATGGTCATCCTCCATTTTCATGGTGTTTCTTTCTGCTGCACTGGGAGTTTGGTATTTGCTTCACGAAATAAAAGGAGTTCAATTGGGTCACAGTGCAAGAGGGAGTTCTGTCACGTGTGGTGGGTCAGGTTCTGCAGGAGGATACAAGAACCAGGATTCTATCCCACATAGCTTGCCCCCTTGACCATAGCAACCTGATTCTGAACAATGTCCTGAAAACTCTCCATATAACAAGTTGCCTTTACATGGAAGGTTCTGCTGGCTGCACCATGTCAGTCACAAGCCATTTGGATGCCAATGGAAGATCCACATGGCCCCACCACAGATGTTTTATCACATACCTGCCCACCACTGCTCTAGGCCAACTACTCAACAGAGTCCAACTTACTGGCATCTCTGTTCTACACCATTTACATGAAACCCAGTCAATCAAGGCACTGTCTGGTATATTCATGATCAGTAACAGGACATCCAAATGTTCTCCAGTGCCACCTGGTGATGGGAATTTCAAAAATTTTATGGTATTTTTCTAGCCATTTTTCAAGGATGAAGTTGGAGGCACTGTGAGTTTCAATTCTTTCAGGAACCATTAAATTTTTAGGAAGCTAATTTCAATGAAAGCTCTGGAGAACACTCACAGGTAAGGCTTCCCAAAGAGTGGCCAAAAGATCACATGATATTATTCCCATTGAGGTCTACAATGTGAGGTCCATATGAGTGTTGACTCTCAACTCTGGGTGCCAAATCTTTCAGAATAAAATCATGTGGTATCCTGGCTGAGAGGCCTAGTGCTCTGTGGAAAGCCATCCTGGGCCTAGAACTTAGTTTCCAAGGGCGACACTCATGCCTGGCTTCCTTAAATCTCAACGCTATTCATAGCAATACTTCTCTGAGGTCAGTTTGAGAACTCAGATTCTAAGGGAATCACACCAGAGTTCAAGAACATGTGGACCAAGTCATCTCTTCCAACCGCCACCCAAATGACCACAATTTAAAACAAAACACTCCAACGTGGCGCTCATCTTTTTCCATATAGACACTCATAATGACCTCTGGCAAAAGTTTTCCATGAGGGGCACAGCCCAAGACCGTGTCCAAAATAAGCTCTCTTGCACCTAATTTGCCTAAAGTCAGGGTGGCCTGGACACCCTTCTTGTGAACCAGGAGAGATCAAATAGGCCTCCCATTAATACTGCTTCGCTTCTTCAATTTGAGGCCATCTGACTGTGGGGTTTGGATTCCTTATGTGAATTGGAGTCTTGAGAAAACCCAAGCAACTATGGGCTAGCCTCTGCAGGGCTTTGAAGAACTCATTTGAACCAAAGGATCCCTATTCTGACTTGATGGAGGTCAGGAAAGTTACAGAAGAGGCGAGAGACTTCATCCACAAGGACTGCTTTTTTGGCCATTTTGGTTTTGGATGTACACCTGGGATCTTTCTTTAGATCCATCAGGAGCTGAGAATCTAAGCCACACCCTCACACAAGGCAAATAGGCTGATTCAGACACATCCATTCCAAAGCAATTAAGCAAAGAGCCACAGGTAATGCCCATTCATTTCCATTTGGAAACTGTTTTCTTCAGGCTTCACAAAGTGGTGGACTGAGGAAAAGACCTTCCTGACATTCAGGGCAACAGAAGAATTGGTAAACAAAAGGCCCCAAGCAGGGTTTCTTCACTGAGACTTTCCTGGTCACACTGATATCTGAGTTTTCTTAGATGCTCGCCATTCCCTTCAGCTATTCAGTACATGGTCATGTCACAGAGCTTCAAGGTTGTACATATCTTAAACACAAAACCATGAGCCTATTCTGGAGAGTGGCGAGAATTCAGGAAGAAAACAGGACCTTAGGTAGATAGCAGGTGTTGCACATCAATAAGGCAAGCTGCAGTCCATTCATAAATAGGGCAGGATGAATGCTGGGAAGCTTTCTACTAGATAGGACATATTCATTGATGCATTCTCCTTTCTAATGTCTACAACCACGGACATAGTGGGATACACAGACATAGAAACACTCACCTTGTCAAACGACTTAGTAGAAACAGTTCACTCCAAACAAAACAAACCACCTTTCATACCTATTCTCAGAACATGAGACAAAACCACAAACCCACACCCACACCACAAAGGCACCTCCTTCCCCCATGTAGGTCTGTGACTATCCGGAGTGTCCTCTGACTGGTGGGCCATACTATGTTCTCTGGAAATGGCCTGTTCTGTCTCAAATCTGGTCTTTTGGCCAACTCTGTGAAGTTGTCAGGGGCCAGCGGTGAGCCACTGCCTGCTTTCTCAGGAAATGCCCCTATTCATAGCTTTCCTTGCATTTGGCCATCCTCACATCAGTAGGTTCCAAGAAAGACTGAGTCTGTCCTTGGTAAATCAAAATAAGTTTGACCACTGGGGCTTGGACTGGGACTGGCTCTTTGTGCCTGGCTTCCTGGATTCCAAGTTCAGAGAGTTCCATCACCAAGGAAGTTAGGTGAGGTCACTTCCTTTAGGAACGGAATGAGGTCACTGCCTTGGCAACAACTTTGTCCTAACAGTTGCTTCCAAGGTTCCCATGAGAAGGAGGCTGCCCCTACTTACTGTGACACTTTCACAAGTTACAGTGGTATGTCAACCATAGGCATGCAGGAGCAGCTCAACAAATGCCTGCTTTGGTCCATCTTCTATACATTAAGAAGAGAGTGGCTGATTCAGACACATCCCTTCATCCTGAGCAGGTTGTTTGCCATGGAAGACTTTTGCTGTCTCAGGTCCTTCATAGTTGCCTACATCTTCTCCAGGGATCATTTCTGCATGGACCTTTGAGTTTCTCAGCAGGTGGAAGATCCTCTATATTCCTGTATTTTAAGACCAACTCTGTCCCCACTTTTCAGTAAAATTAGATTGAGAGAACAGTGTATGGTTAGGTTTAATAACATGTTCGATTTGGTTTAGAAAGGAAACTACACGGTTGAGCAAACAGGGTCCTACCGTTAGCAATAATATGAGGATTATAAATGGACCGGCCATTGCAGATAAAAGCATAGTTAACCAGGTTGACTATGTGAACAAAGAATCAAACCTCCCTTCTGGGGCCTCTGTCTCTCTTTGACGCTCTTCAAGTCGTTTTCTTAATTTACTCATAGATTCTTTTACAACTCCAGTATTGTCGGCATAAAAACAACATTCTTCCCTCAATGCAAGCAAAAAGGCAACTTTCTCTCATGAAGAGGAGGTCCAACACTCGCCTGCTCTGTAAAACAACTTCAGAGAGAGAGAGGTTAAAATTCCTGTAAAGCTGTGATGTCGGTTTTTAATGTCTTTAAGCTTTGGTCTATTTCTGCTTCTAATTGTGTCTTTGTTGTGTCTCATGGACTAGGGCAGTTGTTCCTATGCCCACCCCTTCAGCAATTATTATTCCTCATAGGATGGCCAAAGTGAGGGATACAGGTTCCCGGTGGAACCGGGTTATATGCCCCCCTATTTGAACTTTAAATGAACCTACGTCATGATAGAGCACTCTGAAAAACATCTGCATGATTACATAATTAATCACATCTATTGACCATTTTATGTAAACATAAATAATGTTAAAGTGTATAGAATTATACTGTTTTAGGAATGGACAAGAAAATGCACCTAAGATAGCACCAAAGTGAGGAAAACATTCTTATTTGGTTGCATCCGGATTTAGAGGGCATTGCTTCTGTTGTAATCAATTAATCCCCTGAACCCCAAGTTTTGGTAGTTTTAGAATTTGTACCCAACATGTAAGGGAAGGGGCTCAGAAGTTCACAGTCTGCAGAAATTCACAAAAATTAGTTTTTGTTTCTGTTTTTTTTTTTTTTCCTCTGTTCTGGGCAAGTTAACTTTTCAAGGACACCTTGGAAGGGGAGAGCTTTTTTGTCTCTTTTTTTCTCCCTGCCAGCTGTCACCATGGAGACCAGTTGCTAACTTTTTTATCTTAGAAATGTAGGCATCTAGGTGAAGCCCCAGCTCAAGGCCAGAGGCCTTGTTCACATATTTTGTGAAAAACTGGAAAGGCAGTGTCTAGCTTAGGGGTGGTGATTTTTCCAGCCAGTGGCCAAGTAGAACAGGGCAACACGAAAAGTGGAAGTTTATGTACATTGAACTCTTTCAGAGGGACTCTTTTGCTGAAAGACCTAAAGTAAGCCTTGGTGAAGACTTCTGGAGAAGGTCATTTAAGACATTTCTGTGGACCTGGTACAGAGGGGGAAGACGGGGTAGTCGAGGCTGAGAGCAGCTCCGTGGATCTAAGAATGAGAAAAGAGAGATGTAAAAGAAAAATGGTAAAGGGGTTTGGGATTTTCCTAGAACAAAACTTGAGCATTAGAACAGGTATAGCAGAGGGGAAGATGGGAGTAAATATTCCAAAAAGCCTTTGAGGGACTTTAAATTCTTAGAAACCTCTTTTCAGTGATGACAAAGCAACTTTAAATGCCATTTTCATTACATCGTGGATAGGGGTCTGAGGGCTCTTCTCAGCTGGTTTGAGCTTTGGGTTAGCTTGCTAGAGGACTTGGTGGGACCTAGTGCAGGCCCTGACAGGAAAAGAGAGGAGTGAGTGGGTGAAGGGGTACCTCGGTACCTGCTACCTCAGCAACGGGGCAATGTTCTGAGAACCAGCGGAGGTTTGGGTTTTTGATTTAGTAATTGGAGAGGAGAAATCAGGTTGCTAAGATGGGAGTGATAGCAGAGAGTCTAGAGCAGAAGGCTGAGGGTAAGAAACTATTGGAGAAGCATAGTACAGGATGTGAGAAAAAGAGGAAAAATGATTCCACATAGGGAAATTTCCCCCTTTTGAGAACTTGCCGAAGTTAAAAATGTCACTCAGAATTTGAGGATCTAGAGAACCCTCTGGGGGCCATAGTATTTGGTTGTCTAATTGGTAATATGGCCAATGCTGTGTACTGAATTTGATGAGGAGTTTGGGTTCCACCAGGCAGCCCCTGTATGCTCACATTCCCTTGACTTACACAAGAAGTCGGCTTCTCCCCCACACAGCCGTGGCTGTTTGTGGCTTTGATAGTCCGCCAGGCAAACATAGTAATCTAGGCTAGTAAAACCTGAATCTGTCTCGCGTGTCCCTGCATCCATAATATTTGTTTCCATTATCTATGGTACAGAAGAGATTTAATGGGATTTTAGTGGGATCCTCTTCATCAGGGATATCTCAATAGGAAAGACCTATACCGACCTGACAAATGTCTGGGTGGAGAGATGGCCACCAGGTCTCTATGGGGCCTGTATGCGAGATAGACTATACTTCTTGTCTAGTAGGATTTGTGATCAGCCATTGCTGCTGAACGGGGTGATGAGGGTTAGAACTACTGGTGGCCAAGGGGAGAGTCTATAGTCTTATCCTCATAGCGAATACGCAATTTGAAATGGTTACCACGCTTTTCCAGTTTCCAACAAGAGTCTGGACACAGCGAAGGCTTGAGATGAGAGGCATGGATCCAAAAAGTGATTCCGTCTACTTTAACGCTTTAGGTTTTATAAGTAGCACCTGGTATGTTTCTTTCCAGTGGGGTTCCAGGGATGACACCTGATGTTGTCTTATGTAGACGAAGTCTCTTACATGATATTGATTTAGAGTCCCCTCCTCCCCTGGTTGGTAGGCAGTGGCCAGCTGTTTCCACAGTTATCGCTGAGTTCTTTCAATGACTTTAAGTCTGTCAAGCAAGGGGGTGTGGAAGTGATCGTTAAGCCTTAGAGTTGGGGTTAGGTCCCTTATTGGATGATGGGAATCATAGAGAATTTCATAGGGGGTGAGGTTACACAAAGAAAGAGAGGGAATATTTCTCGCATGAAACAGTGCATAAGGCAGGAGCATAATCCAATCTTTTATGCCGGGCTCTAAGCTTAATTTTGTGAAGGTCTCTTTAATGGTTCTATTTGTTTTTTCTACCTGTCCTGAGCTCTGGTGTATATAAGCATAATGTAACTTAAAATTAATCCACAGGGTCCGAGTTAACACCTGACTTACCTGGGCCATGAACACCAGTCCATTATCAGACCCTATTACCTTAGGCAGACCGTATCTTGGAAAAATATCTTTCAGAATCTTCTTGAAAATCATTTGTGCAGTTTTTTTTTTTTTTTTTTTTGTGTGTGTGTGTATGTGTGGAAGGCTTCAGTCAATCCTGAAAATGTATCTACAAAGACTAGGAGGTATTTAAGTCCATACCTTGCTGGCTTAATTTCACTATTGTCCACTTCCCAAAATTGTCGTTTTCTGGTTCCTCATACGTGCTTTCCTCTAGGAAACTGGAAGGGTAAGCATTAACCAATTGACGGACTCGACAGGCTTTTGTTACCCGTTCAGTTATTTTCTTTCGCTGTGAGTCGGTTAGTGGAAAACTCTGTTCTTAATCCTACAGGAATGCCTGCAGTTTCATTGAACCAAGGTGAGTGAGTTGGTGTACATTTTTAACGTAGTGTAGGGCTTTCTGTAATTGCAGCCTGAGCTCAGTGAAGTTGAGGTGTTCAGTGTCAGTGTCCATAGATATTATAAAAAACTTCCTGGTGATCAGGGGTCCATTGGAATTGGGCATCTCCCTCTAACACCGGGTATAAAGGAGCAGCTAAAAACGCAAACCCAGGTATCCATAACCTGCAAAAGCCAGCAGTCCCAAGAAACTCTCTGAGTTGTCTCCTGTTAGATGGGGGTGGTATCTAGGCAATGGTTTGTTTTCTGGGCTCAGTGAGCCATCGTTTACTGCCCCTAAGGAAACAGCCCAGTAAGATTACTTCATGCCAGCAAATTTGGGCCTTTTTGGCCGAAACTCTATACCCGAGTTGAGCAAGCTCATATAATAGTGCTTGGGTCCCAGACTCACAGTTTTCCTTGGTGTTGGCTGCCAGTAGCAGGTCATTCACGTATTGAAGCTGGGTGACTTTGGGGTGCGTAGTTCTGAAATTGCTGAGATGTCTGTGGAGGGCTTCATCAAAGAGAGTGGGGGAGTTTTTGAACCCCAGTGGGAGTCTAGTCCAAGTTAGTTGACCAGACGTTCAGGTTTCTGGGTCTACCCACCCGAAAGCAAACAGCAACTGACTATCTTTATGCAGAGGCAAGCAAAAGAAAGCATCTTTTAAGTCCAGAACAGTATACCATTTCCGCTCAGGGTTCAGAGTGCTAAGCAGATTGTACGGATTAGGTACCGTGGGGTGAATGTCCTGCACTCTGTTGTTGATCTCTCTTAGGTATTTAACAGGGCGATTGTCCCGGTTCCTGGCTTTTTTTTCTAGTAGCAGGGGAGTGTTCATGGCCAATTGACAGGGCCTTAGGACGCCTAAGGTCAGATATTTCTGAATATGGGGCCTTATCTCATCTTTAGCTTTTTTTGCTTAGAGGATATTATTTGACATTAATTGGGGAGGCTGAGGTTTTTAACTCCACTGTTATTGGAGGTTGTTTCACGGCCAGGCCTAACCCAGCAGTTTTTGCCCAGGCATCTGCGTAATCTGTTATCCATTTCTGGAGTAGCTTGCCTGTTTGATCAGTCTTGGGGGGTGTGAAGAGTGGATGTTCATCTTCTACTAATTTAGTTAAAGCTGTGACTATAGGAGTTTATACTAAAGGATTTAGAAATTTCATTTGGTAGCCTTCAGGGTTAAAAGTTATTAAGGCCAAGAGCTTGGTGAGCAGATCTCTGCCCATCAATGGGTCCAGGCATTCCTGGATTACTAGGAAGGAGTGATGGATTTTTCCTTTACCTAGGTCCATGGTCCTCTTAGTAGTGTAAGCCCGATATTTACTGCCATTAGCCCTTTGAACTACAGACCTTTTATTTGATATAGGGCCCAATGGGGCCTTAAGGGCTTCGTATACTGCTCCTGTATTCATTTCAAAGTTTACTGGGGTCCGCTACACTTCAAAAGTTACCCTGAGCTAGGGGAAGTGATCTGAGCCCCAACTTTCTTAGTCATGCACCAGAGTCACAATGGCTGGCTGGCGTGGCTGTCTCTTTATAGGGCACTTTTTGGCCCAGTGTCCTTTTTTTTTTTTACAGTAGGCACATTGATCTGAGGCCAGGGGTGGCCTCTTGCATGGCCCCAGGTAACCCTTACTGTCACCTTACGTCTTAATTTCTGGCCTCTTTCTTGTTGTGACAAGGATCTTGGTCAATCCCTTAGTCTGTCTTTTGCTTCTCTCATCCTTCCTTTGCTCCCTTTCTTTCTCCCTGTTTCTCTCTTATAGTATACTTTCTCAGCTTCTCTGACTAAATCTCTATTTTAAATTTTTTTAATATCCATGGCAGCTTGCCCAATTAAGGCCATTGTTACAGATGAATTTTGATCCGCTGCCTGAGGATCGAAAGGAGTATATCTTTTATATGCCTCCATAATTCTTTCTAGAAACAAAGAGGGAGATTCATCAGGCCTTTGAATAATTTCTCTTACCAGGGCCAAATTAGTTGGTCACCTAGCAGCCCCTTGGAGACCTGCTATTAGAGCCAGGCAATAATTGGACAGATGCTCTTTATCTTCAAAGGTGTTGGGGTTCCAGTTGGGTTGGTTTAAGGGTAAGCTCGCTTTGATTATGTTGGGAAGTTGTGTTGGTCGCCAATCAGGTCCGAGGATATTTTTTTTTTTTTTAGCTTCTTGGAGGTTTTTCTCTTATTCCTCTGTCATAAAGAAAGTCCCTAGGAGTTGTTGGCAGTTATCCCAAGTAGGCAGGTGTAAAAACGTTGGCGAGTTCTCTGAGTTCTTTTAGCCGGGCCAGCTTCCTCCAGGGAAGGAGGGGCTCTGTGTGCCACGGGACTGTCATCTGGATGGCGCTGGGCCATCCTAGCTTCTTTGAATGGTGGAGAGGCTGAGTCAGCAGCAGGGGAATCACTTAGAGGGTGTTGGCAGTTGGGGGATGAAGGCAGAGGATAAGGAGGGGGAGGAGAGTCCAGTAGAGTCTTGAGACTCAGGGAGAACAGAGGGTGCAGGAGGAGGAGCAGAGAGTTAAAGAGATAGAATCATGGGGGAAGGAGTAGGAGTCCGTGCAGGGACAAGGAAAGGCTTCACCCTTGGAGGAGGAGATTTGCAGAGGTCCTGACAAGTTAAGATATATGGCTGTTGATCTGGACGTCTACGTGGCCCCGGCTAAAAGACAATATCTCGAACTTTTCAAATTAGTGCGAAGTAGAAAGATCCTTCTAGGGGACATCTGACTACAAAGTTGGGTCATTCTGAGACACAGAATCTGCAAGATCCGGCGTTTTACTGAAAAAGAAAGATTCTGAGCCCTTAAGCAGACTTTGGTCTAGTGATCAAGGGTCATGAACAGAGGCATTGAAGTGCTCTGTCCCATAATGAAATATACACAGACAATAAAAGCAATGACACAAGACACAGACAAGACAAGACAATAAAGACAGGCAATGGACGTCCAATACTGAGACCATGACTGAGTAGCTGGCAAAACATGATGGGCTGGCAATACCGAATCCGAAACAAAATATCACTGAATAAAGGAGACTATTGTTCCTCGATTTCATGAGTTCATCCCCCAGGGACATGGCCTGTGGCTCTGTTACATGTGTGTCAGCCACCATGGGAGAGAGCTCACGCTCTTTACCAATAGCCATTTTGTGAAACCCTAACCTGAATCCTGAAACCAGAAAGAGGGGCCTTATTTATCCCCAGAGGAGCCCGTTGGGGGGTCTTTCATCTGCGGCTGCCGGATCTCACTGGGGCCACCAGATGTAAAGATCGGGCGAGGGTGGGTGGAAGAGACCACCAAGAGACTGTCTCATGCAACAGCAAAGGCTTTATTGGGAGTCCGGCATGCAAGGGCTCAGAGCTCACTTGAATAGAGCAGAGAGCCCTGAGAACAGCTTAAGAAGTGCTTATATATTTTCCTTGGAGAGGGCAGGAAGGAAAGTTTATTGATGGGTAAGTGCGAGTGGGCGGTTTGCGTGCAACTGGTTGACCGAGTACATTCTGCAGTTTGGCAGTTGGGGACAGCACATTCTGGGAACAAGAATAGCAAACAGTTCTCAAGATTTCAACAGTGTTTTGTTAAGCATACAGAAAATCAAGAAGTGACAAGTACCTATTTTATTAACCTTTCAATATAAGTATGAAAACAGAAATCTAGGTAAGATTTGAAGCCCAGAAGTTCATTGGGCCCTTGATTGGTATACTTAGCGTTGAATTACATTCTGTAGTGATATCCCAGAAATATGGATATACAATGGCATAGGACCTTATACATTCTCGGAGGTCAATTCCAAAACACAGACTCTAAGGGGAATCACACCGAAGTTGAAGCCAAGGTGGACCCAATTATCTCTTCCAACCGCCACACAAATGACCACAATTAAAACCAAAACACTCCCACATGGCACTCATCTTCTTCCATATAGACACTCACCATAACTTCTGGCAAGAGGATTCCATGAGAGGTGCAGCACAAGATAGTGTCCCAAATAAGCTCAGTTTCCCCTCATTTGCCAATAGTCAGGGTGGCCTGGACACCCTCCCTGTGAACCAGGAGTTATCAAATATGTCTGCCATTAATACAGCTCTGTTCTCCAATTTGAGGCCTACTGACTGTGGGGTTTAGATTCTTTATTTGAATTGGATTCATAAGAAAACCCAAGAACCTATGGGCTAGCATCTGCAGGGCTTTGAAGAACTCATTTGACTCAAAGGATCCCTATTCTCACTTGATGTAGGTAAGGAACCTTACAGAAGAATGTGAGGCACTTCATCCACAGTGACTGATTTTTGGCCATTTTGATTTTGGATTCACACATGGGATCGTTCTTTAGATCCATCAGGTGCTGAGAATCTAAGCCACAGGCTCACACAGGACCAAGAGGCTGATTCAGACACATCCCTTTACAAAGCAATTAAGCAAAGAGCCACAGGTGGTGCCCATTCATTTCCGTTTGAAAACTGTTTTCTTCAGGATTCACAAAGGCGTGGCCTCAGGCAAAGAACTTACTGACATTCAGGGCAACAGAAAAATAGGCAATCAAAAGGCCCATTGCAGGGGTTCTCCACTGAGACTTTCCTGGTCACATCGATATCTGAGTTTTCTGAGATGCTTGCCAATCCCTTCAGCTATCCAGTACATGTCCATGTCACAGTGCTTGGAGGTGGTACATATCGTGGACTCAAAAGCATGAGCCTATTTTGGAGAGTGGCTAGATTTCAGGAAGAAAACAGGAACTTAGGAAGATAGCAGGTGTTGCCCATCGATATGGCAAGCCCTAGTGCATTCATAAATTGGGCAGGATGAATGCTGGGAAACTTTCTACTAGACAGGAAACATCCATTGATGCATTCTCTTTTTCTAATGTCTACAACCACGGACACAGTGGGATACACAGACATAGAAACACTCGCCTTGTCAAACAACTTACTAGAAACAGTTCACTCCAAACCAAACAAACCGACTTTCCTACCTCTTCTCAGAACATGGGGCAAAACCACAAACACACATCCACACCCAAAAAGGCACCTCCTTCCCCCAAATAGGTCTCTCACTATCCGGAGTGTCCTCTGACTGCTGGGCCATACTATGTTCCCCAGATATGGCCTATCCTGTCTCAGATCTGGTCTCCATATCCAACTCTGTGAAGTGGTCAGGAGCCAGCTGTGAGCCACTACCTGCTTTTTTAGGAAAGGCCCCTCTTCAGAGTACTCCTGGCATTTGGCCATCCTCACATCAGTAGGTACCAAGAAAGACTGACTCTGTCCTTGTTAAATTGAAGCAAGTGAGACCACTAGGACTGGGACTGGGACTGACTCTGTGTGCCTGGCTTCCTGCATCCCAAGTTCAGAGAGTTCCATTACCAAGGAAGTGAGGTGAGGTTGCATCCTTCAGGAACTGAATGAGGTCACTGCCTTGGCAACCACTTTTTCCAAACAGTTGCTTTCAAGCGTACCATGAGAAGGAGGCTTACCCTACTTTCTGTGGCACTTTCACAAATTAGAATGGTATATCAACCATAGGCACCAAGAAACAGCTCTCCACACAGGCCTGATTTGGTCCATCTTCTCTATATTAGGAAAAGAGCCTTTAGTCCGGGGAGCACTGCAGTGAACCTCTGCACTAAAACTATTAGCAAGCACCTGGTGGAGGAGTCCTCCATAGGTAAGTGGGGCTTTTATAACATCTGATATCCGGTTAAGGGAGATCTCTTCTGATGACAGAGATGTGGCCTGGGGAGGCTCACATATACTCCTTTCCAGGAGAGTAACCAGAATCGTTCTGTCCTCTGTTCTGTTCTGTAGGGAATTCCTCTGGAACTGTAGAGAGGGGCCGACGGGCACGCATGCACTCCTACCCTGGAGCTATAGCAAGATGTTGCACTGTTCCACTGTTTTTCTGTTTAGGCGCATGGTTTCTGTTTTTTGTGTTTTGTTTTGTGTTCTATTTTTTTGATTGTTTTTTTGTTTTTGTTCATTTTGTTGTGTGATTTCAGTGGTAAAAACTTAAGGATTTTGGACGTAAAAATAGGTAATAAAGAGAGTAAGCCTGACACCCCTTTGGACTGTGTTTTAGGGAACTGCGATGAACTTTACTCGCCTTTGTTAAGCAGGATGATAGAAGCTCCTAGCTGGCTGCCTGGAGCACACCCATTGCAGAGGGCAATGCTTGGTGGGGACCTAAGAACTGAGCATCTCCGAGGTTAACAAGTGAAACTCCTTTAAAACCCCTTGTCACTCCAGATCAAGAGAGTCACAACCTTTGGCAGAGTCCCCTGTGTTTCTCCTTTGTTCGCAAAGCAATAAACCTCCCTTTTTCTTTTTCTCAAAACTCAGTCCTCATTATTAAATTGGTATTAATTGGCGTCAAGTTGAGGAATCGAACTTTAATTTACAAATTTGGTACCCGCCCTCCACCCCGGAACTTTGTGAGAGCTGTCTACTGAAATATTAGGAGATGAAGCATGCTTGGTGTGGAACTGAACAAGAGGAGCTAATCCTGTAAGTAAAAGGAGGGACTGAGGGACTCCCAGCAGCTGCCAAAGCCCTGTTGATTCAGGGAATTACCTCCTTCCTCCCCGCACTGTAAGAATTATGCCACCTCTGTCTTGTTAAAAAAGAGAAAAAGAAAAAGGGGACACTAAATGCAGTGAAGTCACCATGGAGACACTTTATTTTACATTTCAGGTTTCCCCTCTGTTAAAACATGTGGTCCCCCCCCTGTGGATATCTATGGTGCACACTGGTGTAGGAGATTTTTCTCTTATCTGCTCTGGTTTAAACGGTTCTCTCTGACAGCCATAGTCTGAACCTCCTTTCTGTCTGTCTTGTGTCTTTGTATCTGGCCCTTTAAGACATGTGCAATAATGTGTTGATATTATAAATTGTTTCTTGGGAATGATCTTAGCTGAATGTGTGTCTAAATGATGATGTTTTATTTTAACAATCTGGTATCTGAATGGGTTTTTGAAGCATTGCAGAATCTTGCAGTTAAAAGTCGGGTTTAGGTAATTGTTTAGTTTATGATTTCAGATAATTCATGCCAGAGAACTTAAATACTTAGTATGGAAAACTGAAGAACTCTACTTCCAAGTTGGCAAGTAAATTCCCAATCATACAGTCTTTTTTTTCACCAATTTTGAATTGGATAGCCTCGGAAAATGTCACTGTGTGTACCACTGCATTAATTTGGACAAGGATAGTAAATCATAGAATGGTATCTGTTGACAAAACAAGATGTAAAGATATAAAATTTTGTGAATTGTATCTTAAATTTGTATCATAATTTTCAACATCCGAACCTCAAAATTATGGTTAAAATGCCTTAGGCCTGAGGTGTCTGCTCAGAATAGCAGTTTTTCCTGCTCCTTCCAGACCTCAGCCATGATTTATATTGAAATGTAAATGAAAGAAGCCTGAAAGCTTAGTAGGAGACTGATTTGAGGCCTAAGGGAAAAAAAAGGTAAATTGTATGGTATTTACTAATTACTAGCCAGTCACTTTTTCTAGGACTCTTTTTTTTTCCTTAGATACTTTTTTTTTGAGCTCATGATTTTGAGCATACAGACCTAGGTTAATGTTTTTCAGATCAGTTCTATCTTTGACCAACTGTAGACTTTTTGAAACATTGCAATGGAGATTTCACCTGAGAAAAGCTACAAGGCCTTTACTATTATTATGTGTGCACACTTTTGTTATGTGTTGTATGTCCACATATACATATGTCCGTATATCATATATATGATACACAAATTAACATATACAAGGAGCGCTCATAAAAAAGCGCTCATTAAAACAAATTTAAATAGGAGATCCAAAGATCTTTAATTCACGTGATTTAAATGTTTCAATTTAAATTGGATAAACAGATAAAAATCAATGTCTTTAAATTTAAGCTTACAATTTTTTTAGGTGTTCAAAAATCTAATAAAATATTAATATCTACAAAATGTCTAATATGCCTTGGTTCTAGGACCTTTCCTTCAACATAAAAATGGTTTACACTGTCAACACATTTCTCTAATATTTTGATAAATAAGTAAAGTAAATTTGATATGGGATTGCTCATTCATGAGTACTTTTCTTAGATATCTGATTGATTTACTAAGGTCTGAATAAGTTCTTATTAAAGTCTGTATAAGAATATAAAAATAAGTCATGTGTTAATGAGACAAAAATTTCTTAAAACATAAGTTTACCCATAACGTTGTGTTTATTAAGTTTTATTTTCTCCAGAGCAAGCAACCATAAAAATTAAACAACTGATTAAATAAGAACTGTTATTTTAGAGCACTGTACTGCCATTGCTTTAAAAGCTAAACTTGGTTAATGTAGAAACATCAATGTAATTGTGATGCTATCAATGTTTTCATATCTTATAGGTATGCAAGGTAGAAACTTTAAAAGAGCATTATATCAAGCTGGTGCTCTGAAGTTGTATGGTAAAAAATATATTGGGGATTTATTTACCTGTTATCAATAAGATATGTAAACTTTTATGTTACTTTTTACATTGGGGAACAATTTAAATGTATTTTTTAGTTAATGAGAGCCTAATCGATGTAAAGGTTAAAAACTTTCAGCCTTTCTTTAATTCATGTTTTAAATGTGATATCATATGGTGTTAGCTAATGTTCATGTGACCTCAAACAATTTATGTAAACTTTGTCAAATGATATTTAAAAATAAGAATTAGCTTTAGAACTAAAATACTTAAGATTTATAAAGAGCCCTGCCTTAGCTGAGATAAGGCTCTGTGTCCCATCTTACTACATGTGAGAATGACTACGAAACCAGTAGGTTAGATAATATTTCTTTAAAGTTATGTTAAAAAGTTGTTTTTTTTTTAAGGTCAATATTCCTAGGATCTCAAACAGGGGATATAATGTATAACTCAGCCCAAAAATTCAGGGTAGCTGTTACACAAGCTAAGTATTTTTACTTTTGTTAATTTTATTTTGAAATTTTCTTATAAGTGATCTAAAGATTCTCTGTTACTGTTTTACAAACGTGTTGCTTTAAGAACACAACATGGGTTTATTCAATATAATAAGTCATTACTTACAATACAGACAGAATAATACAGATCCCAATTAATAAAAAGATAATTATATAGTTATAGACATTAAAGCCCAGTACTCTTAATATAAGGCTGTTAATATTTATTTGCTGGATGTTTAAGATTAGGATTTAAAATTAAAGTTAAATGAAAAGAGCCAAGAAAACCAATATTTGGCTTTTGCCCTATGAGTCAGTCTGAATCCAGGGAACAGGGGACTTCTCTAAAGAGCTTTGAAACTCTGAGCCACATAACCTCCTCCTGATCAGGGAGATTAATGAGACCACTGGAGAACAGAAAGCCAATCAGTGTATTTGTAACGAAGAGGAGAGTCATCAAAGAAAGGAGACATCCCTGATGCTTCCGAGGGAAGCCAAATGGTCAAGCAAGATCTGGACCCACCTAGCGCAAATGGCACTAGCAGAACTGAGAATCTGCTCTCAAGTTTCCCCAGAATTGACTCCCATAAAAGGTCAGCTGACTGTTAACAATAGATGGAAACAAAAGTCAGTTTGACTGCTTCATCTTAAACACTTAGCAAAGACAGTTAAGAACAAAATACATCCATTCCTGGGCATTTTAAATAATAATAATAATAATAATAATAATAATAATAATAATAATAATAATAATAATATAATGTTAAGGTATGCACTTTATGTTTGCCTCCCAAAATAAGTAAGACTGGTGGCTACAAAGAAGAATTCTCAGACAGGAATGCCTGATACTTATAAAAAGAGACTATCAAGAAGACCTGCCACAGGGAGAAGTTTTCAGTTTAAGGCCTACAGATATTCCTAACCTACACAGGTTGGCTTGGTGTTTGCTAGTACAATTATCCAGCCCTGAGTAACAGAATTAAAGGTTTCTCAAAGAGACACAGAGGTCATAATAGTAAAAGGATTTTACAAGATCAGATGACATTAAATAATTAAACTGTATCTTATGGGGAGGGACAAGTGTAACAGTAAAAGTTAAATATTAAATTGATAGTCCTGATAACTGGGGATATTAAAGACTGGTGAGGGAACTTCTATACAGTGACATGTTCCAGGTGCTGCAACATTTATTCAGTACTCATGGTTTTTGTTTCTCTCATAGAAGAACCCATCCCCAGATGACTTTACAACCTGTTCTTCCCCAATCAGACTTCAAACCGAACTGACTTCTAAAAGGCAACTCATGTCCCTCAACTGACTTCTAAAAGGCAACTCATGTCCCTCATCCCATGCCCACTCACGTCACCCTGTCTCAGGTCAGGAGAAGAAAAAATGAGTGACACCACTCTTCTTATAACAATGGAGAGAAAGATAAATAGACTATCAATATAAGTAATTAATTAAGTCAGGTAAAATCAGGGAGATCGGTTTTGGGTGAGTTCTAAAAATTTGGAGACTCTTACCTGAGGGATTAAAATTTCCTCAGTGCTCTTCCCGTAATCTATCAAAGATTTGAAGGGGACACAAAGAAAAGGTGGGAATGATAGACCCAACCTGATCTTTAATTTAAATTGGGAGCCATCTTGCCAAAAAGCCATGAAAAGATAATTTTGGCTTTACCATAAATTACTTCAAATTCTAAACCTGCTTGGAATGCCTGCCCATGCCTTGAACTCACCCATGCCCGGCTCTCTGACCAGATAGCAGCCCTCTCTGAAACTTTAGTGACACATCATAAATATTTGCCTTCTCTGGCCAGACAACAACCCTCTCTGAGGCTCTAATGGTCTTCATGAACTCTGATGTAGGGACAGCAAAAAAATGTAGACTGCCATTGGTGTGATGTTTGTCAGAGTTCTGTTATCTGTAACCCCCCTTTTGTGTAATTTTCTGGGCTATTAAGCTGCCTGTAGGAAAGCTGGGGTTGCTGTCTTTTTCCCGCCGTTTTGTGAGGGAGAGGTAGCACAGCCAGTGGAAATAATAAGCTTAATTTAATTTGATTTTAATTAGAGTCAGTGGTCTTTTCTTGTGTCCTGGTCTAACAGGTAAACACTCCAAAAACATGGAGCTCTGCCAGCCTAAACACTTCTTGAGAAACTTCCTCTGAGTTTGGGCACTTGAAATATATGTTGTTGTAAGGAGCTTTAGCTTCCTTTCTAGTGATACCATCAAAGCTGAGTCTGCATCTATGTGACCTGGAGGACATGGTTTCTTGTATTCTAATGAACATGAGGCAGCAGTGCTGAATTTTCTCTTTGTAGGTAAACTGTGGCCACTGGATACTAAGTGTCTCCCCGTTTGGACTGTGAAGCCATTTGGTCATCCTCCACTTTGTGGTGTTTCTTGCTGCTGTACTGGGAGTTTGGTATATGCTTTATGAAATACAACGAGTTCAACTGAAACCCAGTGTTGAAGAAAGTTCTGTCACTTGTGGTGGGTCAGGGTCTGAAGGAGAATGCACCAACCAGGCTTTTATCTCACAGAGCTTGCCCCCTTGTCCATAGAAATCTGACTCTGAACTTAGCCCAGAAACCTCTCCATATAAAATGATGTCTTTACATAGAAGGGTCTGCTGGCTGCACCATGTCAGTCACAAACCATTTGGAAGGCAATGGCAAATCCTCATTGCCACACCACAGATGTATTATCACACACCCACCCACCACTGCAATAGGCCCACTTCTCAGCAGGCTCCAACTTACTGGCATCTTTGTTCTACACCATTTTCATGAAACCCGGTCAATCATGGCATTCTCTGGTACACTCAAGATCAGCAACAAGACATCTAAAGGTTCTCCAGTGC
This sequence comes from Callospermophilus lateralis, assembly GCF_048772815.1. Taxonomy (NCBI): domain Eukaryota; kingdom Metazoa; phylum Chordata; class Mammalia; order Rodentia; family Sciuridae; genus Callospermophilus; species Callospermophilus lateralis. The sequence continues at coordinate 602,912 of NW_027513904.1, forward strand.
CACCTGGTTAAGGGAATTTCAAAGATTTCATTGTATTTATCTAGCCATTTTTCATGGATGAAGTTGGAGGCACTGTGGGTTTCAGTTCATTCAGGAAATATTAAATGGTGAGGAAGCTGTTTTCAATGAATTCTCTGGAGAAATCTCACAGGCAAGTCTTCCCATAGAGTGGTCAAAAGGTCACATGAAGCCAGGCCCATTGAGGTCTTTAATGTGACGTCCATGGGTGTTCTGACTGTCAACTATGGCTGCCAAATCTTTCAGAATAAAATCATGTGATATTCTAGCTGATATTCCAAGGCTCTGTGGAAAGCCACCCTTGTATTTGATCTCAGTTTCCAAGGGAGAATCCCATGCGTGGCCTCCTAAAATCTGAACACAGTTTATGGCAATATTTCTCTGAGATCAGTTCGAGAACTCAGACTATAAGTGGAATCACACCAGAGTTCAAGCCCAGATAGACCCAGTCATCACTTCCAACCACCAAACAAATGACCACAATTAAAACCAAAGCACTCCCACAAGGCCCTCATCTTCTTCCATATAGACACTCATCATAACCTGTGGCTGGAGGTTTCCATGAGGGGCTCAGCCCAATACAGTGTACAAAATAACCTCCCTTGCCCGTCATTTGCCTAAAGTCAGGGTTGCCAGGACACCCTTTCTGAGAACCAGGAGTTATCAAATGAGCCTGCCGTAAATACTGCTCTGATTCTCCAATTTGAGGCCTACTGACTCTCGGGTATAGATTCTTTATGTGAATTGGAATCATGAGAAAACCCAAGCACCTATGGGCTATCCTCTGCAGGGTTTGAAGAACTCATTTGACAAAAAGGATCCCTATTTTCACTTGATGGAGATCAGTAATCTTACAGAGGAAGGCGAGAGACTTCGTCCACAATGACTGCTTTTTTGGCCATTTTGGTTTTGGAAGCACACATGTAATTGTTCGTTAGATCCATCAGGTGCTGAAAATCTATTCAACAACCTCAAACATGGCCAAGAGTCTGATGCAGACACATCCCTTTCCAAAGCAATTAAGCAAAGATCTACAGGTGATGCCCATTAATTTCCATTGAAAACCGTTTTCTTCAGGCTTCAAAAAGGGGTGGCCTGAGGCAAAGACCTTTCTGACATTCAGGGCAACAGAACAATAGGTAAGCAAATGGCCCAAGGCAGGGTTTCTAAAATGATATCTGAGTTTTCTGAGATGATCCCATTCCCTTCAGCTATCCAGTACATAGCCATGTCACAGAGCTTGGAGGTGGTTCATGTCTTGGAAACAAAACCATGAGCCTATTCTGGAGAGTGGCCAGAATTCAAGAAGAAAACAGGAATTTAGGAAGACAGTGGTTGTTGCCCATCCATTAGGCAAGAGAAAATCCATTCATAAATTGGGCAGGATGAATGTTGTGAAGCTTTCTTCTATTCAGGACACATCCATTGATGCATTCTCTTTTCTAATGTCTACAACCACGGACACAGTGGGATAAACAGACATAAAAACACTCGCATTGTCAAAAGACTTACTAGAAACAGTCCACTCCAATCCTAACAAACCGACTTTCCTACCTATTCTCAGATCATGAGACAAAACCACAAACTCACACCCACACCCAAAAAGTCACCTCCTTCCCCCAAGTAGGTCTATGACTATCCGGAGTGTCCTCTGACTGATGGGCCATAGTATGTTACTCCAAAATGGACTGTCCTATGTCAGATGTGGACTCCTTGGCCAACACTGTGAAGTTGTAAGGTGCCAGTGGTGAGACACTACCTGCTTACTCAGGAAAGTCCCCTCTTCAGACCTTCCTGGCATTTGGCCATCCTCACATCAGTAGTTACCAAGAAAGACTGATTCTGTCTTTGGTAAATCCAAATATGTGAGGCCACTGGGACTGGGACTGGGACTGCCTCTGGGTGCCTGTCTTCCTGGATCCCTAGTTCAGAGAGTTCCATCACCAAGAAAGTGATGTAGGTCACTTCCTTCAGGAACTGAATGAGGTCACTGCCTTGGCAACCACTTTGTCCTAATAGTTGCTTCCAAGTGTCCCAATTGATGGAGGCTGCCCCTACTTCCTGTGACACTTTCACAAGTTTGAATGGTATATCAAACATAGGCACCCGGGAACAGCTCTCCACACAGGCCTGGTATTGTCCATCTTCTCTACATTAAGAAAAGAGAGACTGCTTCAGACACACCCCTTCATCCTGACCAGGTTGTTTGTCGTGGAAGATGACTTTTGCTCTCTCAGGTCCTTCATAGCTTCCTATAGCTTCCCCAGGGTTCATTTCTGCATGGACCTTTTCATTTCTCAGCAGGTGGAAGATTTCTTACATTCCTGTATTGTAAGACCAACTCTGTCCCTGCTTTTCTGTAAAGTTAGATTGAGGGAACAGAGTATGGTTAGGGTTAATAACATGTTTGATTTGGCTTAGGAATCATTCTGCTGGATGAATAATGTTATTGGGAACCTGCAATATTTATTAGAATATATAGAGGGGAAATATATTTATGAAAACCGAAATCTAGGTAAGATTTGAAGCCCAGAAGGGCTTTGGATCCTTGATTGGGATACTTAGGTTTGAATTATGTTCTGCACATGTGTCTCAGATAAATCTATACACAATGGCATAGGACCTTGTACCTTGGATGATTGAATGTCAAAGAGAACATCCAGTCAAAAAAGGATAGTTGGTAGGATTAGGAAGATAGTTGGTAGGATTAGGAAAAAGAGTGAGTATATGATTTGGACAAAAAGTTCTTTAGCAATAGGGTTTTGGGTAGAGAGAAAATGTAAATGTCAGCACATGTGAAGAGTCAGTCACAATGATGAACTGGGGAAAATATGTAGGAAAGCAGATATCAATAGAGACATTAGAAAATCAGCAAATGATAAAGTGATTGATAGGATTAGACATTTTCGACAGGCTTGAGTTTGAATAAATAATCTTAGGAAGAAACAAATATGTAGTCACCAATAGGATTGACATTTGAGAGCATTAGGCAACCTGGACATGGGTGATTTTCATAATCCATACTCATATTCCATTTAGGCTTTGGTACAGTCGTAAGTGTGACTTTGCATTTTGTGGCCAGAATATTACTGTGATAAAATGTATATGTAGATCAGGTGACATGAGTATTTGTTGCACCATTTCTGAGAGCAATATTTTGAAGAGATATAAATTAGTATTGGGGGCACAAATAGGTGTACCATGTGTGTATGAATATAGAGAGAATGCATGAATAGACCATACTGTGAATAAATAATATAACTGTTTCCAAATTTAGAAATTGGAATAAATTGATATCCCAAAATACACAGGAAATCTTATATTGATATACATACATTCATTCCAACCAGTTATATATCTAATGGTAATATTAGGGTTGTAGTTTATCATAAAATGTGTGTGAGTTTTGCTTCAAAATTGATTATGGAAATCGAAAATAATGTGTTTGGAAAGAAGTCTCATGAAATAACCAGTCAAAAACAAGGAGGAATACATGTGTTCTGAAGCAGGAAGTGATTGAATGTGTTACAAATGTCTTTCAATTTGTGAACTTGTGGATGAAATGTATATTCTACGATGTATAAAAACTGAAGAAATAGTAATGTACCAGTGTTGAATTAAAATGAACATCAAAATACACATCATGTCCCATAGAAATCTACTTTCATTGATGTTAAATTGGGTCAGTTACTGTAGAAATATAAGGCTTTGTTTGCACCATTCACTGAAGTGAGTTTTCAGTACTAGGAAATAAATATGTATTTCAGGTGGATGAATATTTCTAAAAACAATCTTATGAAAAGTTGATTATAAAAGCACATACATGAACATGAGTGAATTATTTAGGGAGTGTATAATAAGACACATATATTTCATATTTTGAAAATATATATATCACACAGATACATTAGAAAGTAGCAATATATATGCCAATCAAAATTCATCATGAAATATATATCATTCACAGATCCAAAAATATTAATTTTACTGAACATGGATTTATGTATAATGTTTTTCAACTAAGAAGCTCACTCATAGTTTGAGTTTTCAGTTCCAAAAACATTTAGGAGGAGTCATCTCTTCTCATACTTTGTATCTCCCAAGTTAGCCACCTCACAAAAATGTACGTGTGATACCAGGTAGGATTTTATATGTGCATATAAAAATACATGTGCTGAATTGGCTACAGAAAAAGGGAGACAGAAATTCACATATGTGTTAACTTTAAAAACACATGGAGAACCATTTCAACAAAAAATTAACAAGATTTATAACTCTTACCCTATATCATGCAAAAGGCAAGACCAACTATACGCCATGCCTCCTCTCAACCGCTTGTATTTCTATTCTGTTTGGGTTATTTTTCTCCATCATATTAGGATTAGTAGTCAGAGTCTAGTAGGGTATGTGTTAGTGTCAGGGATTCAGTATTTTGAATGGAAAATTGAAAAATGAATCCAATGTGTATGTAAATATGTGCTACACCAAAATCTTCCCACTCTCATCCAGAACAATGCCTTGACAACACCTACGGCCCAAGTATGACACAATCAGAGGAGAAAAGTTAGAAAATCCGTGAATACATATCTAGAATGGAATATGATCAGAAGTTCACAACCTTGGAAGTGGTAGAGGAGTTTCCAAAAGTAAGGGACAGGGTAAACCCTCCAAAAACTTGAAGGTCTGCTGGCCTAGAGACTTCTTGAGAAACTGCCTGTGAGGTTGGGCACTTGAAATATATGTTGTTGTCAGGAGCTTTAGCTTCCTTTCTAGTGAGACCATAAAAGCTGGGTCTGCATCAATGTGACCTGGAGGATATGGTTTCTTATTTTCCAATGAACATGAGATAGCAGTGCTGAATTTTCCATTGTAGGTAAACTGTGGCCCCTGGGGGCTGAATGTCTCCCTGTGTGGACGTTGAATCCATATAGTCATCCTCTATTTTCATGGTGTTTCTTGCTGCTGCACTGGGAGTTTGGTATTTGCTTCATGAAATACAAGGAATTCAACGGGGACACAGTGCAGGAGGGATTTCTGTCACGTGTGGTGGGTCAGGGTCTGCAGGAGAATACAAGAACCAGGCCTCTATCCCACATAGCTTGCCCCCTTGACCATAGCAACCTGATTCTGAACAATGTCCTGAAACCTCTCTATGTAACAAGGTGCCTTTACATATAAGGGTCTGCTGGCTTCACCATGTCAGTCACAAGCCATTTGGAATCCAATGAAAGATCTACATGGCCCCACCACAGATGTTTTATCACACACCTGCCCACCATTGCTCTAGGCCCACTACTCAGCAGGATCCAACTTTCTGGCATCTCTGTTAAACACCATTTTCATGAAAACCAGTCAATCAAGGCACTGTCTGGTATACTCATTGTTGGGAAAAGTATAAACGGCAGCCATACCGCAGAGAAAAACCCCAACATGGTGCCTAAGGACTTCTTCTTCCTACCTTCTTTTTTCTACAGTGGTGCCAAATGTTCCCACCCGTGTGAACTCTCCCGCTGGCGCCAATTTGAAATCTCCCTGGTGGGGAACCTTAGCCCCAATAAGAACTAATTCCTGGGCTCCAGAGCTGATATCTGAAAGAACTAACCAATAAACGGTTTGCCTGCCATTTATCTAAGCCCTTCCATCTTCCCCTTAGTTCTATATAAGCACACAGCTTTTTGCAATAAAATTGGAATTCTCCCAGCGAAGTGCCTTTGCGTGGGAAGTTCTTTCATTCTGGTGCCCCATGTGAGGATATGGGTGAGCTCTTTCTAACAAGAGCCCCGTCCCCTGCTCCCCCGGAGACAGCCAGCTTCCTGCACCCACCACAGATCTGATATATGTAAGCCTCCCCTGACCCTGGCTCTGCAACTCCCTTCGGGCTACCACTGGTTTTGTGACCTTGATCTTCCGGCACACTCTCGATGCCCTGTAGGGGGCAGGAAATTCCTGCCACTAAGACCTTTACTGGTCGCAGTGGACCCTCTGGTGATCCGTTTTCCTTTGGGGCGTGAGGCTTCTGAGTTTACACAAGAGGCTCTGTGGTTTTTTCTCCTCTGCTGCCGCTGCCGCTGCTGGCTAGAGTTGCTGTTTGCTGCGGGGCTGCTGTGTCTGGCTGAAGCTGCCTCTCTGCTCGGGGAAAACTGAACTCCCGTCCTGGAACTACATTCTGCCGGAACCGGAGTTCTGTTTTCATTACTGACTTTTTCCGCTGCGTTCAAAAACTTTCCTGACGTCAGGTTGCCCGTGGCTCCGAACCCATTGGGTCTCACAGATCGCACTTCACTGGTGACGCCCAGGTAGTGCCCTCTGTATTTCCTCATGACGGCTGGTCATTTTGGGGACGCCCACCTGACCCCCGTTCGCCCTGAGCTTCCTGAAAGCCGTTCCAGCCCGGGTTTTCTCTTTGTCTCTCTCGCTTACTCTTATTCTCTCTCTCTCTCTCTCTCTCTCTCTCTCTCTCTCTCTCTGTCTGTCTGTCTTCCTTCTCTCCCTGTGACTATGGGCACCTCTTCATCTGTACCTGAAGCCTCACCTCTCAAATGTCTACTAAAAAATCTGGCCACACTCTCCCTCACACCAGACATCAAGCCCAAACTTCTAATCAAATTCTGTACCCAAGATTGGCCTACATATCCACTGGATAATGGCAATCATTGGCCTCCAGAAGGCTCCTTACATCCAAACTTCATCTGCGACCTTTTTAACTACTGCCAGCATCTGAAAAAGTGGAGTGAGATTCCCTGCATTTAAGGTTTTAGCCTTCTCACACAGCACCCTGTCGCTGCTCCTCCTGCCCTCCCTCTCAGGTCCTCCTTGTTTGCAAACCCTTCTCTTCCCCTACGTCTACTCCTGACTTCACAGATTCTTCCTCATTCAACCCAGCAGATGAACCCCCACCTTATCCCCCAGTCCTATCTGCCCCTTCTCTCCCACTATACCCTCCTCTTCCTCTGCCTGATTCCAGGGATCCTCAGCCTTCCATTTCATCCTCCTCCCCTCCGCCCTCTTCTGCCTGCTCCACCTCCTCCTCTTCCAAAGAGACACTCCCTGCCCCTCCCTCTCCTTCCTGTCCGCCTCCTGCCTCTTTCAGTCCTCCTGTTACCAGGTCTAAGGGACTCCTTCCCACCCCCAAGACAATCGCACCCCTTTGTGAGGTAGCTGGTCCCGAGGGTGTCATCAGAGTCCAAGTGCCCTTCTCCATGTCGGACATTACTCAGCTAGAGAGGAAGTTAGGCTCATTCACCACTGACCCCACCACTTACATTCGGGAGTTTCAATGGGTCCTGCAAGCATATAGTCTCACTCATCATGACATCTACATGCTCTTGGCCAATACACTTCTCCCTGAGGAAAGTCAATGGGTCTGGGAGCTAGCCCAAGCCCATGCTGATGAAAATCATAGGACCAATCCTAACCACCCCACAGGCCCTCATGCTGTCCCAGAGCAGGATCCCCTATGGGATTACAACACCCCTGAAGGCTTACAGTCAAGTGACCTTTTTACATCCTGCCTCTTGGCGGGCCTGAAAAAGGCCATCCGCAAGGCTGTTAACTTTAAAAAGGTGCAGGAGGTCATTCAAAGGAAGGAGGAAACACCTTCAGAATTCCTGGATAGACTAACCAAGGCCCTTTAACAGTACACAAACCTCAACCCAGAAACCCCTGATGGCCGTCATGTCTTAATGAAATATGTTCTGGCCCAAAGCTACCCTGACATTAAAGCCAAGCTTAAAAAGCTTGAACAGGGCCCTGCTACTCCTTAGACTAAAATCCTCGCTGTCGCTTTCAAGGTTTTTTATGATAGAGAGGATGAAAGTGAATGCCGTAGGCAGAGGGCTGAAAATGCCAAGTTCCAAATGTTGGCCCAGGTCATTCAGAGAAGGCCATCACCACGCCATCCCAATATGACGCCCCCGGGAGCTTGCTTCAAATGTGGTAAGGAGGGACATTGGGCCAGGGATTGTCCTTCACTGAGGACACCCTACAACCCCTGCCCAAAATGCCATCAAAGGGGACACTGGGGGGCAGACTGCCCAACAACCCGAAAGGGAGGTTGGTCAGCCGCCAGGCAACCACAGCCTTTCTTGGGCTTAGCAGCGGAGGATTGACGGATCCCTGGGCTTTCCCTCCAGACTATTACCATCAAGAATCAAGAGCCTAGGTTTACCTTCCTGGTGGATGGATGCTTCATTACCTTCCTCTTGGATACTGGTGCCACTTTTTCGGTCTTAAGGGAGTATGGGGTTCTACCACACCCTCAAAAACTCCTATTGTAAGGGTAGGAGGTAAACAGATTTTCCCTCAAACCCCCCCATCATGTTATATGCAGGGATCCCTTTTGTCCTTCACTCACTTCTTTCTCGTTATGAGCCATTGCCCCATTCCCCTTCTGGGAAGGGACATACTCTCACTATTAAAAGTCACCATTCACATATCACCCCACACCTCTCCTACCTCTCATTTCCTCATGATGTTCCTAGGGGCAGATACACCTCCTTAATGCACTCTCCCATGACTCTCTAAACCAGTTAAGCCTGAGGTTTGGGACACAACTACACCCCTTATGGCTAAATGCAGTCCTATTCATATTGTCTTACAGGACCCTTCAAGATATATTAGTCAATCACAATATCCACTCACAACCACAGCCCTCCTCGAATTAGAACCCATCATCCAGGATTTATTACGAAAGGGGTATCTTAGGCCTACACACTCTCCTTTCAACACCCCCATTCTGGCACTTAAGAAACCTAAAGTGTCCTACAGGCTGGTTCAAGACCTTCTCCTTGTCAACTCCTCTGTGGTCCCCATCCACCCACTAGTGCCCAACCCTTACACCCTCCTCTCTCAGATCCCTGCCACTACTACCCACTTCTCGGTCCTAGGTTTAAAAGATGCATTCTTTTCTATTCGCTTGTTCTCAGAATCTCAGAATATCTTTGCTTTTACATGGACTGACTCTCACATCCACCATTCTCATCAGCTTTCCTGGACTGTCCTCCCACAGGGATTCAGGGATAGCCCCCATCTCTTTGGCCAAGTTCTTGCCCAGGACCTCACATCCTTTCACCCGACCTGTCCTGACACTATTCTCCTTCCATATGTCAATGACCTTCTTCTATGTAGTCCCTCTGGGAACACTCTCAATCCCACACCGCTCAGCTTCTTAATTTCCTAGCAGACAAGGGATATAGGGAGTCTCCCCACAAGGCCCAGGTTTCCCATTCTTCTGTCACCTCTCTTGGTTTTTGCCTTAGACCCGGGAAAAAGGAAATAACACTGGATAGGAGGCAACTCCTCTCTGATCTTCCAGTGCCCCATATGAAAGCCAAAATACTATCATTCCTAGGATTAGCAGGTTATTTTAGGGCCTGGATCCCAAATTATTCTCTTCTATCCAAACCCCTGTATGACCAAGCAAATGGACCCCCTAGTGAATCTCTTGTCTCCTCCCCCATCTACCACTTCCGCAGGTTTCAGCAACTCCTCTTAAAGGCACCTGCCCTTCACCTTCCTGATCTTTCAAGACCATTTCATCTATATGTCCATGAAAAAGGGGGGCAAGCACTTAGGGTCTTAGGTCGAAACTATGGGCCTACATTTGCACCTGTGGCATATTTTCCAAGAAACTAGACTCTACCATCCGTGGGTGAGCCCCTTGCTTAAGAGCTCTGGTTGCTGGCCAAATTTTACACAAAGAAGCCTCTAAGCTGAGTTTTGGGGCACCTTGAACTATCCACTCCCCACATCACTTGAAAGATCTTTCAGCTTATAAGGGCCTTCAAACCCTTCCTCCATCCAGGGTTCTGTCGCTCCTCACTTCCTTTCTGGAAAACCCTAATATTACTTTCCTCCCCTGCTCTGCACTGATCCTTCCCTCACTGCTCCCAATGACTCCCACGTCTAACACACCAACTCATAATTGCTTGGAAACCTTAGAAGATTTCCTCCCCTGTCATTCTTCCATTTCTGAGGAACCACTCACCAAGCCTGACCTTATCTGGTTTACTGACAGCAGTTCCTTTAGGCAGAACGGCACTCATTACTCTGGATATGCTGTAGTTTCAGCCACTGAGATTATAGACGCCAAAGCTTTGCCTTCAGGAACTACCAACCAGCAGATTGAACTTATAGCAGCCACTCGTGCCTGCCTTCTAGCACAAGGCAAATCCCTCACCCTCTATACTGATTCAAAATATGTCTTCCAGATCTTATTATCCCATGCTTCAATATGAAGGGAGCGACGCCTACTTACCACCAAAGGTAATGCGATCACTAATTCGGCTCTTATAACCAATCTGATGGAGGCCTCCCACTTACCCACCCAGTTGGGAGTTGTCCATTGTAGGTCCCATCAGAAGGATGGCTCTCTTATCACTGAGGGCAATGCCAAAGCTGACCAGGCGCCACGAATGCGTGCTACCACTTCCAATTATGGCCCCTATGGGGTACATATTAAGGCCACTTTAGACAGCTCATCTGAAGCCCCTACTTCTTCCAGTAAGAACAAGGATCTTTTCAAGTTCCTTCATACTCTACACCATTCCAATTCTCAGTCTTTGACCCTTTTTTTACAGAGCTTCTTCTCCCTCAACCCTTCTGACATAGCCATGATAGAGAATATAGCCTCTAATTGTCAGATCTGTCAGCGGACCAAACCTCATATTCCTTTAAGGCCCAAACCTTTCCCTTTCCACCAAGCCCAGGGACACATTCCCATTGCTGACTGGCAAGTAGACTTCACCAACATGCCCACAGTATGGCACACTAAATACCTCCTTGTCTTTGTGGACACTTTCTCTGTTTGGGTTGAGGCATTTCCCACTTCCAATAAAAAGGCTTCCACTGTAGCTTCAATCTAACTGACAGACATCATCCCTAGGTTTTGTATGCCCACTTCCCTACAATATGACAATGGCCCTGAGATTATTTCTAAGATCACACAAAAGGTCTCTCAAGCCCTCTCCTTCAAGTGGCATTTCCACTGTCCATATTACCCCCAGGCTTCAGGGAAAGTGGAAAGGGTAAATCATACTCTGAAGGAAGTCCTTACCAAATTGACAATGGAATTAAACTTAGACTGGGTCAAAATCCTTCCCTTTGCTTTGCTTCGAATCAGAGCTCTCCCTAAGAAACCATCTTTACTGTCTCCCTTTGAGATAATGTATGGAAGACCTCTTATACCCTCTGGGTTGGTCACTTCACCAGGACCTCTCACCCGAGATTTGTCTTTGCCTCTCTTGTTTCATCTCCGCTCTGAACACTGGAAATGTCAGAACTGGCTTCTTCCGGACCCAGTCTCCACTCCAAACACTCCTCCCTTAACACCTGGGAGTCTAGTCTATTATAATACCCCAGAGGAGAAAGGGACTCTTGCACCAAAATGGGAAAGCCCCTATCCTTTCATTCTCTGTACCCTCACCGCCGCCAAACTCTCCTTACCAGACAACCGTCTCACTCCCTGGATTCCCATTTCTAGGTTGAAGCCATATCACCAGGAGGCCCCACCTGCTGACGACAGGACCATGCCAGAGGAACTCCAAGAATCACCTCCTGAAGCTCCCCTTTAATCCTGCTTTCCACACCCATCTCACCCATTTAAGTTGCGGCTCACATGGTGTTCCCTGCAGCCCAATTCCTCTTAAAGAAGGCACAATGAGCTCTCCCAACACCCTAGTCTTCTCTAACTGCTTGTTTTTTGTGCTCTGCTTTTTTTCTGTGCTCTGTTGGGACTTGTCTTTACCTTCCTAACCTACCATGTATTTATTCACTCTTCGGGAACGATACTCAGAACATGGCATGCAGAAGGTCCGCGCAGTGGATGCAACTACTTGCTTCATCCACAACTGCACCTCTATTTCCCTAAAATTGTCACCTTCAAGGACCTTCGTCCCTGGTAGCTGGAACTGGCCTTTCATTTGCTTCCTTTTTAATCAAACCAAAGACTATTGTCATTGGTGGCCTGAGATATATAATGGGTGTCCCTATTGGTCATGCAGGTTCCATGATGAACGTGGTAGCTGTTCTTACCACTCACTTGGCTACTCTGAAGGGTTGACTTCTAGTTACCTAAAGTGGCATAAAGGCTCTTCATCCGATAACAATGGATCGTATACTTCAGATATAACTGACCCCAAGGCCAAACGTTGGGGCTATGTTGAGTTTGCTCTCTATGCTCGGACAACCTCAGCAAGACCCACAGGGTGGATGACTGTTGGCCGCACCCTGATTACGCCACCTAAGGCAACCAATCATGTAGTCGAACACATTAAGGAGTCAGAATCAAAACTGGATAAAGGCCATTGCAACACATGTTTTTTCGTTCTCTGCCTGAGGATCAAAAGAAGTATATTTCCTATATGCTTCCATAATTCTCTCCAGAATCATAGAGGGAGACTCATTAGGACCTTGGATTATCTCTCTTACCATGGCCAAATTAGTCGGCCCTCTGGCGGCCACTCGGAGCCCCGCCATTAGAGCCCTGTGATAAGTGGAAAGATGCTACCAACCTTCAAAGGTGTTGGGATCCCAGTTTGGTCGGTTCATGGGCCCATAAGGATGAAGAGGGAGCATCACAGTGGCTTCTGAGTTTTCTATTTTCCGTAGCTGGCGGGTTTCTTTAGGTGGCCCAGCTTCCACCAGAAAAGGAGGGGCTGCTGCTGCTGCGGAGAAGTCCCTTGGAGGGCTTGGGTCTGGCCCAATTGCCTCTAGTGGCGGAGAGGCTGAGTCAGTGGCGGGAGAATCATCTGGAATGTGTTGGGGGTTGGGGAGCGAGGGCAGAGAATAAGGAGGGGGAGGATTGTCCAGTCTTGTGACTCAGGAAGAATGGGGGGAAGATGGGGAGGGAACGGAAGGTTTGAATGATAGCGTCCTGGGGAAGGGGTATATGGCTGTTGATCTGGGTGGCCACGTGGTCCCGGCTGAAAGACAATATCTCTGACTTTTTGGATTAGATTGAAGTAGAAGGATCCTTCTGGGGGCCACCCGACTTTGAGGATGGGCAATTCTGAAGCACAGAGAGTCTGCCAGGTCTGACATTTAACTGAAAAATAATGATTCTTGGCCCTTGAGCGGACATCAGTCCAATGATCAAGGGTCAGGGACAGAAGCGTGAAAGTGCTTTGTCCCATAATGGGAGTTACTCAAAAAGAGACAGTGAAGACACAAACGCAACACAAACAAAGACAAACAGTAAAAGTTTAACATGGGTCCAAGACAAATATTAGAACTCAGTAACTGGCAAAACCTGATGGGTTAGACAATAAAGACAGACAGTAAACTCAACATGAGTTCGGGACAATGAACAAAACTGTGTAGCCAGCAAAACCTGATGGGCTGGCAAACCGAATCCTGAAGCAAAATATAACCGAGTTGAGGAAACTAATATTCCTTGATTTCCCTCGTCCTCTGGAGTGTCCCCCAGGGACGTGGCCAGTAGCTCTGTGACACGTCTGCCACCCACTGTCAGAGAGAGCTAATGCTCTTCACCGACAGCCACTTTGCCAAGCCCTAACCTGAAACCCGAAACCAGAAAGAGGCGCCTTTCTTACCCCGAGAGGAGTCCCTTGGGGTCTTTCATCCACTGCTCCGGATATCTCACCTGGGACCTCCAGATGAAAAGGTGGGGCGAACATCGGAGGAAAAGACCACCAACAGGCTTTCTCATGCAACACCAAAGGGTTTATTGGGGGTATAGCGTGATGGAGCTCAGGGCTCACTTCAGAGGAACAAAGAACAAAGAGCCCCGAGAACCACTTGAGTGGAGTTTATATACATTCTTTAGAGAGGGCAGGGACTTTACATACATCATAGCCTCTTTAGCAAATCATCATATACCGCGGGAAAATCAAATAACAACTCTAAAACATGATTAGCACATTCATTGGCGGGAACAGGTTGGGCAGGGGGTGATTGGTCAGCCGTAAGAAGGGGTATACATTTAAATTGATTGGTGGATGCACTGTGATGTATACGTGGTGAGCTGCATGGTTTCTGGGAAGGGGCTGTTAAGTAACTAGGTCCTCAGGGAAGATTTCAACACACATCTAATGTGCAAATCCGGGAATTGTCTTAACTGCCACAGAAATTTCAGGTGCTGAGTGCAGCTTGGAAACTTTACAAAACCTGGTTCTTTACATTTCAATTTCAATTTCTTTTATTCTTTCAGAACCTTACAGAGGAAGGCGAGAGAGTTCATAGACAATTACTGCTCTTTTGGCCATTTTGGTTTTGGATGCACACATGGGATCTTTCTTTAGATCCATCTGGTGCTGATAATCTAAGCCACAGCCTCAAACAGGGCCAAGAGGCTGATTAAAACATATCCATTTCCAAAGAAATTACTACTCTGAAGTCAGTTACAGAACTCAGTCTTCTAGGAGAATCACGCCAGTGTTAAAGCCCAGGTGAACACAGTCATCTCTTCCAAAAGCCACACAAGTTACCACAATTAAAATCAAAAAAATCCCACATGGCCCTCATCTACTTCCATATAGTCACTCATCATAATCTCTGGCTGGAGGTTTCCTTAAATGGCACAGCCCAATAGAGTGTCCATAATAAGCTCCCTTCTCCTCATTTACCTAAATTCAGGGTGGCCTGGACACCCTTCCTGTGAACCAGGATTGATCACATAGTTCTGCCATTAATACTGCTCTACTTCTCCAATTTGAGGCCTACTGACTATCAGGTATAGTATGTGATTTGGAGTCATTATTAAACCCAAGCACCTTTGCAGGGATTGGAAGAACTCATTTGACACAAAAAATCCCAATACTCCCTTGATGGAGGTCAAGAACCAAACACAGGAAGGCAAGAGACTTCACCCACAATGACTGATTTTTTGCCATTTTGGTTTTGGATGCACACATTGGTTCTTTCTTTAGATCCATCCGATGCTGATAATCTAAGCCACAGCCTCACACAGGGCCAAGAGGCTGATTCAGACACATCCCTTTCCAAAGTAATTAAGCAAAGAGCCACTGGTGATGCCCATTCCTTTCCATTTTAAAACTGTTTTCTTCAGGCTTCACAAAGGGTGGCCTGAGGCAAAGACCTTCCTGACATTCAGGGCAACAGAACAATAGGTAAGCAAAAGGCCCAAAGCAGGGTTTCTCTACTGAGACTTTCCTGGTCAAACTGATATCTGAGTTTTCTGAGATGCTTGCCATTCCCTTCAGCTATGGATTACATGGCCACGTCACAGAGTTTGGAGGTGGTACATATTTTGGACACAAAACCATGAGCCTATTGTGGAGAGTGGCCAGAATTCAGGAAGAAAACAGGAACTTAGGAAGACAGTACATGTTGTCCATCGATAAGGCAACCTGCAGTCCATTCCTAAAATGGGTAGGATGAATGCTGGGAAGCTTTCTACTAGACAGGACACATCCATTGATGCATTCTCTTTTCTAATGTCTACAACCACGGACACAGTGGGATACACAGACATAGAAACACTCGCCTTGTCAAAAGACTTTCTAGAAACATTCCACTCCAAACCAAGCAAGCCGCCTTTCCTACCTATTCTCAGAACATAAGACAAAACCACAAACTCACACCCACACTGAAAAAGGCACCTCCTTCCCCAAAGTAAGTCTGTGACTATCCAGAGTGTCCTCTGACTGGTGGGCCATACTATGTTCCCCAGAAATGGCCTGTCCTGTCTCAGATCTGGTCTCCATGGCCAACTCTGTGAAATATCAGGGGCCCGCGGTGAGCCACTTCTTGCTTTCTCTGGAAAGGCCAGTCTTCAAAATTTCCTGGCATTTGGCCATCCTCATATCAGTAGGTACCAAAAAAGACTTACTCTGTCCTTGGTAAATCCAAACAAGTGATCCCACTGTACTGGGACTGGGACTGGTTCTGGATGCCTGGCTTCCTGGATCCCAAGTTCAGAGAGTTCCATCACCAAGGAAGTGAGGTGAGGTCACTTCCTTCAGAAACTGAATGACGTCACTGCCTTAGCAACCACTTTTTCCGAACAGTTGCTTCCATACTTCCTCTGACACTTTCACAAGTTAGATTGGTATCTCAACCATAGGAACCCGGGAACAGCTCTCCACAAAGGCCTTTGTTGGTCCATCTTTTCTACATTAAGGAGAGAGGGTGAATGAGACACAACCCTTCATCCTTACCAGGTTGTTTTCCATGGAAGATGACTTTTGCTCTCTCACGTTCTTCATAGTTGCCTACATGTTCTCCAGGGATCATTTCTGCATGGACCTTTGAGGTTTTCAGCAGGTGGAAGATCCACTACATTCCTGTATTGTAAGACCAACTCTGTCCCTGCTGTTCTGTAATGTTAGATTGAGGGAACAGTGTATAGTTAGGGTTAATAACATGTGTGATTTGGGTTAGGAATAATTCTGCTGGATGAATAATGGTATTGGGAACCTGCGATATGTATGAGAATATATAGGTGAAATATATGTATGAAAACAGAAGTCTAGGTAAGATTTGAAGCCCAAAAGAGCATTTTGCCCTTGATTGGAATACTTAGATTTGAATTAGGTTCTGCACAGATTTGTCAGATTAATCAATATACAATGGCATAGGACCTTGTACCTTGGATGATTGAATGTCGAAGAGAACATGCAGTCAAAAAGGGATAGTCGGAAGTGAAAGGTTAATAAAATAGGTATTTGTCACTTCCTGGGAAGAATGTTGTGTTTATTCCGAGCATAATGGAGTTGTAAAAAAAAATATGATTAAATTAAAAAGACACCATGAAGAGTGTCAATGAGAGAGTGAGAGGACCAAAAAAAGTGGTTTGAGTCTTGGTTCACATAGTCCCTCTGTTTGACTACTTTTTTATCAACCCTGGCCTGTCCGATAATAATCTCCATATTATTGCTAACTATAAAACCCTGTTTGCTCAACCGTGTAATTTCTTTTCTCTAAGCTCAAATTGAACAAGTTAAACTCATGGTAATACCCCACTAGCAGACATAGAATGTGACACCCCACAATGATCACTTTTATGATTAAAAGTAGCTAGAAGAAGAAGTGGGGAATGAAAGATTAATAAAATAGGTACTTGTCACTTTTTTTTCTGTATGCTTAACAAAACACTGTTGAAATCTTGAGAACTGTTTGCTAATCTTGTTCCCAGAATGTCCTGTCCCCAAATGCCAAACTGCAGAATGTACTCCCTCACCCGGTTGAATGCAAACCGCCCACTCTCCCTCACCCATCAATAAACTTCACTCCCTGCCCTCCCCAAAGAAAGTATATAAGCTCTGCTTAAGCTCTTCTCAGGGCTCTCTGCTCTATTCAAGTGAGCTCCGATCCCCTGCATGCTGACCCCCTATAAACCCTTTGCTGTTGCATGAGATAGTCTTTTGGTGGTCTCTTCCTCCGAAGCTCGCCCAGTGTTTACTTTGATGATTGGGTGTAGAAAAGAACATTCTGTCAAAAAGGGATAGTCGGTAGGATTAGGAAGATAGTTGTTAGGTTTAGGAAGAAGAATGAGTATAGGTTTTGGAAAAAAAATATTCTTTATCAATAGGATTTTGTTTAGAGTGTGAATGTAAATGTTAGCCCACGTGAAGAGTCAGTCACAATAGTGAACCGGAGAAAATATGTAGGAAAACAGATATCAATAGAGATATTATGAAATAAGGCAAAATATAAAGTGGGTGATAGGATTAGACATTTTCAACAGGGTTGAATTTGAATATATGATCTTAGGAAGAAACCAATATGTAGTCACTAATTGGATTGATATTTGAGAGCATTAGGCAACCTGGACATGGCTGTGTTTAGTAATCCATGTTCATTTTCAATCTAGGCTTTGGTACAATAATAAGTGTGAACCTTGCATTTTGTCTGCAGAATATTACTGTGATAAAATGTATATGTAGATCAGGTGACATGAGTAATTTTTCCTTCATTTCTGGGAGCAATATTTTGAAGATTAATAAGTTAGTATTAGGGGTACAAAGAGGTGTACCTTGTGTCTATGAATATAGAGCTAATGCATGAATAGACCATACTGTTAATAAATAATATAACTGGTCCACTTTAAATAATGGATTGGATTCATATCTTAAAATATATAAGAAATCTTATATTGATATACATACATTCATTCCAACTAGTTATACATCTAATAGTAAAATTAAGGTTATGGTTTATCATGAAAGGTGTGTGAGTTTTTCTTCAAAAGTGATTATGGAAATCAAAAATAATGTGTTTCGAAAGAAGTCTCATGAAAAGACCAGTCAAGAACCATGAAAAAATACATGTGTTCTGAAGCAGGAAGTGATTGAAAGTGAAACAAATGGCTCTAAATTAGCGAACTTGTGGATGAAATATATATCCTATTATGTGCATAAACTGAAGAAATAGTAATGTACCAGTTTTGAATAAAAATGAACGTCAAAATACACATCATGTCCCATAGGAATCAATTTGCATTGATGTTAACCTGGGTCAGTTACTGTATTAATTTTAGGATTTGTAGGCACCATTCACTGAAGATAGTTTTCAGTACCAGGAAACAAATACATATTTCAGGTGGATGAATATTTCTGACGATAATCTTGTGAAAAGTTGATTATAAATTCACATATATGAATATGAATGAATTTAGGAAATGTATAAAAAGACACATGTATTTCATATTTTGAAAAATCTGGAAAGTTTGTATATATATATATATATATATATATATATATACACACACACACACACACACATACACACACACATGCACACAGACATTAAAAATTAGCAATATATATGCCAATTGAAATTCACCATGAAATATATATCATCCACAAATTCAAAAATATTCATTTTACTGAACATGGATTTATGTATAATGTTGTTAAACTAGGAAGCTCACACAGAGTTCGAATTTTAACTTCCAACAGCATTTAGGAGAAGTGATCTCTTCTCACAATGTGTATCTGCCAAGTCAACCACCTCACAAGAATGTACGTGTTGTACCTTGTAGGATTCTATATGTGCATATAAAAATACATGTGCAAATAGGCTACAGAGAAAGGGAGACAGGAATTCACATATTTGTTAACTTTAAAAACACATGGAGAACAATTTCTACAAAAGTTGACTAGATTTATAACTCCTACACTACATAATGCAAAAGGCAAATTCAACTATACACCATGCCTCCTCTGAACTGCTTGTATTTCTATTCTGTTTGGATTATTATTCTCCATCATATTAGGATAAGTAGTCAGAGTCTAGTAGGCTAAGGGTTAGTGTCAGGGATTCAGTATTTCCAATGGAAAATTGGAAAAGGTATCCAATGTGTATGTAATTATGTGCTTTGAAAAATCTTCCCACTCTTATCCAGAACAATGCCTTGATATTACCTTTGCCCCAAGTAAGACACAATTACAAGAGAAGAGTTCGAAAATCTGTGCATATATATATGGAATGCAATATGCTCAGTTGTTCACAAACTTGGAGGTGGTAGAGGAGTTTACAAAAGTAATGGACAGGGTAAACCCTCCACAAAAATGGAGCTTTGCTGGCCAAAAGACTTCTTGAGAAACTGCCTCTGAGGTTGGGCACTTGAAATATATGTTGTTGTCAGGAGCTTAATCTTCATTTGTGGTGAGACAAAATTAAAGCTGGATCTGCATCTATGTGACGTGAAGGATCTTGTTTCTTATTTTCCAATGAACATGAGACAGCAGTGCTGAATTCTCTCTTTGTAGGTAAACTGTGGCCACTGGGGGCTATGTGTCTCCCTGTGAGGACTGTGAAACGATTTGATCATCCTCCAATTTTCGTGGTGTTTCTTGCTGCTGTACTGGGAGTTTGGTATTTGCTTCGTGAAATACAAAGATTTCAACTGGGACAAAGTGCTAGAGGGAGTTCTGTCACGTGTGGTGTGTCAGGGTCTGCAAGAGAATGCACCAACCAGGCCTTTATCCCACATAGCTTGGCCCCTTGATCATAGCAACCTGATTCTGAACATTGCCCTGAAAACTCTCCATATAACAGGATGCATTTACATATAAGGGTCTGCTGGCTACACTATGTCAGTCACAAGCTATTTGGAAGCCAATGGAAGGTCCACATGACTCCACCACAGATGTTTTATCACACACCTGCACACCACTACTCTAGGCCCACTACTCAGGAGGCTCCAACATACTGGCATCACTGTTCTTCAACATTTTCATGAAACCCAGTCAATCAAGGCACTGTATTGTATACTCATGATCAGCAACAGGACATCCAAAGTTTCTCCAGTGCCACCTGGTCATGGGAATTTCAAAAATTTGATGGTATTCATCTAGCCATTTTTCAAGGATGAAGTTGGAGGCACTGTGGGTTTCAATTCATTCAGGAACCACTAAATGGTGAGGAAGTTCATTTCAATGAAATCTCTGGACAACACTCACAGGAAAGGCTTCCCAAAGAGTGGCCAAAAGGTCACATGAAGCCAGGCCCATTGAACTGTACAATGTGAGGTCCATGTGTGTTTTGACTCTCAAATATGGCTTCCATGTTTTTCATAATAAAATCATGTGATATCCTGGCTGAGATTCACAGTGCTCTGTGGAAAACCAACCTGGGACTAGATTTCAGATTCCAAGGGTGAATCTCATGCGTGGCCTCCTAAAATCCCAACTCAATTCATGGCAATACTACTCTGAGGTCAGTTCCAGAACTCAGTCTATAAGGGGAATCACCCAAGAGTGAAGCCCTGGTGGACCCAGTCATCTCTTCCAACTGCCACAAAAATGACCACAATTATAACCAAAACACTCCCACATGGCCCTCATTTTCTTCCATATAGATATTCATCATAACTTCTGGCTAGAGGTTTCCATAAGTGGCGCAGCTCAAGACAGTGTCCAATATAAGCTTCTTTGCCCCTCATTTGCCTAAAGTAAGTGTGGCCTGCACACTCTTCCTGTCAACCAGGAGTGATCAAATAGGCCTGCCATTTATACTGCTCTGCTTCTACTATTTGAGGCCTACTGACTGTCAGGTATAGATTCTTATGTGGTTTGTAGTCATGAGACAACACTAGCACATCTGCAGGGCTTTGAAAAACTCATTTTACTCAAGGGTCAATAATCACACTTGATGGAGGTCAGGAACCTAACAGAGGAAGGTGAGAGACTTCATCCACAATGACTGATCTTTTTGAATTTTGTTTACGGATGCACACATGGGATATTTCTTTAGATCCATCAGGAGCTGACAATCTAAGCCCCAGCTTCACCGAGCGCCAAGAGGCTGATTCAACACATCCATTTCCAAAGCAATTAAGCGAAGAGCCACAGGTGATGCCCACTCATTTCCATTTGAATACTGTTTTCTTCAGGCTTCACAAAGGGGTGGCCTGAGCCAAAGACTTTCCTTACATTCAGGGCAACAGAAAAATAGGTAAGCAAATGGCCCAAAGCAGGGTTTCTCCACTGAGACTTTCCTGGTATCTGAGTTTCCTGATATCTGAGTTTTCTGACATGCTCCACTTCCCTTCAGATATCCAGTACATGGCCATGTGACAGAGCTTGGAGGTGCTACATAGCTTGGACACAAAACTTTGAGCCTATTCTGGAGAGTGTCCGGAATTCAGGAAGAAAACAGGAACTTAGAAAGATAGTAGGTTTTGCCCATTGATAAGGCTAGTCGCAGTCCATTCATAAATTGGCAGTATGAATGCTGGGAAGCTTTCTACTAGACAGAACACATCCATGATGCATTCTTTTTCTAATACTAAGACCACGGAGAGAGTGGGATACACAGTAATAGAAACACTCACCTTGTCAGAGGACATACTAGATACAGTCCTCTCCAAACCAAACAAATCGCCTTTCCTACATATTCTCAGAACATGAGACAAAACCACAAACACACACCCACACTCAAAAAGACACCACCTTTCCCAAAGTAGGTCTGTGACTATCCGGAGTGTCCTATGATGGGTGGGACATACTATATTTCCACGAAATGCACTGTGCTGTCTCAGTTCTGGTCTCCTTGGCCAACTCTGTGAAGTTGTCAAAAGTCACTGGTGAGCCACTACCTTCTTTCTCAGGAAAGGCCCCTCTTCTTAGCTTTCCTAGCATTTGGCCATCCTCACATAACTAGGTACCAAGAAAGACTGACTCTGTCCTTGGTTTACCCAAACAAGTGAGACCACTGGAACTGGGACTGGAACTGGCTGTGGTTGCCTGGCTTCCTGAATCCCAAGTTTAGAGAGTTCCATCACCAAGGAAGTTATGTGAGGTAACTTCCTTCAGGAAGTGAATGAAGTCACTGCCTTGGCAACCACTTTGTCCTAACAGTTGCTTCCAAGGGTCCCATGAGATGGAGGGTGCACCTACTTGCTGTGACATTTTCACAAGTTAGAATGGTATATCAACCATAGGCACCTGGGCACAGCTCTCCACACAGGCTTGGTTTGGTCCATCTTCTCTACATTAAGATGAAAGAGGCTGATTCAGACACATCCCTTCACCCTGACCAGGTTGTTTGCGATGGAAGTTGACTTTTCCTCCCTCAGGTCCTTCATTGCTGCCTACATCTTCTCCATGGATCATTTCTGTATTGACCTTTGAGGTTCTCAGCAGGTGGAAGATCCCCTACACTCCTGATTGTAAGATCAACTCTGTCCCTGCTTTTCTGTAAAGTTAGATTGAGGGAACAGTGTATGGTTAGGGTAATAACAGGTTCGATTTGGGTTAGGAATCATTCTGCATGATGAATAATGGCATTGGGAACCTGTGATATTTACAAGAATATACAGGTGAAATATAAGTATGAATACAGAAGTCTAGGTAAGATTTGAAGCCCAGAAGAGCATTGGGTCCTTGATTGGGATACTTAGCTTTGAAATACCTTCTGCACAGATGTCTCAGAAAAATCGATAAACAATGGCATAGGACCTTGTAAATTGGATGATTGAATGTAGAAGAAAACATCCACTTAAAAAGGGTAGTCGGTAGGATTGGAAAGATAGTCAGTAGGTTTAGGAAGAAGAGTGAGTATAGGATTTGGTCCAAAAGTTCTTTAGCAATAGGGTTTCTCGTAGAGAATGAATGTAAATGTCAGAACATGTGATGAGTCAGTCACAATGATTAACTAGGGAAAATATATAGGGAAGCAGATATCAATAGAGACATGAAGAAATCAGGCAAAGTATAAATTGATTGATAGGATTAGCATTTTCAACATGGTAGATGTTGAATATACAATCTTAGAAAAAAACAAATATTTAGCACCAATAGGATTAACATTTGCGAGCATTAGGCAATCTGGACTTGGATGTTTTTAGTAATCCATGCTCACTTTCCATTTAGGTTTTGGTACAATCATAAGTGTGAACTTTGCATTTTGTGTCCAGAATATTACTGTGATAAAGTGTATATGTAGATCAGGTGACATGAGTATTTCTTCCACCAATTCTGTGGTCAATATTTTGAAGATGTATAAATTAGTATTGGGTGTGCAAATAGGTCTACCCTGTGTCTACAAATATAGATAAAATGAATGAATTGACCATACTGTGAATAAATAATATAACTGGTTCCAACTTTAAATTATGGATTGAATTGATATCTGAAAATATACAGGAAATCTTATATTGATATACATACATTCATTACAACCATTTATAGATCTAATGGTAATATTAAGGTTATGGTTTGTCATGAAGAGTGTGTGAGGTTTGCTTCAAAAGCGATTATTGAAATCTAAAATGAAAAGTAGTTTCATGAAAAGACCAGACAAAAAACATGGAGGAATACATGTGTACTGAAGCAGGAAGTGATAGAAAGTGAAACAAATGCCTATAAATTTGAAAACTTGTGAATGAAATATATATCCTATGATGTGCATAAACTGAAGAAATAGTCATGTAACATTGTTGAATAAAAATGAATGTCATAATACACATCATGTACCATAGTAATCTACTTGCATTGATGTTAAAGTGGGTCAGATACTGTAGAAAAATTAGGACTTCTATGCACCATTCACTGAATTTAGATTTCAGTACTAGGAAACAATATGTATTTGAGGTGGATGAATATTTCTGAGAATAATTTTGTGAACATTTGATTATAAATCCACATACATGAATATGAATGCATTTAGGGATTGTATAATAAGACACATATATTTTATATTCTGAAAAATCTGGAGAGTGTATATATATATACACACACACACACACACACACACACACACACACACACACACAGACATTAAAAGGTAGCGATATATATGCCAATCGAAATTTATTATGAAATATATATCTTTCACAGATCCAAAAATATTCATTTTACTGAACATGGATTTATGTATTATCTTGTTCAACTAGGAAGCTCACCCGTAGTTTTAATTTTCAGTTCCAACAACGTTCAGGAGGAGTGATCTCTTTTGACAATTTGTATCTGCCAAGTCAGCCACCTCACAAAAGTGTACATGTGATACCAGGTAGGATTCTATATGTGCATACAAAAATACATGTGCTGAATAGGATACAGATAAAGGGCGACAGGAATTCACGGATTTGTTATCTTTAAAACACATGGAGAACTACTTCAATTTAATATTGACTTGATTTATAACACCTACCCTTTATCATACAAAAGGTAAGTCCAGCTATACACCATGCCTCCTCTGAACTGCTTGTATTTCTATTCTGTTTTGGTTATTTTGCTCCATCAATTTAGGATTGACACAGTCTGGCTGGGCACAATTCAGGAGCCACTTGTCAAAAGCTAACTTTATTTTTAGAACCACACACGCCAAAAAATAGCTCCTCGGGAAAAACACTCAGAGCACAACTGCCACCACCGGCTTCCCACAAGCTCTCAACCTCCCCTCTCCTCCTGCTCTTGAGGTCAATTGGCTGGGTTGTTTGAGCAGAGCCAAAAAAGTCCCCCAAAAAGCAGCTCCATAATTTGAAAGGGTGGGGAAACAGCCCAATGGGCATCACCGCAGAGGAGCCAATCAGCTAGATGTTGCTGGGGCCGCTGTGAGCCAACCATCAGCTGGCAGTCTGAAAGTTTGCTTTGGCCCCTTGGGCTGTGGCTCTCAACATCTAACCCTCTCTATTTAAACAACAAGCATGTGGCTTAGGGACCATGCCTGCCTTAGGTTGTCCAATAGTACATATGATTCTTACCCATTATCGAATGAGCTGACCTCAAGGTGTCAACCTCCTGTCTTAGATTGGTACCATTGTAATTGGATCTTACCCGTCACTGACTACAGGTCCAGTATACATCCACACCTGTGGAGAGGTCTTTGTACCAGCGGGCGGGTGAGGCTCTTTGCCTCATCTCTGTTGGCCCCCTAATTTTAGCTGAACAACCATGACAAGCAGAAGGGAGGAAGATACACCAAGGCAATTGATGGCTCTTTTTGAAAAAATTGTACCACCGATGACATCATCAGAGAAATACCCCAACACTACCACACGTCACTGCACCAACAGATAGTTCACAATGCAGGCAGGTGAGTTCACAATGCATACAAGTGATACATAGTCCAGGCAAGTTCTGCAAGCAGTTCAGTGATGGCTATTGCAGAAGCTGTAGATTGGTTTTATCTTTGACTTCACATGCACTGGGATGAAGATAGAAATTCTGGCAACAATGCCTAAAGAAAGAATTATGTAACATTCCAAAAGGCACTAAAAGAAAACAATTTTCTTAACAATTTACATTGTCTAGAAGAGAATTATTAAATATAATGAAAAGAAAAGGTGGATCCAACATGGCGGCGGGCAGAGAGGCTGCGCTTTTAATGCACTCCCAGTGATGGGGTCATAAAGTCGCAAGGATAACTCTTTGATTCTACCAACGGAGATTCTCCTAGCAAAATTCCACTGAAGGGAGACTGCCCGGGAGCTACAAGAATTTTTTTGAAGCGTCTGTGTGACCCGGACGAGTGGGACCCTGCCACTAGACGCGGAGTTCGAGATTCACCAGCCACAGTCTGCGCACTGCGGGCACAGCTGCAGATCCGTCCACCAGCCCGCAGCCAAAGTGACTGGGTCCTGCTAGACGCCGAGACACAGCTTGGCAGGAAGAAGTCTTTAGCCAAGCCTCCACGTGCCAGGAGCTGAGGTGAACTGGGCCGGACCAGTCCCACCCCTCCCCTCGGTCAATCCGGCAAGAAGCCTGGGGCCCACCATAGCAGAGAGGTGACATCATCGGAGTTCGGCCGGCGAAATTCCTTCCCAGCAAATTCCACTTTAGCAGGTGTGTGACTCCCCATACTGATACAAGCAGCCAGGAAACTTCATTGACTTCTCAGGGGTCGTGTCCGTAGGATAGCAGAGGGGAGCCCAGAACCCAAGGCCCCCATATCACCAGTGGTGACCCCTAAGGTCTTATCCGCCAGTTTACCACAGCACTGAGGATTAAAAGGGGCACTCGGTGGGGCTGCAAGTGTAACTAGATCTCTGGAGAATCACTTCTGGGGAACAGGACCTGGCTGGCAGGCTGACAGGAGGAAGGGGGTTAAGAGCTGGAGAAGTGAAATGGCTCTGGACTGACAAGTCTGAGAGACCCCCAGAAGACGCCCTACAGGGATAGCTCTCGGCAGGTAGAGAGCAGACACTCCGCTTGGAAGGCACAGCTCCGCCTACTGGAAGAGAAGAAGGTGGATCTCTAAGACTTTAATTTTTTTGTTGTTGTTGTTGCTGTTGTTGATATTTTTTTCTCTCCTACTTCTCTCCCTGTTCCTTCCCCCCTTTTCCTTCTCTCTTTCTATCCCATTTCAAGTTTTATTGTTCTTTTCATTCCCCTCTAATCTATCTCTCCCTCTATCCTTTTTTTCTTTTTAAGAGCACCTTCATTCTCCTACCCCCCAACTCTCATTCCAAGCATTACATCTTTCATTGTGTGTAATTGTCTAAATGCAAATAGGTGAATGTCTCGAGTCTGTCTATAAGACTCCTAAATACCTAGCTACTACCAACACCCTGATCCAATTGCCTGGTAGTATCCACCTTCAGTGGAGCAATCTTCTAAAGTAGCCGAGACATACTAACCATTGTACCACCAGAGCACCCAACCTAAACATATAGTCCTAAGAACAAACAGCAAATCATTATATGCATACAGAACCTAGAAGCCTTATATGAATTAAATGAATCAGCTTTAAAGTACAACAAAGCCCAAAATTTTTAGGCATAATCTTCCACCACAAAAGAGAGACAACAGAGATATACAAAGCCAAAACAAATGTATAGGAGAAAGCAGTTACAAAGCAGTCAAACAGAGCTGGAAAGCAACGTGAACAATATGAAAAAACAAGGGAAAAAGGGGTTACAAACAATGCAGGACAATCTAAATATACAGGAGGACCTAGAAGAATCAGAAATATGGACAGGGAAAGAAATCAAGGCATTCCTAATTCAGATGGAACGGAATATTAGAGAAGACATGAGACAGCAAATCCAACCATTGAAAGTATATTTTGAAGAGGAACTAACCACACAAATTAAATCCGCAAAGAATGAGCTTTATCAGGAGATAGAGGTGTTAAAAAATAATCAAGTTGTAATCATAGAAATGCAAGAAACCGTAAATCAGATTAAAAGCGCTAATGAGAATATTACAAACAGACTAGATCAAGTAGAAGTCAGAACATCAGATAATGAAGACAAAGTATATCAACTTGAAAAGAATATAGTCAACACAGAAAAGATGTGAAATCAAACATATAACACAAAACACAAGTGCACACATAATATAATACATACAACACATGACATAATATTAAAGGCCTTATGACTTTTTACAGGTGAAATCTCCATTGCAATGTCTAAAAACTCTATTGTCCAAAAATAGAACTGATCAGCAAAACATTAACCTAGTTCTGTATGAGCTAAAAAAAACAAAATAAAACTTCATGATATGAGAAAGGGGAATAATAAAATAGATTTGAAAAAAACATTCTGGTTCTGTCACAGATGTAAGAACAGCCAAACTGGAGTTCTGCATATCAGCTCTTATTGATTTGAGCCAAATCATCTTATTTTTGGTCTGTAGAAATCTCTTTAGTTAATCTCTCTGGAATCCAAATTGGCTGCTGTTCTCCCTGTGGAAACACAAAAACAGACGCCGGACTCCAGACAATTACTTGGTCAGGACCTTTCCATTGTCCTGTTAGAATATCCTTCCAAAGTACCTTGGGCTTATGTACATTTTTTGGACATATATGCCTTTCTGCAGCACTAAGCCCTGATGAACCCAAATTTAAAAAGTTTAGAGTAAAAGGGTTATTTTAAGTTTACCTTTGGGGAATATATACCCCTTCCCAATTTGTTCTTTTTGCTTTAATATGTACGTTTTAATAGTTTCATGTGCTCTTTCAACTATGCCTTCTCCCTGTGGATTGTATGGGATTCCTGTTATATGAGTAATGCCAAATGATGAGCAAAATTGTTTAAAAGAAGTAGAAGTATAAGCAGGGGCATTATCTGTTTTTAACTCTTTTGGAACGCCCACAGTGGCAAAATTTTGTAAGCAATGAGCTATAACATCTTTAGTTTTTCTCCAGCAAGAATGGAGCCCATCAAAAATCCAGAAGAAGTATCAACTGTAACATGCAAATATTTTAATTTTCCAAATTCTGGCAAGTTTCTGACGTTCATCTGCCAAATATGGTTAGGTATCAATCCTCTAGGATTGACTCCAAGATTAACTTGTGGTAAAAAGGTCACACAATTTTGACATTGTTTTATTATTTGTCTAGCTTGTTCCTTAGTTACTTTGAAACACTTTTGTAAGTATTAGCATTGACATGAAACTTTTTATGAAAATTTGTAGCTTCTTCTAGTGTATAGAAAATATGTATGAATGTCATGTGTTGTTTTATCTGCTAAATAATTGCCCAAACTAAGGGCTCCAGGCAATCCTGTATGTGTCCTGAAATATCCTATAAAAAACGGATCTTTCCTGTCCCAGATTAGACTTTGTATAGTCGAAAGCAAAGAGAAAATAGTAGAGGAAGGGGAAATCCTTCTACCATCTTCAAGTGATACTATAGCACTAACTATATACTGATTATCGGAAAATAAATTAATTACAGATGCTTTAAGCATCACAAAAGCTTGTAATACTGCATTAAGCTCTACATTTTGAGCTAATTGTTTGGGTACTAAAAATGTAAAAGTTTGATCAGGTGTAAATATTACTGCTGTATCATTATTTGACCCATCAGTGAATATATTTGTAGCATTTATAATAGGTGTTTTTCTTGTCATTTTTGGAAAAATTACATGATGTGATGACCAAAAAGACAATAAAGGATTAGATGGTAAGTGGTTATCAAATGAAACATTAGATTTGCACATGATTATTGCCCAAGAATTTAACTAATTATCTAAATCATCAATTTGATTCATAGTATATGGAGTAATAATTTTATCTTCTTGGGTTGTATTATAGTTATAGTAGAAATATTCAAGTAAAAGAGAAGGTCTCTCGAGCTAGTCAGACAGAGATAAAAATTCAATTAAAAGAGAAGGTCTCTCTAGCTAGTTAGACAGAGGAAAAAATCAAGTGATTGATCCTGATAATGTGTCTGAATCAGCCTCTTGGACCTGTGTGAGGTTGTGGCTTAGATTCTCATCACCTGATGGATCATTCCGTGTGTGAATCCATACCCAAAATGGCCAAAAGTGCAGTCCCTGTGGATGAAGTCTCTTGCCTTCCTTTGTAAGTCTACTGAACTCCATCAAGTGAGAATACGCATCCTTTGTGTCAAATGAGTTCTTCAAAGCCCTGGAGAGTCTAGCACATAGGTTCTTGGGTTTTCTCATGACTCCAATTCACATAAAAATATCTATACCTGACAGTCAGTAGGCCTCAAATTGGAGAAGCAGAGGTGTATTAGGGGCAGGCCTATTTGATCACACCTGGTTCACAGGAAGGGTGTCCAGGCCACCATGACTTTAGGCAATGAAGGGCAAGAAAGCTTATTTTGGACACTGTCTTGGACTTCGCCACTCATGGAAACCTCCAGACAGAGCGTAGTATGAGAGTGTATATATGGAAGAAAATGAGGACCATGTGGGAGTGTTTTGGTTTTAATTGTGGTCATTTGTGTGGTAGTTGGAAGATATGACTGGGTATACCTGGGCTGAACTCTGGTGTGATTCCCCTTAGAGACTGAGTTCTAGAGCTGACTTAGAGAAGTGTTATCATGAAATATGTTGGGATTTTAGTTGGTCACGCATGAGAGTCGCCCTTGGAAACCGAGATCTAGGCCCAGGTTTGCTTTCCACAGAGCACTGGGAATCTAATCCAGGATATCCCATGGTTATATTCTGAAAGACATGGCAGCCATAGTTGAGAGTCAAAACACACATGTACCTCACATTGTAGACAGCAATAGGTCTGGCTTCCTGTGAAATTTTGGCCACTCTTTGGAAGCCTTGTCTGTGAGATTTCTCCAGAGCTTTCATTGAAATGAGCTTCCTCACCATTTAATTGTTCCTGAATGAAGTTAAACACACAGTGCCTCCAACATCATTCTTGTAAAATGGCTAGATAAATACCATGAAATTTTTGAAATTCCCATGACCATGAAAATGGTGTAGAACAGAGATGCCAGTAAGTTGGAGCCTGATGTGAAATGGGCCTAGAAAAGTCGTGTGCAGTTGTGTGATAAAATATCTGTGGTGGGGCAATGTGGATCTGCCATTGGCTTCCAAATGGCTTGTGACTGACATGGTGCACCCAGCAGACCCTTCTATGTAAAGGCATCTTGTTATGTGGAGAGTTTTCAGGGCAATGTTCAGAATCAGATTGCTATGGTTAAGGATGCAAGCTATGTGGGATTGAAGCCTGGTTGGTTCATTATCATGCAGAACCTGACACACCACACGTGACAGAACTCCCTTTAGCACTGTGTCCCAGTTTAACTCCTTGTATTTTGTGAAGCAAATACCAAACTCACATTGCAGCAGCAAGAAACACATCGACAAGTGGAGGATGGCCAGATGGCTTTACAGTCCACACGGAAAGAGTTTGCCCGCAGTGGCCACAGTTTACCCACAAAGAGAGAATTCAGCACTGCTGCCTCATGTTCATTAGAAAATAAGAAACCATGTCCTCCAGGTCACTTAGATACATACCTAGCTTTGATGGTCTCTCTACAAAAAAAGCTAAAACTCCTGACAACAACAAATATTTCAAGTGCCCAAACTCAGAGGCAGTTTCACCAGAAGTCTTTAGTCCAGAAGAGCTCCATTTTTGTGGAGTATTTACCTGTCCCTTACTTTTGGAAACTCCTCTACCACCTTCAAGGTTGTGAACTCTTGAGCATATTACATTCCAGATATGTATTCACAGATTTTCTAACTCGTCCACTCTAATTGTATTTTACTTGGAGTGAAGGTAAAGTCAAGGCATTGTTCTGGATTAGAGTGGGAAGATTTTTGTGAAGCACATATTTACATACACATTGGATTCATTTTCCTATTTTCAATTCAAAATGCTGAATGCCTGACACTAATGCATACCCTACTAGACTCTGACTACTAATTCTAATATGATGGAGAAAAATAACCCAAACCGAATAGAAATACAAGCAGTTTAGACGAGACATAGTGTATTGCTGGACTTGCCTTTTGCATTATACAGGGTAGGACTTATAAATCTAGTCAATATTTTGTTGAAATAGTTCTCCATGTGTTTTTAAAGTTAACAAATAGATGAATTCCTCTCTGCCTTTCTCTGTAGCCAATTCAGCACATGTTATTTCATATGCACATATTGAATCATACCTGTTATCACATGTACATTCTTGTGAGGTGGCTGACTTTGCAGATACAAATTGGGAGAAGAGATCACTCCACCTAAACACAGTTGGAACTGAAAATTCAACCTATGGGTGAGCTTCGTAGATGAACAACATGATAAATAAAATCATGTTCAGTATAATGAATATTTTTGGATCAGTGGATGATATACATTTCATGATGAATTTCGATTTCCATATATATTGCTACTTTTTAATGTCTGTGTGTGTGTGTGTGTGTGTGTGTGTGTGTGTGTGTACACTCTCCAAGTTTTTCATAATATGAAATATATGGGTCTCAATGTACACTCCCTAAATTTATTCGTATTCATGTATGTGGATTTATAATCAAATATTCAAAAGATTATTCTCAGAAATATTCATCCACCTGAAATACATATTTGTTTCCTAGAAATAAAAACTAACTTCTGTGAATGGTGCATACGAATCCTAATATTTCTACAGTAACTGACCCAGTTTAACACCAATGCAAGTAGATAATTATGGAACGTGATGTGTATTTTGATGTTCATTTTTAGTCAACACTTGTACATTACTATTTCTTCAGTTTATGCACATCATAAGATATATGTTTCATACACAAGTTAGCAAATTTATTGGCATTTGTTTCACTTTCAATAACTTCATTCTTCTGAACACATGTATTCCTCCATGTTTTTTAACAAGACTTCTTTCTAAACACATTATTTTCGATTTCCATAATCACTTTTGAAGCATAACTCACACACTCTTCATGATGAAATATCACCTTAATATTACCATTAGAAGTATAACTGGTTGGAATGAATGATTTTATATCAACATTAGATTTTCTGTATATTTTCAGATATCAACTCAATCCATTATTTAAAGCGGACCAATTATATTATTTATTCACAGTATGGTCTATTCTTGCATTATCTCTATATTCTTAGACAGATACTACACCACTTTCTACCCCCAATACTCATTTATACGTCTTCAAAATATTGTTCCCAGAAATGGTGGAAGAAATACTCATGTCACCTGATCTACATATACATTTTATCACAGTAATATTCTGGAAAATAAAGCAGAGGTCACACTTATGATTGTACCAAAGTCTAAATTTAAAGTGAGCATGGATTTCTAAAAACATCCATGTCCAGGTTGCCTAATTCTCTCAAATGTCAATCCAATTGTTGACTACATATTTGTTTCTTTCTAAGATTATATATTCAAACTCAACCCTGTTGAAAATGTCTAATCCTATCACTCACTTTACTTTGCCTGATATCCTAATGTCTCTATTGATATCGGCTTTCCTTCATAAATTCCCAGTTCATCATTTTGACTGTTCATTTGTGCTGACATTTACATTCACTCTCTACCTGAAACCCAATTGCTAAATAACTTTTGGTCCAAATCCTATACTCACTCTTCTTTCTGAATCTACCAACTATCTCCCAAATCCTACTGACTATCCTTTTTTGAATGGATGTTCTCTTCGACATTCAATCATTCAAGGTACAAGGTCCGATGCCATTGTGTATTGATTTATCTGAGACATCTGTGCAGGACATAATTCAAAGCTAAGTCTCACAATCAAGGGCCCAATCCGTTTCTGGGCTTCAAATATTACTTAGATTTCTGTTTTCATACATATATTTCACCTCTATATTTTTATAAATATCACAGATTTCCAATACCATTATTCATCCAGCAAAATGATTCCTAACCCAAATCGAACATGTAATTAACCCAAACCATATACTATTCCCTCATTCTAACTTTATAAAAGAGCAGAGAAAGTGTTGGTCTTACAATATAGGAATGTAGGGGATATACCACCTGCTGAAAACCTCAAAGGTCCATGCAGAAATAATCCCTGGAGAAGATGTAGGCAGCTATTAAGGACCTGAGAGAGCAAAAGTCATCTTCCATGGAAAACAACCCTGTCTGGAGAGGGGTTGTGTCTGACTGAGTGTCTCTGTTCCTAATGTACAGAAGATGGACCAATCCAGGCCTGTGTGCAGAGCTGTTCACGGGTGCCTATGGGTGATATAGTATTCTAACTGGTGAGAGGGTCACGGGAAATAGGGGCAGCATCTATCTCATGGGACCCTTGGAAGCAACTGTTAGGAAAAAGTGGTTGCAAAGGCAGTGACCTCATTCAGTTCCTGAAGGAAGTGACCTCATCTCTATTCCTTGGTGATGGAACTCTCTGAACTTGTGATCCAGGATTCCAGGCACCCAGAGCCAGTCCTAGTCCCAGTCCCAGTGGGCTCATTTGTTTGGATTTTGTAAGGACAGAGTCAGTCTTTCTTGGTATCTATTGATGTGAAGATGGCCAAATGCCAGGAAAGCTTTGAAGACTGGCCTTTCCAGAGAAAGCAAGTAGTGGCTCACCACGGGCTCCTGACAATTTCACAGAGTTGGCCAAAGAGACCAGATCTGAGACAGGACAGGCCATTTTGGAGGTACATAGTAAGGCTCACCAGTGAGAGTACACTCCGAATAGTCACAGACCTACTTGGAGGAAGGCGTTGCCTTTGTGGTTTTTGTTGTGTGTTTGTGGTTTTATCTCATGTTCTGAGAAAAGGTAAGAAAGGCGGTTTGTTTGGTTTGGAGTGAACTGTTTCTAGTAAGTCGTTTGACAAGGCAAGTGTTTCTATGTCTGTGTATCCCAATGTGTCTGTTTTTGTAGACATTAGAAAAGAGAATGCATCAATGGATGTGTCCTGTCTAGTAGAAAGCTTCCCAGCATCAATCCTGCCCAATTTATGAATGGATTGTGGCTTGCATTATCGAAGGGCAACACCTACAAACTTCCTAAGTTCCCATTTTCTTCCTGAATTCTGGCTACACTCAAGAATAGGCTCATGGTTTTGTGTCCAAGATATTTACCACCTCCAAGCTCTGTGATATGGCCATGTACTGGATAGCTGAAGGGAATGGCGAGCATCTCAGAAAACTCAGATATCAGTGTGACCAGTAAAGTCTCAGTGGAGGAACCCCGCTATGGGCCTTTTACTTACCTATTGTTCTTTTGCCCTGAATGTCAGGAAGGGCTTTGCCTCACGCCACCCCTTTCTGAAGCCTGAAGAAACTAGTTTTCAAATGGAAATGAGTGGGCATCACCTGTGGCTCTTTGCTTAACTGCTTTGGAAAGGGATGTGTCTGAATCAGTCTCTTGGCCCTGTGTGAGGCTGTGGCTTAGATTACCAACACCTGATGGATGTAAAGAAAGATCCCATGTGTGCATACAAAATCAAAATGGCAAAAATTCGCAGTCATTGTAGATGAAGTCTCTCGCCTTTCTCTGTAAAGTTCCTGACCTCCATCAAGGGGAATAGGGATCCTTTGGGTCAAATGAATTCTTCAAAACCATGCAGAGGCAAATCCATAAGTGCTTCGGTTTTTTCTTGACTCCATTTCACATAAAGAATCTAAACGCCAAAGTCAGAAGGCCTCAAATTGGAGAAGTGGAAAAGTATTAATGGCAGACTTATTTGATCACTCCTGGTTCACAAGAAGGGTGTCCAGGCCACCGTGACTTTAGTCACACACACACACACACACACACACACACACACACACACACACATATATATATATATATATATATATATATATACACTCTCCAGATTTTTCAAAATATGAAATATGTGTCTTATTTTACACTCACGAAATTCATTCATATTCATATACGTAAATTTATAATCAACTTTCCAAAGATTATTCTTAGAAATATTCATTAACCATAAAAACATATTTCTTTCCTATACTGAAAAGTAACTTGAGTGAATGGTGCACACAAATCCTAATATTTCTACAGTACCTGACCCAGTTTAACATCAATGCAAGTAGATTCCAATCGGACATAATGTGTATTTTGACGTTCATTTTTATTCAACACTGGTAGATTACTATTTCTTCAATTTATGCACATCATAGGATATATATTTCATCCACAAGTTAGAAAATTAATAGGCATTTGTTTCACTATCAATCATTTTCTGCTTCAGAGCACATGCATTCCTCCATGTTTCTCGACTGGTCTTTTCATGAGAAAAGGGATGGACAAGGCAAGGTAAGGCAACTAAGATAGCACCGAAGACACGGAAACAGTCCTATTTGGTTGCAACCGGATTTAGAGGGCATTGCTTCTGTTGTAATCATTTAATCCCCTGCACCCCAAGTTTAAATTGTTTCAGAATTTTGTACCCAACATGGATGGGAGGGGCTCAGAAGTTCACAATCTGCAGAAGTTTATAAAAAGCAGTTTTTGTTTCTGTTTTTTTTTTTTTTCTCTATTCTGGGCAAGTTAACATTTTAAGGATACCGGGAATGGGGCAGAGCTATTTTCTTCTCTTTTTTTTTTCTCTCAGCCAGATGTTACCATGGAGCCCAGTTGGTAACTTCTTTATCTTAGAAATGTAGCCATCTCTGTGAAGCCCCAGCTCAAGGCCAGAGGCCTTGTTTACATATTGCCAGCATTATGACTGACTCTTTCCAAACACATTATTTTCGATTTCCATAATCACTTTTGTAGCAAAACTAACATATCTTCATGATAAACCGTAACCCTAATATTAATATTAGATGTATCATTGGTTGGAATGAATGATTGTATATCAATATAAGATTTCTTATATATTTTCAGATATCTATTCAATCCGTTATTTAATGTGGAACCAGTTATATTATTTATTCACTTATGGTCTATTCATGCATTATCTGTATATTCAATGACACAGTGTACACCTCTTTGTACCCCCAATACCCATTTATATGTCTTCAAAGTATTGCTCCCAGAAATGGTGGAAGAAACACTCATGTCACCACATCTACATATACATTTTATCACAGTAGTATTCTGGAGACAAATGTAAAGGTCACACTTTTGATTGTACCAAAGCCTAAATGGAAAGTGAGCATAGATTACAAAAAACATCCATGTCAAAGTTGCCTAATGCTCTCAAATGACAATCCTATTGGTGACTACATATTTGTTTCTTCTTAAGATTATATATTCTAACTCAATTCTGTTGAAAATGTCTAATCGTATCACGCACTTTATACTTTGCCTGATTTCGTAATGTCTTTATTGATATCTGCTTTCCTACATATTTTTCCCACTTCATTATTGTGACTGTTCACATGTGCTGACATTTACATTCACTCTCTAACCGAACCCCTATTGCTAAAGATATTGTTTTCCAAATCCTATACTCACTCTTCTTCCTAAACCTACCGACTATCTTCTTAATCTTACCAACTATCCGTTTATGACTGGATTTTCTCTTCTACATTCAAACATCCAAGTAATGTTCCTGCAAGCGTCGGTGGAAGAGATCACCAAGATAGTGTCTCATGCAACAGCAAGGGGTTAATTGGGGGTCCAGCAAGCTGGGGCTCAGAGCTCACATGAATAGAGCAGAGAGCCCTGAGAACAGCTTAAGCAGAGCTTATATACATTCCTTGGAGAGGGCAGGGATGGAAATTTATTGATGGGTCAGAGCGAGTGGGTGGTTAGTGTGAAACTGGGTGAGGGAATACATTCTGCAATTTGGCAGTTGGGGACAGCACAATCTGGGAACAAGATTACAAACAGTTCTCAATATTTCAACAGTGTTTTGTTAAGCATACAGAAAAACAGGAAGTTACAAGTACCTTTTTTATTAACCTTTCATTCCCCACTTCTTCTTCTTGCTACTTTTAATCATAAAAGTGATTATTGGGACGTGTCACATTCTATGTCTGCTAGTGGGGTATTACCATAAGTTTAACTTATCCAATTTGAGCTTGGAGAAAAGAAATTACATGGTTGAGCAAACAGGGTTTTATAGTTAGCAATAATATGAGGATTATTATTGGACAGGCCAGGGTTGATAAAAGCGTAGATAAGCAGGGGGACTGTGTGAACCAAGACTCAAACCACCCTTTTTGGGCCTCTCTCTCTCGTTGACGCTTTTCAAGGCATCCTTTTATTTTACTCAAAGGTTTTTTTTACAACCTCAGTATGGTCGGCATCAAAACAACATTCTTACATCAATGCAGCACAAAGGCCCCCTTCTCTCATGAAGAGGAGGTCCAACTCTCAACTGGAGTGTAAAACAACTTCAGAGAGACATGTAAAAGATTCCTGCAAAGCTGTGATGGAGGTTTCTATTATCTTTAAGTTTTGGTCTCTTGCTGCTTCTATTTGGGTCATTTGTTGTGTACCATGGAGCAGGGCAGTGGTTCCTGTGACTACCACTGCCGCAACTCCAATTCCTAATATGATGGCTAAAGTGAGGGATATATGTTCCCAGTGGAACCGGGTTGTATGCCCCCGTGTTTGAACTTCAAATGAACCTGGGTCATTATAGAGCAATCTGGGAGACATCTTCACCATTACACAATTAATCACATCTGTTGACCATTTCATGAAAACATGAACAATGTTTAAGTATATAGAATTATACTGTTGTAGGGACGGACAAGGCACGGCACTTAAGATAGCACCAAAGACAGGGAAACAGTCCTATTTGGTTGCAACCGGATTCAGAGGGCATTGCTTCTGTTGTAATCAATTAACATCCTGAACCCCAAGTTTAGGTAGTTTCAGAATTTTGTACCCAACATGAAAGAGAAGGGACTCAGAAGTTCACAGTCTGCAGAAATTCACAAAAAGAAGCTTTTTTTTCTGTTTTTTTCTTTATTGTGGGCAAGTTAACTTTTCAAGGACACCTGGGAGGCAGAGAGCTTTTTTTTTCCTTTTCTTTTATCCCCCTGCCAACTGTTACCATGGAGCCCAGTTTGGAAATTTTTATCTTAGAAATGTAGCCATCTCTGTGAAGCCCCAGCTCAAGGCCAGAGGCCTTGTTAACATATTCTGTGAAAAACTATTAAGGGGGTGTCTAGCTTAGGAGTGCTGATTTTTCCAGCCAGTAGCCAAGTAGAAAAGGGCAACAGAAAAAGAGGAAGTTAATCTACACTGAACTCATTTATAGAGACTCTTTTGCTGAAAGTCCTAAAGTCAGCCATGGTGAAGACTTCTGGAGAAGTTCAGTGAAGATTTTTCTGTGGGCCTGGTACAGAGGGGGAAGACGGGGAAGGCGGGGGGTGAGAGCAGCTCCGTGGATCTGAGAATAAGGAAGGAGAGATGTAAAGGAATAATGGGAAAGGGGTTTGGGATTTTCCTAGCAACATAAATTGAGCAGTAGAATCGGTAGAGCAGAAAGGAAGACGGGAGTGAGTATCCCAAAAAGCCTGTGAGGGACTTTAAATTCTTAGTAACCTGTTTTCAGTGATGACAAAGCAACTTTAAAGGCCATTTTCATTACATCTTCGATAGGTGTCTGAGGGCTCTCCTAAGCTGGTTTGAGCTTTGGGTTAAGTGGTAAGAGGACCTGGTGGGACCCGGTGTGGGCACTGACAAGAAAAGAGAGAAGTGAGTGGATGGATGGGTACCTCAGTACCTGCTACCTCAGCAAGAGGGCAATGCTCTGAGAACCGGCGGAGGTTTCGGTTTTTGATCTAGTAATTGGAGAAGAGAAATCAGGTTTGCTGAGGTGGGACTGACAGCAGAGAGTCTATAGCAGAAGGCTGAGTTTGAGGAACTATTGGAG
The DNA here is from genome assembly GCF_048772815.1 of Callospermophilus lateralis. NCBI lineage: Eukaryota > Metazoa > Chordata > Mammalia > Rodentia > Sciuridae > Callospermophilus > Callospermophilus lateralis. The sequence continues at coordinate 642,289 of NW_027513904.1, forward strand.
AAGCATAGTTCAAGATGTGAGCGAAAGAGGAAAAAGGCCTTCACATAGGGGAATTTCCTTTAACCCTTTTGAGCACTTGCAGAAGTTAAAAAGGTCACACAGAATTTGAGGATCTAGAGACTCCTCTGTTGGCCATCAGTTTGGGTTTTCTAAGTGGTAATATGGCCAATGCTGTGTACTTAATTTGATGAGGATTTTGGGTTCCACCAGGCAGCCCCTGTATGCTCAAATCCCCATGACTTACAGAAGAAGTCGGCTTTTCCCCCACACAGCCGTGGCGGTTTGTGGCTTTGATAGTCTGCCGGGCAAACATACTAATATAGGCTAGCCAACCTGCATCTGGCTTGCCTGTCCCTACAACCATAATGTTTGTTTCCATTATCTATGGTACGGAAAGGATTTAATGGAATTTTAGTGAGATCCTCTTCATCAGTGATATCCTAATAGGAAAGACCTATAGCCAGCTGACAAATGTCTGGGTGGAGAGATGGCCACCAGGTCCCTAAGGGGGCTGTATGCAAGATAGACCATACTTCTTGTCTAGTAGTATTTGTGATCAGCCATCGCTGCTGAAGTGACTGATGAGCGTTAGGACTACGGGTGGCCAAGGAGAGAGTCTATAGCCTTACCCACGTGGCGAATATGCAATTTGAAAGGGTTAACAGTCTTTTCCATTTTTCAGCCAGAGTCTGGACATGGCACAGGCTTGAGATGAGAGGCATGGATCCAGGAAGTGATTCCCTCTACTTTTACTGCTGTAGGTGTTATAAGTAGCACCTGGAATGGTCCTTTCCAGCGGGGTTCCAGGGATGACACCTGATGTCATCTTATGTAGAGGAAGTCTCTTTCTTGATATCAATGTGGATTCCCCTCGTCCCCAGGTTGGAAGGCAGTGGCCAGCTGTTTCCACAGGTATAGCTGAGTTCTTACAAGAGATTTAAGTATGTCAAGCAAGGGTGTGTGGAAGGGATCCTTAGGTCTTAGAGTCGAGGTTAGGTCTCTTAGTGTAGGAAGGGCCCCATAGAGAATTTCATAGGGGGTGAGGTTACACAAAGAAAGAAAGGGAGTATTTCTTGCATGAAACAGTGCATAAGGCAGAATCATAGTCTAATCTTTTATGCCGGTCTCTAAGCTTAATTTTGTTAAGGTCTCTTTAATGGTTCTATTTATTTTTTTTAAGTGTCCTGAGCTCTGGGGTCTATAAGCACAATGTAACTTCCAATTAATCCCCAGGGTCCTGGCTAACCCCTGATTTACCTGGCCCATGAAGGCTGTTCAATTATCAGACCATATTAAATTAGGCAGGACGTGTCTTTGATAAATATCTTTCAGGATCTTCTTGACCACAATTTGTGCCGGTTTTCTTTTCTTTTTTTTTTTTTTTTTGGTGGGAAAGGCTTCAATCCATCCTGAAAATGTATCTACAAAGACTAGGAGATATTTAAGTCCATACCTTGCTGGCTTAATTTCAGTAACGTCCACTTCCCAGAATTGTCCTGGTCTGGTTCCTCATAGGTGCTTTCCTGCAGGAAGCTTGGAAGGGTAAGCATTAACCAATTGACAGAACTGACAGGCTTTTGTTACCCATTCAATTATTTCCTTTCACTGTGAGTGAATTAGTCTAAAACTCTGTTCTTGATCCTACAGTAATGCCGGCAGTTTTTTTGAACCAAGTTGATTAAGTTGATGTACATTTTTAATGTAGTGTAGGGCTTTCTGAAATTGCAGGCTGGGCTCAGTGAAGTTGAGGAGTTCAGTGTCAGTGTTCTTAGATGTTATCAAAAGCTTGCTGGTGCTCAAGGGTCCATTGGAATTGGGCATTCTCATTTAACAGCGGGTATAAAGGAGCAGCTAAGAACACAAACCCAGGTCCATAACCTGCTAAAGCCAGCAGTCCCAAGAAACTCTCTATGTTGTCTCCTGTTAAATGGGGGTGGTATCTGCACAACGGTTTGTTTTCTGGGCTCAGTGAGCCATCATTTACCACGCCTAAGGAAATACCCCAGGAAGATTACTTCTTGCTTGCAAATTTGGGCCTTTTTGTCCAAAGCTCTCTACCCAAGTTGAGCAAGCTCAGATAATAGTGCTTGGGTCTCAGACTCACAGTTTTCTTTGGTGTTGGCTGCCAGTAGCTGGACATCCACATATTGAAGCAGAATGACTTCGGGGTGCGTAGTTCTGAAGTTGTAGAGATGTCTGTGAAGGGCTTCATCAAAGAGAGTGGGGGAGTTTTTGAACCCCTGTGGAAGTCGAGTCCAAGTTAGTTGACAAGACGTTCTGGTTTCTGGGTCTACCTACTCGAAAGCAAACAGCAACTGACTATCTTTATGCAGAGGCAAGCAAAAGAAAGCATCTTTTAAGTACAGAACAGTATAGCATTTTCACTCGGCCACAGCAAAGAGGTTATTGGGGGTCCAGCATGCTGGGGCTCAGAGCTCACTTGAATAGAGCAGAGAGCCCTGAGAACAGCTTTAACAGAGCTTATATACTTTTCTTGGAGAGGGCAGAATGGGAAATTTATTGATGGGTCAGGGCGAGTGTGCGGTTTGCATGCACCCGGGTGAAGGAGTATATTCTGCAGTTTGGCAGTTGGGGACAGCACATCCTGGGAACAAAATTAGCAAACAGTTCTCAAGATTTCAACAGTGGTTTGTTAAGCATACAGAAAAACAGGAAGTGACAAGTGCCTATTAACCTTTCACCAAAGCAAAATGGAAAGTGAGCATTGATTACTAAAAGCAACCATGTCCAGGTTGCCTAATGCTCTCAAATGTCAATCCTATTGGAGGCAACATATTTCTTTCTTCCTAAGATTATATATTCAACCTCAACCATGTTGAAAATGTCTAACAATATTACATTATACTTTGCCTGATTTCCTAATGTCTCTATTGATATCTGCTTTCCTACATATTTTCCCCAGTTCATCATTGTGACTGACTCTTCATATGTGCTCATATTTATGTTCACTCTCTACCCAAAACCCTATTGCTAATGAAACTTTCGTTGAAATCCTATATTCACTCTTTTTTCTAAACCTACTGACAACCTTCCTAATCCTGCCGACTATTCCTTTTTGACTGGATGTTCTCTAAGACATTTAATCATCCAAGGTACAAGGTCCTTTGCCATTGCACATTGATTTATCTGAGATATCTGTTCAGAACATAATTCAAAGCAAAGTATCTCACTAAAGGGCCCATTGCCCTTCAGGGCTTCAAATCGTACCTAGATTTCAGGTTTCATACTTATATTTCACCTATATATTCTTGTGAATATCGCAGGTTCCCAATACCATTATTCATCCCGCAGAATGTTTCCTAACCCAAATAGAATATGTTATTAACCCTAACCATACACTGTTCCCTCAATCTAACTTCACAAAAGAGCAGGGACAGAGTTGGTCTTACAATACAGGAATGTAGGGGATCTTTCACCTGCTGAGAACCTCAAAGTTTGATGAGAAATGATCCCTAGAGAAGATGTAGCAGCTATGAAGGACCTGAGAGAGCAAAAGTCATCTTCCATGCCAAACCACCTGTTCAGGATGAAGTGATGTGTCTGAATCAGCCTCTCTCCTACTGATATAAAGAAGATGGACCAAACCAACCCTGTGTGGAGAGCTTCTCCTTGGTGTCTACGGTTGATATACCATTCTAACTTCTGAAAGTGTCACAGGAAGTAGGGGCAGCCTCCATCTCAAGGGACCCTTGGAAACAAGTGTTAGGACAAAGTGGTTGCCAAGGCAGTGACCTCATTCCCTTCCTGTTGGAATTGACCTACCTCACTTCTTTGGTGATGTAACTCTCTGAACTTGGGATTCAGGAAGCCAGGCACACAGAGCCAGTCCCAGTCCCATTCCCAGTGGACTTACTTGTTTGGATTTACCAAGGAGAGAGTCTGTCTCTCTTGGTACCTAATGGTTTGAGGATGACAAAATGCAAGTAGAGCTCTGAAGATGGGCCTTTAATGAGAAAGCAGGTAGTGGTCAGCACAGGCTCCATACAACTTCACAGAGATGGACAAGAAGACCAGACCTGAGACAGGACAGGCCATTTTGGGGGAACATAGTATGGACCACCAGTCAGAGGACACTCTGGATAGTCACAGACTTACATGGGGGAAGGAGGTGACTTTTTGATTGTGGGTGTGAGTTTGGGGTTTTGTCTCATGTTCTGAGAATAGGTAGGAAAGGTGGTTTGTTTGGTTTAGAGTGGACTGTTTCTAGAAAGTCCTTTGACAAGGCGACTGTGTCTGTGTCTGTGTATCCCACTGTGTCCTTGGTTGTACATATTAGAAAGCAGAATAGATCAATGGATGTATCCTGTCTAGTAGAAAGCTTCCCAGAATTCATCCTGCCCATTTTAGGAAAGGACTGTTGGTTGCTTTTCGATGGGCAACACCTACTATCTTCCTAAGTTCCTGTTTTCTTCCTGAATTCTGGCCACTCTCCAGAATAGGCTCATGTTTTTTTGTCCAAGATATGTACCACATCCAAGCTCTGTGACATGGCCATGTACTGGATAGCTGAAGGGAATTGCAAGCATCTCACAAAACTCAGAAATCATTGTGACTAGTAAAGTCTCAGTGGAGAAACCCTGCATTGGGATTTGCTGACTTATTGTTCTGTTACCCTGAAGTCAGGAAGGTCTTTGCCTCAGGCCACCCCTTTGTGAATTTTGAAGAAAAATGTTTTCAAATGGAAGTGAATGGGAATCACCTGTGGCTCTTTGCTTAACTGCTTTGGAAAAGTATGTGTCTGAATCAGCCTTGTGGCTCTGTGTGAGGCTGTGGCTTAGATTATCAGCTCCTGATGGATCTAAAGAAAGATGCAATGTGTGCATCCAAAACCAAAATGGCAAAAAGATCAGTCATTGTGGATGAAGTCTCTCGCCTTCCTCTGTAAGTTTCCTGACTTCCACCAAGTGAGAATAGGGATCATTTGGGTCAAATAAGTTCTTTCAAGCGCTGCAAAGTTGCTTTGGTTTCCTAATTACTCCAAATCACATAAGGAATCTAAACCTGACAGTCAGTAGGCCTCAAATTGGAGAAGCAGAGCAGTATTAAAGGAAGAACTATGTGATCAATCCTAGTTCACAGGAAGGGTGTTCAGGCCACCCTGAGGTTAGGCAAATGAGGGGCAAGGGAGCTTATTTTGGACACTCTCTTGGGCTGCGCCATTCATGAAAACCTCTAGCCAAAGGGTATAATGAGTGTATATATGTAAGAAGTTGAGTGCCATGTGAGAGTGATTTGGTTTTAATTGTGGTCATTTGTGTGGCAGTTGGAAGAGATGACTGGGTCCACCTGGTTTTGAACACTGGTGTGATTCTCCTCAGAGACTGAGTTCTGAAACTGACCTCAGAGAAGTAATTGCTTTGGAAAGAGATGTGTCTTAATCAGGCTCTTGGCCCTGTGTGAGGCTGTGGCTTAGATTATCAGCAACAGACGGATCAAAAAAATGATCCCATGTGTGCATCCAAAACCAATATAGCCAAAAGAGCAGTCATTGTGAATGAAGTCTCTCACCTTCCACTGTAAGGTTCTGAAAGAATAAAAGAAATTGAAATCGAAATGTAATGAACCAGGCTTTGTAAAGTTTCCAAGTTGCACTCAGAACCTGAAATTCCTGTGGCAGTTAAGACAATTACTGGAACTGCCCATTAGATGTGTTTTGAAATCTTCCCTGACCACCTAGTTACTTAACAACCCCTTCCCAGAAGCCGTGCATCTCACCACGTATACATCTCAGGGCTTCAACCAATCAGTTTAAATGTATACCCCTTCTGAGGGCTGACCAATCACCCCCTGCCCCAACTTTTCCCGCCAATGAATGTGCTAATCATGTTTTAGAGTTGTTATTTCATTTTCCCGTGGTACATGATGATTTCCTAAAGGAGGCTATGATGTATGTAAAGTCCCTGAGCTCTCTAAAGAATGTATATAAACTCTTCTCAAGTTGTTCTCGGGGCTCTTTGTTCTTTGCTCCTCTGAAGGGAGCTCTGAGGCCTAGCATTCTGGACCCCCAATAAACCCTTTGCTGATGCATGAGAAATCCTCTTTGTTGTCTTTTCCTTTGATGTTTGCAGCACCTTTTCATCTGGAGGCCCCAGGTGAGATATCCGGGAGCGGTGAATGGAAGACCTCAAGGGAGTCCTCTCGGGGTAAGTAAGGTGCCTCTTTCTGGTTTCGGGTTTCAGGCTAGGGCGTGGCAAAGTGGCTGTTGGTGAAGAGCATTAGCTCTCTCCCATGGTGTGACAGACGTGTCACAGAGCCAAGATCACGTCCCTGAGGGACACTCCGGAGGACTAGGGAATTCAAGGAATAGTAGTTTCCTCAACTCGGTTATGTTTTGCTTCAGGATTTGATTTGCCAGCCCATCAGGTTTTGCCGGTAACTCAGTTTTGGTCATTGTTCTGAACTCATGTTGAGTTTACTGTCTGTTTTTATTGTCTAACCCATCAATATTTTCCAGTTACTCAGTTCAAATCTTTGTCTTGGACTCATGTTAAACGTTACTGTTTGTCTTTGTGTTGTGTTTGTGTCTTCAATGTCCCTGTTTGAGTAACTCCCATTATGGGACAAAGCACTTCCTCTTCTCTGTCCCTGACCCTTGATCATTGGACTGATGTCCGCTCAAGGGCCCAGAATCTTTCTTTTTCAGTAAAACACCGTACCTGGCAGACTCTCTGTGCTTCAGAATGGCCCATCCTCGAATTCAGATGGCCCCAGAAGAATCCTTCCACTTTCCTCTAATCCGAAAATTCAGAGATATTGTCATTCAGCCGGGGCCACGTGGCCACCCAGATCAACAGCCATATACTCCTTCCCCCACATTCCTATCATTCAAACTTTCCGCTCCTCTCCCTCTTCCTTCCATTCTCCCTGAGTCACAAGACTGGACACTCCACCCCCTCCTTATTGTCTACTCTCCCTCCCCAACCCCCAACACAGTTCCTGATGATCCTCCCACCGCTGACTCAGCCTCTCCACTGCTAGAGGCAATTGGGCCAGACCCAAGCCCTCCACGGGACTTCCCCACAGCAGCAGAAACCCCTCCTCCCCTGGAGGAAGATGGGCAACCTAAAAGAACCCACCGGCGATGGATAATAGAAAACTCAGAAGCCCCTGTGATGCTCTCTCTCCATCCCTATGGGCCCATGAACCGACCCAACTGGGACCCCAACACCTTTGAAGGTAGGAAGCATCTGTCCACTTATCGCCGGGCTCTAATAGCGGGTCTCAGAGTGGCCGCCAGAGAGCCGACCAATTTAGCAAAGGTAAGAGAGATTATCCAAGGGCCTAATGAGTCTCCCTCTATGTTTCTGGAGAGAATTATGGAAGCATATAGAAAATATACTCCTTTTGATCCTCAGGCAGATGACCAAAAGGCATTTGTTACAATGGCCTTTATTGAGCAGGCTGCCCAAGATATTAAGAGAAAGTTACAATGTCTAGATGGGTTACAAAATACGACCTTAAGAGATTTAGACAGAGAAGCTGAGAAAGTATATTATAAGATATATATTATAAGTATATATTATAAGTATATAAGTATATTATAAGAGAGAAACTGAGGAGGACACGGAACAGAGGAGAGAGAAGGAAAGGGAAGAAAAAAAGGATGAAAGGAGCAAAAGGCAGACAAAAGCATTGGCTAAGATTTTCTTCACAGCAGCAAATACGCCAGAAATTAAAAAGCAGGGAGTCAGAAAGGGATACTTGGGCCCACGCCAAAGGCTTTCCCTGGCCTCAGATCAATGTGCCTACTGTAGAGAAAAAGGACACTGAGTCAAAGAGTGCCCCAAAAAGAAGAAGCCATGGCAGCCCGCCATGCTGACTCTAGAAGAGGACTAGGAATGTCAGGACTCGGATCCCCTCCCCGAGCTCAGGGTAACATTTGAAGTGGAGGGGCCTCCAGTGAACTTTGAAGTGGATACAGGAGCAGTATACTCAGCCTTTACGGCTTCACTGGGCCCCATATCAAATAAATGGTCCCTAGTTCAAGGGGCTAATGGCACTACTTATCGGGCTTGGACAACTAAGAGGATTATGGAAGTAGGAAAATGTAAAGTCCACCACTCTTTCCTAGTAATCCAAGAATGCCCAGCCCCATTGATGCACAGGGATCTGTTTACCAAACTCGGGGCTAGAGTAACCTTTAACCCTGATGGTCCCCAAGTGGATGTTCTAAAACCTTCAGTAAAAACTCCCATAGTCACAGAATTGACTATGTCCATAGAAGATGAACATCAACACTTCGTGCCCCCTAGGACTGATCAAAGAGGCAAACTACAACAGAAATGGATAAAAGATTATCCTAATGCCTGGGCAGAAACTGCTGGGTTAGGTCTAGCCATAAAACAACCTCCAATAGTAGTAGAATTAAAAGCCTCTGCCTCTGCAATCAGTGTTAAACAATATCCTCTAAGCAAAGAAGCTAAGGATGGGATAAGTCACCATATTCAGAAATAATTGGCCCTTGGGGTCCTAAGGCCCTGTCAATCAGCCTGGAATACCCCCCTGCTACCAGTAAGAAAGCCAGTAACTAGGGACTACAGTCCTGTTCAAGACCTAAGAGAGATCAACAACAGAGTGCAGGACATTCACCCCACAGTACCCAATCCATATAATTTGCTTAGCACTCTGAATCTGGACCGGGAATGCTACACTGTGCTGGACTTAAAAGATGCTTACTTCTGCTTGCCCCTACATAAGGACAGTCAGTTGCTGTTTGCTTTCGAGTGGATAGACCCAGAAACTGGAACATCTGGCCAAGTAACCTGGACTAGACTCCCACAGGGGTTCAAACCCCCCCCCACTCTCTTTGATGAAGCCCTCCACAGGGACATAAACGACTTCAGAACTGCACACCCCGAAGTCACACTACTCCAATATGTGGATGATCTGCTACTGGCAGCGGACACCAAGGAAAACTATGAGTCTGGGACCCAAGCACTATTATCCGAGCTTGCTCGGCTTGGATATAGGGCTTCTGCCAAAAGGCCCAAATTTGTCAGCAAGAAGTAATCTTCCTGGGTTATTCTCTTAGGGGTGGCAAATGATGGCTAACTGAGAACAGAAAACAAACCATTGTGCAGATACCACCCCCATCTAATAAGAGACAACTCAGAGAGTTTCTTGGGACTGCTGGATTTTGCAGGTGATGGATTCCTGGGTTCGCCTCTCTGGCTGCCCCTTTATACCCGCTGATAAAGTGGAATGCCCAATTCCAATGGACCCCTGAGCACCAACAAGCTTTTGATAATGTCAAAAAAAGGTGCTGCTATCTGCTCCGGCCTTAGCACTCCCAGATATAGATAAACCCTTCACTCTCTACATCGAGAAAAAGAAAGGAATAGCATGGGGAGTGTTCACTTAGACTTTGGGACTTTGGAAAAGGCCGGTAGCATTCTTATCAAAAAAACTGGACCCAGTGGCTACTGGGTGGCCCCGTTGCTTAAGAGCTATAGCAGCGGCAGCGCTTCTAATAAAAGATGCTCATTAATGAACGTTGGGACAGAAGCTATCCATTATAGCCCCCCATGCCCTGGAGAGCATCATCTGTCAACCTCCAGATAGGTGGCTATCAAACTCCAGAATAAACTACTACCAGAGCCTCTGGATTAGCAAAGACAGAATAACTCTTAGACCTTCTGCTCCACTCAACCTGGCTGCCAGAAGAATCATCAGGACCTGTCACTCATGAGTGTCAACACATACTGGCAGAGGAAACCAGTATAGGACGAGACTTGAAGGATCCAGCCACTGCCTCACCCTGAAGTCGTATGGTTTACGAAAGAGAGCAGCTTCCTCCAAGATGGTATGTGGTGGGCTGGAGCAGCAGTAGTTAGCAAAACTAATGTCATCTGATCCTCTGGTCTCCCAGAAGAGACATCAGTCCAAATGGCAGAACTGATTGCCCTTACGAAAGCATTGGAACTAGCAACAGGCAAAAGGGCCACCATATACACTGATAGCCACTATGCATTTGGCAATGCTAATGTGCACAGGGCTATTTACCAGCAAAGGGGGCTATTAACCTCCACTGGGAAAAAAATAAAGAACAAAGTTGAGATTCTCCACCTTCTCTCAGCAGTGAAGGGCACTAAGGAACTAGCTATAGTGCACTGTCCAGGGCACCAGAAGGGAAACGACCTCGTTGCAGTTAAAAACAGAAGGGCAGATGAGGAAGCTTAATTGGCAGCCCTAAACGGAGTGACTCTGTTAACTTTTTCCACACCAGGGGGATCAACATTCAGGAGACTTGGCCACACTGGAACATTCAGGCAACTTATCATCTGAGGAGACAGATGCAGAACTCTGGGACCCTACAGAGCCAAGTTTACAATTTCAAAAAGCCCACCTTTATGTCAAAGACGTACACTAGCTCACCCACTTAAGCTCAAAGAAGTTATAGGCACACTTAAAGGACGAAGAAAGGATTTTTTATTGACTGACTTACAGAAAAAAGAAATAGCTTAGAAGGTGACTAGAGCTTGTCAAGTCTGCCAATTAGTTAATGCTTACCCATCCAAGCTTCCTGCAGGGAAGCGCTTACGAGGAACCAGACCAGGACAATTTTGGGAAGTGGACTTTTCCTGAAATTAAGCCAGGAAGGTATGGACTTAAATATCCCCTAGTCTTTGTAGATACTCTTTCAGGATTGGTTGAAGACTTCCCCATGAAGAAAGAAACGGCTCAGACGGTGCTCAAAAAGATTCTAGAAGACATTTTTCCAAGGTTTGGCCTGCCTAAGGTAATAGGGTCCAATAATGGACCGGCATTTGTTGCCCAGGTAAGTCAGGGATTCACCAGGACCCTGAAGATTAATTGGAAGTTACATTGTGCTTATAGATGCCAGAGCTCAGGACAGGTAGAAAAAATGATTAGAACCATCAAAGAGAATTTAAAGAAATTAAGCTTGGAGACCTGCATAAAAAAAATGGACTATGCTCCTACCTTAAGCACTGTTTCGTGCAAAAAGTACACCCTCTGCCTCTTTGTGTAAACTCACCACTTATGAAATTCTCTATGGTGCCCCTCCTTTAGTAAGGGACCTAACCCCAACTCTGAGACTTAATGATTCCTTTCACACCCCCTTGCTTGACAGACTTAAAGCCCTTGAACAAACACAGCACCCAGCGTTACCTGTGGAAACAGTTGGCCAGTGCTTATCAGCCTGGAGACGAGGGAATCCCACATCGATATCAAGAGGGAGTCTTCGTCTACGTGAGACGGCATCAGGTATCATCCCTGGAACGCTGCTGGAAAGGACAATACCAGGTGCTGCTTATAACACTTACAGTGGTGAAAGTGGATGGAATCACTTCCTGGATCCATGCCACCCATCTCAAGCCTGCGCCCTGTCCAGCCTCCGGCTGGAAACTGGAACAGACTGGTAACCCTCTCAAGTTGCGTGTCCATCGTGTGGGTAAGGCTATGGATTCTTCCCCTGACCACCAGCAGTCCTAATCACCATCAGCCTGTTCAGCAACAATGGCAGCTATAAATCCTACTGGGCAAGTAGTGTGGTCTATTTCACATACAGCCCTCTTATGGACTTGGTGGCCATCTCTCTACCTGGACATTTGTCAGCTTGACATAGGCCTCTCTGACTGGGATCTCCCTGACATAGAGGACTTCACACAGATCCCACTCAAACCCAAACCAGGGCAACATAGACCACCTTACCCCATGAATTATGGATATCATCTTCCCCAGCTCAGGTGTAAACTAGCCAGTCTTGATTTTTATGTGTGCCCAGCTGATTTCTTAAGTCGCAAACAGGCCCAAACCTGTGGAGGACCCAGTGACTTTTATTTAAGATCTTGGGGTTGTGAACAAACGGGAGCTACATGGTTGAACCCAAACTCCGCAGACAGTATCATTCAGGTAGGAAAAAATGACACCTGGATTGATCCCAAGAAATGTGCCACTAGCCAAGTTGTGTCAAAAACTCGCTGAGGAAAGAATAGTCTATGTTACCCCCTCAATATAACTTTCACTTCCAAAAAAAGGGGCTACCTCAGAACAACATGGTCTATGGGAAATACATGGGAAATGCGATTCTATATTTATGGCCCTCGTTATGACTTTGGTCACTGGTTCACCATCCTGCTTAAAAAGGAAGAAAATCCAACAGCAATAGGGCCCAATCCCCTCAAGCCAGGAAGTAAGCCTCCAAAACCTCCCATGCCTAGATCTACCAGAACCCCTCAACCATCTCATACTTCCCAGTTTCCATCTTTGCCTACTTCCCCAGTCCAGAGTACAGCTGACTCCTGCCCCTGGGAACTAATTAAAGGAACCTTAATTGTACTGAACTCCACACAGTCAGAACTCCTTGCATTTCAACCCATGTATTTGACAGCTTTGTAAATTATTGTTTAATGGTGCAGATACTTCCCAGGGTGGTTTATTATGATGCAGAATCATTTTAAGGTCTACTAGGGGGACAAACAACCTGATTTTGCTGGCATCCAGTGTCCCTTACTATAGCCATCCTATTGAGGATAGGAGCTGCTGCAGGAGTGGGTACAGGAACAGCTGCTATGATCCATGGGTCACAACAAATGGCCTGATTAGAAACAGCAATAGATCAAGACTGGAAGACATTAGAGACCTCCATCACAGTGCTGTAGGAATCCTTAAACTCTCTCTCTGAAGTTGTTTTACAGGACAGGCGAGGATTAGACCTCCTCTTCATGAGGGAGTGGGGCCAATGTGCTGCACTGAGAGAAGAATGTTGTTTTTATGCTGACCATACTGGAGTTGTAAAAGAATCCATGAGTAAATTGAGAAAATGCCTTGAAGAGCACCAGAGAGAAAGGGAGATTCAACAAGGGTGGTTTGAGTCATGGTTTACCCAGTCCCCCTGGTTAACTACACTCCTATCAGGCTTAGCTTGACCCCTGATCATCCTTATGGTGTTGCTAACTTTGGGACCTTGTTTGCTTAACCGCATAGTTTCGTTTCTCCAGGCTCAAATTGGGCAGGAAAAACTCATGGTAATCAGACAGAAATACGCTCCACTGGCAGAAATAGAGTGTGAGACCCCGCAATAATTATGATTCATTACTTTTAAGATTAAATGTAGTAAGAAAAAGGAGTGGGAAATGAAAGAATAAAAGAAATTAAAATTGAAACATAAAGAACCAGGTTTTGTAAAGTTTCCAAGCTGCACTCAGAACCTGAAATTCCTGTGGCAGTTAAGACAATTCCCGGAACTGCCAATTAGATGTGTGTTGAAATCTTCCCTGACCACCTAGTTGCTAAACAACCCCTTCCCAGAAACCGTGCAGCTCATCACGTATACATCTCAGGGCTTCAACCAATCAGTTTAAACGTATACCCCTTCTCAGGGCTAACCAATCACCCCCTGTCCGACCTCTTCCTGCCAATGAATGTGCTAATCATGTTTTTGGGTTGTTATTTGATTTTCCCGTGGTATGTTGATTTGCTAAAGGAGGCTATGATGTATGCAAAGTCCCTGCCCTCTCTAAAGAATGTAAATAAACTCTGCTCAAGTTGTTTTTGGGGCTCTTTGTTCTTTGCTCCTCTGAAGTTAGCTCTGAGCCGCAGCATGCTGGACGCCCAATAAACCTTTTGCTGTGGCATGAGACAGTCTCTTGGTGGTCTTTTCCTCCGACTTTTGACCGACCTTTTTACCTATGAAGGACCTGAGAGAGCAAAAGTCAAATCCATGTCAACTTCCATGTCAAACATCCTGGTCAGAATGAAGGAATGTGTCTGAATCAGCCTCTCTCTTCTTAATGTAGATTAAATGGACCAAACCAGGCCTGTGTACAGAGCTGTTCCCAGATGCCTATGGTTGATATACCATTCTAACTTGTGAAAGTGTCACAGGAAGTAGGGGCAGCCTCCATCTCATGGGACCTTTGGAAGCAACTGTTAGAACAAAGTGGTTTTCCATCACAGTGACCTCATTCAGTTCCTGAAGGAAGTGACCTACCACACTTCCTTGGTGATGGAACTTTCTGAACTTGGGATCCAGGAAGCCATGCACCCAGAGCAAGTCTTAGTTTCAGTCCCAGTGGTCTCAATTGTTTGAATTTACCAAAGACAGAGTCAGTGTTTCTTGGTACCTACTTATGTGATGATGGCCAAATTTCAGGAGAGCTCTGAAGAGTGGCTTTTTCTGAGAAAGCAGGTAGTGGCTCAACCATGGCTCCTGACAACTTCTAAAAGTTTGAAAAGAAGACCAGATCTGAGATTGGACAGGCCATTTCGTGGGAACATATTATGGCTCACCAGTCAGAGGACACTCAGGATAGTCACAGCCATACTTGGGGGAAGGAGGTGCCGTTGTGGGTGTCGGTGTGAGTTTGTGGTTTTGTCTCATGTTCTGAGAATAGGTAGGAATGGTGGATTGTAGGTTTGGACTGGAAAGTTTCTAGAAAGTCGTTTGACAACACGAGTGTTTCTATGTCTGTGTATCCCACTGTATCCGTGGTTGTAGACATTTGAAATGCGAATGCATCAATGGTTGTGTCCTGTCTAGTATAAAGCTTCCCAGCATTCTTCCCACCCAATTTAAAAATGGAGTGCGGCTTGCCTAATGGATGGTGAACAGCTACTATCTTCCTAAGTTCCTCTTTTCTTCCTGAATACTGGCCACTCTCCAGAGTATCCTCATGGTTTTGTTTCCAAGATATGTACCACGTCCAAGCTCTGTTACATGACCATGTACTGGATAGCTGAAGGGAATGCGAGCATCTCAGAAAACTCAGATATCAGTGTGACCAGTAATGTCTCAGTGGAGAAACCCTGCTTTGGGCCATTTTCTTACTTATGATTCTATTACCCTTAATGTCAGGAAGGTCTTTGCCTCAGGCCACCCTTTTGTGAAGCCTGAAGAAAACAGTTTTCAAATGGAAATGAATGGGCATCACCTGTGGCTCTTTGCTTAATTGCTTTCGAAAAGGATGTGTCTGAAACAGCCACTTGGCCCGGTGGGGTGGCAGTGGCTTAGATTCTCAGCACCTGATGGATCTAAAGAAAGTTTCCAAGTGTGCATCCAAAACCAAAATGGCCAAAAGAGCAGTCATTGTGGATGAAGTCTCTCACTTTCCTCTGTAAGCTTCCTGAGCTAAATCAAGTGAGAATAGGGATCATTTGGGTCAAATCATTTCTTCAAATCCCTGCAGAGCCTAGCTGATAGGGGCTTGGGTTTTCTATGATACCAATTCACATAAAGAATCTATACCAGACAGTCATTAGGCCTCAAATTGGAGAAGCAGATCAGATATAGGGCAGGCCTATTTGATCACTCTTGGTTCACAGCAAGGGTGTCCAGGCCACCCTGACTTTAGGCAAATGAGGGGCAAGGGTGCTTATTTTGAACAGTGTATTGGGCTGTGGCCTTCATGGAAACCTCCAGCCAGAGTTTACGATGAGTGTCTATGTGGAAGAAGATGAGGAGCATGTGGGAGTGTTTTAGTTTTAATTGTGGTCATTTGTGTGGTGGTTGTAAGAGATGCCTGGGTCCACCTGGGCTTGAACTCTGGTGTGATTCCTCTTAGAGAATGCGTTATGGAACTGACTTCAGAGAAGTATCGCCATGAATTGTGTTGGGATTTTAGGAGGCCACACATGAGAGTCGCCCTTGGACACCGAGATCTAAGCCCAGAGTGGCTTTCCACAGAGCACTGGGAATCTCAGCCAGGATATCACATGATTTTTTTTCTGAAAGACTTGGAAGCCATAGTTGAGAGTCAAAACACACATGGACCTTACATTGTAGACCTCAATGGGGCTGGCTTCATGTGACCTTTTGGCCAGTCTTTGGGAACCCTTGCCTGTGAGAGTTCTCTAGATTATTCATTGAAATGTGCTTCCTCTAAATTTAATGGTTCCTTAATGAATTGAAACCCACAGTTTCTCCAACTTCGTCTTTGAAAATGGCTAGATAAATACCATGAAATTTTTGAACTTCCCATGGCCACCTGCCACTGGAGAACCTTTGGATGTACAGTTGCTGATCCTGAGTGTACCAGACAGTGCCTTGATTGACTGGGTTTTATGAAAATGGTGTAGAACAGAGATGCCAGTATGTTGGGGCCTGCTGAGTAGTGGGCCAAAAGCTGTTGTGTGCAGCTGTGTGATAAAACATCTGTGGTCGGGACATGTGATTCTGCCATTGACTTCCAAATGACTTGTGGCTGACATGTTACAGACAGGAATCACTTATATGTCTGAAACCTCTCCATAAAAGGCATTTTGTTATATGGAGACGTTTCAGGGCAATGTTCAGAATCAGGTTGCTATGGTCAAAGGGTCAAGCTATGTGGGATAGAAGCCTGGTTGGTGCATTCTCCTGCAGACCCTGACCCACCACACGTGACAGGACTCCCTACATCACTGTGTACCAGTTGAAGTCATTGTATTTCATGAGGCAAATACCAAACTCCCAGTGCAGTAGAAAGAAACACCATGAAAAGTGGAGGATGACCAAGTGTCTTCACAGTCCACATGCGGAGACACTTAGCTTTCAGTGGCCACAGTTTACCTACAGAGAGAAGTCAGCACTGCTTCCTCATGTTCTTTGGAAAAATTGAAACAATATCCTCCAGGTCTCATAGATGTAGACCCAGCTTTGATGGTCTCATTTGAATGGAAGCTAAAGCTTCTGACAACAACATATATGTCGAGTGCCCATCGTCAAAGGCAGTTTCTCAAGAAGTCTTTAGTCCGGCAGAGCTCCAGGTTTGTGTAGTGTTTACCTTTTAGACCAGGTTGCAAGAAAAGACCACTGTCTCCAATTAAAATCAGATTAAAGCAAGCTTATTATTTCCACCACCCTGGCTGCCTCTCCCTCCCAAAACGTTGGGAACAGGAGAGCAGCCCAGCTTTATAGCCCAGAAAGTTACACAAAAGTGGGGTTAAAAATAACAGAATTCTGACAAGCATCACACTAATGGTATTTTACATTTTTGTTTGCTGGCCCCAACATCAGAATTTATGAGGACCATTAGAGCCTCAGAGAGTGTCGTCTGGCCAAGGAAGGCCAATATTTATGAGGTGTCAACAAAGTTTCAGAGAGGGCTGTTATCTGGTCAGAGAGCCAGGCATGGGTGAGTTCAAGGCACGGGCAGGCTTTCCAAGCAGGTTCAGATCTTGCTGCAATTTATAGTTAAGCCAAAATTATCTTTTCACGGCTTTGTGGCAAGATGGATGCCAATTTTAATAAAAGATCAGGTTGGGTCAATCATTCCCCCCTTTTCTAATGTGTTTTTTTCATATATTTGATTGGGTAGGAAGAGCACTGTGGGAATTTTAATCCCTCAGGTAATAGTCTCCCGATTTTTTGAACTCACCCAAAAACAGGTCTCCCTGATTTTACCTGACTTAATTAATTACTTATATTGATATTCTATTTATTTTTGTCTCCATTGTTGTAAGAAGAGAGGCGCCACTCATTTAGACTTCTTCTGAGCTGAGAGAGGGTGACGTGAGGGGGCACCGCCTGAGGGACATTAGTCGCCTTTTAGAAGTCAGTTAGGTTTGAAGTCTGGATGGGGAAGAACAGGTAGTAAAGTCATCTGGGAATGGGTTCTTCTATGAGAGAAACAAAAAAACATGAGTACTTAATAAATGTTGCAGCAGCTGGAACATGTCACTGTATAGAAGTTCCCTCACCAGTCTTTAATATCCCCAGTTATCAGGACTGTCAACTTAATATTTAACTTTCAGTGTTACATTTGTCCCTCCCCATAAGATTCAGTTTAATAATTTAATGTCATCTGATCTTGCAAAATATTTTTACTAGTATGACCTCTGTGTCTAATAGAGAAACCTTTAATTCTCTTACTCATTGCTGGATAATCATACTAACAAATACCAAGCCTATGTGTTTAGGATAAGAATATCTGTAGGCCTTCAACTAAAAACTTCTGCCACTGGCAGATAATCTTGATAGCCTCTTTTTATAGTTATCAGGCATTCCTGTCTGAGAATCCTTCTTTGTAGCCTCCAGTCTTACTTATTTTGGGAGGCTAACATAAAGTGTATACCTTAAAATATTATTATTACTATTATTATATAAAATGCCCAGAAATGGCTGTAATTTGTTTTTAACTGTCTTTTCTAAGTGTTTAAGATGAAGCAGTCAAACTGACTTTTGTTTCTATCTATTCTGAACAGTCAGCTGAGATTTTATGGGAGTCATTCCTGGGGAAACTTGAGAGCAGCTTCTCAGTTCTGCTAGTCCCATTTGCGCTAGGTGGGTCCAGGTCTTGCTTGACCATGTGGCTTCCCTCGGAAGCATCAGGGATGTTTCCCTTCTCTGATGACTCTCCTCTTCTTAGCAAATGCACTGATTGGCTTTCTGTTCTCCAGTGGTCTCATTAATCTCCCTGATCAGGAGGTTATGCGGTTCAGAGTTGCAAAGCTCTTTAGAGAAGTCCGCTGTTCCCTGGATACAGACTGACTCAGAGGGCAAGAGCCAAATATTGGTTTTCTTGTCCCTTTTCATATAAATTTAATTTTAAATCCTAATCTTAAACATCCATCAAATAAATTTTAACAGACTTATATAAAGAATACTGGGCTTTAATGTCTATAATTTAAAATTATTTATCTTTTTATTATTTGGGATCTGTATTATTCTGTCTGTCTTGTAGGTGATGGCTAATTATCTTAAATTAACCAATGTTGTGTTCTTAAAGCAACACTGCTGTAAAACACTAACAGGGAATCTTTATATCACCCATAAGGAAATTACAAAATAAAATTAACAACAGTAAACAAACTTAGTTCGTGTAATAGCTTCCCTAAAATTTTTGGCTGAGTTATACATTATATCCTCTGTTTGAGATGCTAGTAATGTTGACAGGAAAAAAAAACTTTTGAAAATAACTTTAAATGAAATAACATCTGACCTACTGCTTTCGCAGTCATTCTCACATAATAAGATGGGACACAGAGCCTTATCTCAGGTAAGGCAGGGCTCTTTATTAATCTTAAGTGTTTTAATTCTAAAGCTAATCTTTGTTTTTTAAATATCATTTTACAAAGTTTACATAAATTATTTGAGGTCACATGAACATTAGCTAACACCATATGATATAGCTTTTAAAACATGAATTAAAAAAAGGCTGAAAGTTTTTAACCTTTACATAGATTAGGCTCTCATTAACTTGAAATACATTTAAATTGTTCCCCAATATAAAAAGTAACATAAAAGTTTACATATCTTATTGACAACAGGTAAATAAATCCTATATATATATATATATATATATATATATATATATATATATATATATATATATATATATTTTACCATACAACTTCAGAACACCACCTTGATATAATGCTCTTTTAAAGTTTCTACCTTACAGACTTGTATACCTGGAAGATATGAGCACATTAATAGCATCACAATTGCATTGATGTTTCTACATTAACCAAGTTTAGCTTTTAAAGAAATGGCAGTACAGTGCTCTAAAATAACAGTTCTTATTTAATCAGTTGTTTAATTTTTATGGTTGCTTGCTCTAGAAAAATAAAACTTAATAACCACAATGTTATGGGTAAAATTATGTTTTGAGAAATTTTTGTCTCTTTAACACATGACTGATTTTTACAATCTTATACAGACTTTAGGACAAACTTATACAGACCTTAGTAAATCAGTCAGATATCTAACAAAAGTACTCATGAATGAGTAATCCCATATCAAATTTACTTTACTTATTTATCAAAATATTAAACAAATGTATTGAACAGTGTACCATTTTTTGTTGAAGAAAAAGTTCTAGAACCAAGGCATATTAGGCCTTTTGTCGGCATTAATATTTTATTAGATTTTTGAACACCTAGAAAAACTTGTAAGGTTAAATTTAAAGACATTTATTTTTATCTGTTTATCCAATTTAAATTGCACCAATTAAATCATGAGAATTTAAGATCTTTGGATCCACGTTTCAAAATTTGTTTATATGAGTGCTTTTTTTATGAGTGCTCCTTATATGTGTTAATTTGTATAACATATATATGATATAGGGATATATGTATATATAGACATACAACACTAACAAAAGTGTGCACACATAATAATAGTAAAGGCCTTGTAGCTTTTTGCAGTTGAAATCTCCATTGCAATGTTTCAAAAACCTCACTGTTGGTCAAAGATAGAGCTGATCAGAAAAACATTAACCTAGGTCTGTAGGATCAAAATCATGAGCTCAAAAAAAGAATACAGAATCTAAGGAAAAAAATAAGAGTCCTAGAAAAAATGACTGGCCAGTAATTAGTAAATACCATACAATTTACCTTTTTTCCTGCCTTAGGCCTCAGATCAGTCTCCTACTGAGCTTGCAGGCTTCTTTCATTTGCATTTCAACAAAAGTCCTTGCTGAGGTCTGAAAGGAGCAGGGTAAAACTGCTATTCTGAGCAGACACCTCAGGCCTAAGGCATTTTAACCATAATTTTGAGGTTCGGATGTTGAAAATTATGATACAATTTTAAGATGAAATTCACAAAATTTTATATCTTTACATCTTGTTTTGTCAACAGATACCATAATATGATTTACTATCCTTGTCCAAATTAATGCACTGGTACACACTGTGATATTTTCTCAGTCTACCCAATTCAAAATTGGTGAAAAACAAAACTGAATGTTTGGGAAGTTACTTGCCAACTTGGAAGTAGAGTGCTTTAGTTTTCCATCCTAAGCATTTAAGTTATCTGGCATGAATTATCTGAAATCATAAACTAAACAATTACCTAAACCCGACTTTTAACTGCAAGATTGAGCAATGCTACAAAAACCCATCCAGATACCAGATTGTTACAATAAAACACCATCATTTAGACACACATTGAACTAATATCATTCCCAAGAAACAATTTATAATATCAGCACATTATTGCACATGTCTTAAAGGGCCAGAAACAAAGACACAAGACAGACAGAAAGGAGCTCCAGACTATGGCTGATAGACAGAAGCCTTAAAAACAGAGCTGATAAGAGAAAAATCTCCTACACCAGTGGCAGGATAGATGTCCTCACAAGGGGATCAGATGTTTTCACAGACGGCAACCTGAAATGTAATATCAAGGGTTTCCATGGTGACTTTACTGCATTTAGTGTCTCCTTTTTCTTTTTCTTTTTTTTAAGAAGACAGAGGTGGCATAATCCTTACAGTGCAGGGAACGAAGGAAGGAATTCCCTGAAGCAACAGGGCTTTGGTAGATCCTGGGAGTCCCTCAGTCCCTCCTTTTACTTATAGGATTAACTCCTCTGGTTTGGTTCCACCCCAATCTCGCTCCATCTCCTAACATTTCAGTAGTCAGCTCTCAAAAAGTTCCAGGGTCGGGGGGTTATCAAAATTTGTAACTTAAATTTCGGTTTCTGACCTTGAAGCGAATTAATACCTATTTAATAATGAGGACAGGGTTTGAGAAAAATAAAAAGGGAGGTTTACTGCTTTGCTAACAAAGCAGAGACACAGGGGACTCTGCCCAAAGGTTGTGACTCTCTTGAACTGGAGCAACAAGGGGTTTTAAAGGAGTTTCCATTGTTAACCTGGGAGATACTCTGTTCTTTGGTGCCCAGCAGGCATTGCCCTCTGCAGTGGGTGAGTTCCAGGCTGCCAGCTAGGGGCTTCTCTCATCCTGCTTAACAAAGGGGGGTAAACTTCAACACAGTTTTTTAGAACACAGTCCAAAGGGTGTAAGGCTTACTTGCTTTATTACCCATTTTTACGTCCAATATCTTTAAGTTTTTACCACAGAAATCACACAACAAAATGCACAAAAACAAACAAACAAGAAAACATATAGAACACAGAACAAAACACAAAGAAACAGAAACCTGGTGAAGATACAGAAAAACAGAGGAGCAATGAAATGTCTTGCTGAAGCTCCGGGGTAGGAGCTCCTGCGTGCCCGGCTGCACCTTTCTACCCTTTCAGAGAAATTCCATACAGAACAGAACAGAGGACAGAACAATTCTTGTTACTGTCCTGGACAGGAGTACATGTGAGCCTCCCCAGGCCACCTCTCTGTCATCAGAAGACATCTCCCTTAACCGGATATCAGATGTTATAAAGGCACCACCTACCTATGGAGGCCTCCTCCACCAGGTGCTTGCTAATAGTTTTAGTGCGATGGTTCACTGCAGTGCTCCCTGGACCAAATGCTCACTCCAAGGCTTTGGAACTTGGCTCTCCAGCCCTGAGCCCTGGAGGAAAGGCCAGAGTCAGAATTTCCAGCAGTCTGGTCTTATGATCTGGTAACGTCATCTTCCTGGGGAACTCCAAAATGTTAGACCAGGATGCAAGAAAATACCACTGACTCCAATTAAAATCAAATTAAGGCAAGCTTATTAGTTCAACCGGCTAGGCTGACTCTCCTTCTCAAAACGGCTGGAAAAAGACAGCATCCCCACCTTTCCTACACCCCAGCTTTATAGCCCAAAAAGTTACACAAAAAGGGAGTATCAGAAAACAGAACTTTGACAAGCATCACACTAATTGTAGTTTACATTTTTTATTTGCTGGCCCCAGCATCAGAAATTATGAGGACCATTAGAGCCTCAGAGATGGTCGTTGTCTGGCCAGGGAAGGCCAATATTTATGAGGTTTCAGTAAGGTTTCAGAGAGGGCTGTGATCTGGTCAGTAAGACAGGCATGGGTGAGTTCAAGGCATGGGCAGGCATTCCAAGCAGGTTCAGAATTTGCAGTAATTTATAGTAAAGCAAAAATTATCTTTCCATGGCTTTGTGGCAAGATGGCTCCCAATATTAATGAAAGATCAGGTTGAGTGATCACCCCTGTCCCTTCCTTTTGGAAACTCCTCTACCACCTCCAAGGTTGTGAACTCCTGAGCATTTTCCATTCCAGATAAGTATTCACAGAATGTCTAACTCTTCTCCTCTAATTGTGTCTTACTTGGGGCAAAGGTAATGTCAAAGCATTGTTCTGGATGAGAGTGGGAAGATTATTGTATATCACATATTTGCATACACATTGGATTCATTTTCCAATTTTCCATTTGAAATACTGAATTCCTGGCACTAACCCATACCCTACTAGACTCTGACTAATAATCCTAATATGATGGTGAAACATAACCCAAGCAGAATAGAAATACAAGCCGTTCAGAGGAGGCATGGTGTGTAGTTGGAATTGCCTTTTGCATTATATAGTATAGGAGCTATAAATCTAGTCAATTTTTTGTTGAAATAATTCTACATGTGTTTTTAAAGTTAACAAAAATGGGAATCCTGTCTCCCTTTCTCTGTAGCACATGTATTTTTATATGCACATAGAGAATCCTACCTGGTATCACACGTACATACTTGTGAGGTGGCTGAATTGGCAGATACAAATTGTGAGAAGAGATCACTACTCCTAAACGCTGTTCAAACTGAAAATTCAACCTATGGGTGAGCTTCCTAGTTCAATAACATTATACATAAATCCATGTTCAGTAAAATGAATATTTTTGCATCTGTGGATTATATATATTTCATGATGAATTTCGATTGGCATATATATTGCTACTTTTTTTCTTTTTTTGGTTGTTCAAAACGTTACAAAGCTCTTGACATATCATATTTCATACATTAGATTCAAGTGGGTTATGAACTCCCATTTTTACCCCAAATAAAGATTGCAGAATCACATTGGTTACATATCCACATTTTTACATAATGCCCTATTAGTTAATGTTGTATTCTGCTACCTTTCCTATACTCTATGATCCCCCCTCTTTCCCCCTCCCATCTTCTCTCTCTACCCCATCTACTGTAATTAATTTCTCTCCTTGTTTATTTTCCCATTCCCTTCACAACCTGTTATGTGTAATTTTGTATAACAATGAGGGTCTCCCTTCATTACCATGCAATTTCCCTTTTCTCTCCCTTTCCCTCCCACCTCATGTCTCTGTTAATGTAAATCTTTTCTTCCTGCTCTTCCTCCCTGCTCTGTTCTTAGTTGCTCTCATTATATCCAAGAAGACATTTGGTATTTGTTTTTAGGGATTGGCTAGTTTCACTAAGCATAATCTGCTCTATTACCATCCATTTCCCTGAAAATTCCATGATTTTGTCATATTTTAGTGCTGCGTAATACTCCATGGTGTATAAATGCCACATTTGTTATCCATTCATCTATTGAAGGGCATCTAGGTTGGGTCCACAGTGCAGCAATTGTGAATTGTACTGCTAAGAACATCTATGTGGCAGTATCCCAGAGTTACACTATTTTAAGGTCTTCAGGAAATAGTCCAAGAAGGGCAATAGCTGGGTCAAATTGTGGTTCCATTCCAAGCTTTCCCAGGAATCTCCATACTGCTTTTCAAATTGGCCGCACCAGTTTGCGGAACAGCTCTCCTCATAGGCCTCATTTGGTCCATCTTCTCTACATTAAGAAGAGAGAGGCTTACTCAGACACAACCCTTCATTCTGACCAGGTTTTTTGCCAGGTTGTTTTGGTCTTTCAGGTCTTTCATAGCTGCCTACATCTTCTCCAGGGATCAAATATGCATGGACCTTTGAGTTTCTCAGTAGGTGGCAGATCCCCTACATTGCTGTATTGCAAGACGAACCCTGTCCCTTCTCTTTTGTAAAGTTAGATTGAGGGAACAGTGTATGGTTAGGGTTAATAACATGTTCAATTTGGGTTCGGAATCATTCTGATTGATGAATAATGGTATTGGGAACCTGCGATATTTATAAAACTATAGAGGTGAAATATAAGTATAAAAACAGAAATCTAGGTAAGATTTGTAGCCCAGAAGGGAATGAGGCCCTTTATTGGGATACTTAGCTTTTAATTATGTTCTGCACGTTTGTCTCAGATAAATTGGTAATCAATGGCATAGGACCTTGTACCTTGGAAGATTGATTGTAGAAGAGAACATCCACTCAAATTTGGATAGTCGGTAGGATTAGGAAGAGAGTCGGTAGGTTTAGGAAGAAGAGTGAGTATAAAATTTGGATCAAATGTTCTTTAGCAATACGGTTTCATTTACACAGTGAATGTAAATGTCAGCACATGCGAAGAGTCAGTCACAATGATGAACTGCAGAAAATATAGGAAAGAAGATATCAATAGAGACATTACAAAATCAGGCAATTGTAAAGTGAATGATAGGTTTACACATTTTCAACAGGATCGAGATTGAATACATAATTTTAGGAAGAAACAAATATGTAGTCACCAATATAAATGACATTTGAAAGCATTATGCAAACTGGAAATGGATGTTTTTAGTAATCCATATTCAACTTCCATTTAGGATTTGGTGCAATCATAAGTGTGACCTTTGCATTTTGTGCCCAGAAAATTATTGTGATAAAATATATATGTAGATCATGTGACATGAGTATTTTTTCCACCATTTCTGTGAGCAATATTTTAAGACATATAAATTAGTATTGGGGGTACAAAGTGGTGTACCCTGTGTCTATGAATATAGAGATAATGCATGAATAGAACATACTGTAAATAAATAATATAACTGATTCCACTTTAAATAATGGATTGAATTGTTATCTGAAAATATATAAGAAATCATATATTGACATACAATCAATAATTCCAACCAGTTATATATCTAATTGTCATCTTAGGGTTATTGTTTATCATGAAGTGTGTGTGAGTTTTGCTTAAAAAGTGATTATGGAAGTCGAAAATAATGTGTTTGGAAAGAAGTCTCATGAAATTACCAGTCAAGAAATATGGAGGAATCCATGTGTTCTGAAGCAGGAAGTGATTGAAAGTGAAACAAATGCCTATAAATTTGCTAAATTGTCGATGAAATATATATCCTGTGATGTGCATAAACTGAGGAAATAGTATGTACCAGTGTTGAATAAAAATGAACGTCAAAGTACACATCATGTACCATTGGAATCTACTTGCATTGATGTTAAACTGGGTCAGTTACTGTAAAAATATTAGGATTCGCGTGCATCACTCACCGAAGTTAGTTTTCTTTTTTTTTAATTTTTATTTATGCTTGTTCAAAACATTACATAGTTCTTGATACATCATATTTGTCACTTTGATTCAAGTGGGTTATGAACTCTCATTTTTACTCCGTTTACAGATTGCAGAATCACATCAGTTACACATGCATTGATTCACATATTGCCATACTAGTGTCTGTTGTATTCTGCTGCCTTACCTATCCTCTACTATCCCCCCTCCCCTCCCCTCTCCTCCCCTCTTCTCTCTCTACCCCCTCTACAGTAATAAATTTCTCCCCCTTGTATTATTTTTCCCTTTCTTCTTGTATGTAATTTTGTATAACCCTGAGGGTCTCCTTCCATTTCCATGCAATATCCCTTCTCTCTCCCTTTCCCTCCCACCTCTCATCCCTGTTTTAATGTTAATCTTCTTCTCATCCTCTTCATACCTATTCTGTTCTTAGTTAATCTCCTTATATCAAAGAAGACATTTGGCATTTGTTTTGAAGGGATTGGGTAGCTTCACTTAGCATAATCTGCTCTAGTGCCATCCATTTCCCTGCAAATTCTATGATTTTGTCATTTTTTAATGCAGAGTAATACTACATTCTGTATAAATGCCACATTTTTTAATCCATTCATCTATTGAAGGGCATATAGGTTGGTTCCACAGTCTTGCTATTGTGAATTGTGCTGCTATGTACATCGATGTAGCAGTGTCCCTGCAGCATGCTCTTTTTAGGTCTTTAGGGAATTGACCGAGAAGGGGAATAGCTGGGTCAAATGGTGGTTTCATTCCCAGCTTTCCAAGAAATCTCCATACTGCTTTCCAAATTGGATGCACCAATTTGCAGTCTCACCAGCAATGTACAAGTGTACCTGTTTCCCCACATTCTCACCAACACTTGTTGTTTGACTTCATAATGGCTGCCAATCTTACTGGAGTGAGATGGTATCTTAGGGTGGTTTTGATTCACCTTTCTCTGACTACTGGAGATGGTGAGCATTTTTTCATGTACTTGTTGATTATATGTCCTCCTCTGAGATGTCTGTTGAGGTCCTCGGCCCATTTGTTGATTGGGTTATTTGTTATCTTATTGTTTAATTTTTTGAGTTCTTTGTATACTCTGGATATTAGGGCTCTATCTGAAGTGTGAGGAGTAAAGATTTGTTCCCAGAATTTAGGCTCCCTATTTACCTCTCTTATTGTTTCTTTTGCTGAGAAAAAACTTTTTGCTTTGAGTAAGTCCCATGTGTTGATTCTAGTTATTAACTCTTGTTATTAACTCTTGTGCTATGGATGTCCTATTGAGGAATTTGAAGCCCGACCCCACAGTATGTAGATCGTAGCCAACTTTTTCTTCTATCAGACGCCATGTCTCTGTTTTGATATCAAGGCCCTTGATCCATTTTGAGTGAACTTTTGTGCATGCAAGAGAAAGGGATTCAGTTTCATTTTGTTACATATGGATTTCCAGTTTTTCCAGCACCATTTGTTGAAGATGCTATCCTTCCTCCATTGCATGCTTTTAGCTCCTTTATCAAATAGAAGATTGTTGTAGCATTGTGGATTAATCTCTGTGTCCTCCATTCTGTACCATTGGTCCACCCGCCTGTTTTGGTACCAGTACCATGCTGTCATTGTTACTATTGCTCTGAAATTTAGTTTGAAATCTGGTATCGCTATACCGCCTGATTCACACATCCTGGTTAGAATTGCTTTTGCTATTCTGGATCTTTTATTATTCCATATGAATTTCATGATTGCTTTCTCTATTTCTACAAGAAATGCCGTTAGGATTTTGATTGGCATTACATTAAACCTATAGAGAACTTTTAGGAATATCACCATTTTGATGATATTAGTTCTCCCTATCCATGAACAGTGTATATTTTTCCATCTTCTAAGATCTTATTCTACTTCTCTTTTTAGGGTTCTGTAGTTTGCATTGTATAAATCTTTCACCTCTTTTGTTAGGTTGATTCCCAAGGATTTTAGTTTTATTTTTTGAGGATATTGTGAATGGAGTGTTTTTTTTTTTCTCATTTCCGTTTCAGAAGTTTTGTCACTGATATACAGAAATGCCTTTGACTTATGAATGTTGATTTTATATCCTGCCACATTGCTGAAATCATTTCTTACTTCTAGTAGTTTTTTTTGTAGACCCTTTTGGTCTTCTATATATTGAATCATATCAGCTGCAAGTAGTGATAATTTAAGTTATTCTTTTCCTATTTTCATGCCTTTTATTTCTTTCATCTGTCTAATTGCTCTGGCCAGTGTTTCGAGAACTATATTGAATAGAAGTGGTGGTAGAGGACATCTCTGTCTTGTTCCAGATTTTAGAGGGAATGCTTCAATTTTTCTTCATTCAGAATAAGGCTAGCCTGAGGCTTAACATAGATAGCTTTTACAATGTCGAGGTAAATTCCTGTTATCTCTAGTTTTTCAAATGTTTTGAACATAAAGGGATGCTAAGGGTCTATCCTTCTTATTTATTTTTTGCAGAACCAAGCTTTAGTTTTGTAATTTTTTCAATAGTTTCTTTTGTTTCAATTTTGTTGTTTTCCGCTCTGATTTTAGTTATTTCTTGCCTTCTGCTACATTTGCTGTTGTTTTGCTCTTCCTTTTCTAGGGCTTTGAGATGAAGTGTGAGCTCATTTATTTGTTGTTCTTTCCTATTTTTGAGGAATGACGTCAAGGTGGTGAATTTCCCTCTTAAAACACCTTTCATTGTGTCCCATAGACTCCGATATGTTGTTTCTGTATTTTCATTTATCTTGAAGAATTTTTTGATTTTCTCATTTATGTCTTCTGTAACACATTAATCATTCAGTAACATGTTGTTCATTTTCAATGTGATGTAGGATTTTTCCTTCCTTCTTTTTCATTGGTTTCCAGATTCATTCCATTATAATCCAATAAAATTCATGGTATTAAGTCCACCCTTTATATTTACTGAAGGTTGCTCTATGGCATAATATATGGTCTATTTTTTAGAAGGATCCATGTGCTGCTAAAAAATATTATATCCACTTGATGATGGTTGATATATTCTATATATGTCAGTTAAGTCTATGTTATTGATTGTGATATTGAGTTCTATAGTTTCTTTATTCAACTTTTATTTGGAGGATCTGTCCAATGGTGAGAGAGGTGTGTTGAAGTCACCCATAATTATTGTGTTGTGGGCTATTTGATTCTTGAACTTGAGGAGAATTTGTTTTATGAACGTCACAGCACCATTTAATGGTGCGTAAATATTGATAATTTTTATGTCTTGTTGGTGAATGGTTCCTTTTAACAGTATATAATTTCCTTCATTATCCCTTTTGATTAAATTAGTCTTGAAGTCGATTTAATTCGATTTGAGGATGGCCACCACTCCTTGCTTATGAGGACCGTGTGCATGGTATATTTTTTCCCAACCTTTCACCTTCAGCCTGTGTATGTCTTTTCCATTCAGATATGTCTCCTGGAGGCAACATATTGTTGGATTTGTTTTTTGAATCCAAGTTACAAGCCTATGTTGCTTTATTGGAGAGATTAAGCCATTAATGTTTAGTGTAACTATTGATATATGGTTTCTACTGCCAGCCATGTTTGAATATTTATCGCTTTTTAAAATTTACTTTGTTTCCCCATGATTAGCTTTTCCCCCGCCCTCTGTCATTACTGAGGCACTTCCCACTGATGGTTTTGGTTGTTGTTTTTCATTTCTTTCTCGTGTAGTGTTTTGCTCAAGACACTTTGCAATGGTGGTTTTCTGGCTGCAAATTCTTTTACCTTTGTTTATCATGAAAGATTTTTATTTCGTTGTCGTACCTGAAGCTGAATTTTGCTGGATACAGAATTCTTGTTTGGCATCCATTGTCTTTCAATGTTTGAAATACGTTGTTCCAGGATCCTCTCACTTTCAGTGTCTGTGATGAAAAATAGGTTGCTAACCTTATTGGTTTACCCCTGAATGTAATCTTCCTCCTTTCTCTTGAAGCTTTTAAAGTTTTCTCTTTGTTCTGTATATTGGATAGCTTCATAACAATGTGTCTTGGCGTTGCTCTACTGTGATTTTGTGTGCTCTGTGTCCTGTAAGCATCTTCAATTTGTATATCCATTTCCTTTTTTATTTCTGGAAAATTTTCATTCCCATAGTTTGAATCTCTGTACCTTCCTCTATCCAGATGACTCATAAGTTTGGTTTTTTTATGTTATACCATATCTCTTGGATGTTTTTCTCGTGATTTTTTACCAGCCTTTCTGTGTTGGCTAGACTCTTTTCAAGATGATATATTTTGTCTTCATTATGTGACATTCTGTCTTCTACTTGCTCCACACAGTTAGTGATACTCTCAATTGAGTTTTTAATTTGGTTTATCGTTTCCTTCATTTCTAGAAATATTCTTTGAATATTTATAATCTCTATCTCCTGATAAAGAAGATTAACTTCTTCTTTTATCTGTTTATGTAATTCATTTTCAATGTGTTCTTTCACTGTATTTATTTGCTCTCTCGTATCCTCTTTAAGGTTCCATTTCATCTGTCTAAGGTATTCCTTGAGTTCTTTATATGACCATTTTTCTGATAATTCTAGGTCCTCCTGAATATTTAGGTTATCCTTCATTGTTTGTACTCCTTTTCTTTCTTGCTTTTTGATGCTGCTCATGTTACTTCTTGTTCTGTTTGAGTGCTGAGTTACTTCTTATTCTTATAAATTTATTTGAAGCTTGGGAGGAAAGATATTAGAAGGGATGGGAAGAAGTCACTAAAGAGAATGAGAATAGGCAGGTAGAATTCAAGGATGGGGGAATAAGAAAATTGAAAAGAAATGAAAAGACAAAAGAAAAAAATAGAAAATAAAGAAAGAAATAATTTTTTTAAAATAATAATGATAATTAAAAAATGAAAATTAAAATTTAAAATAATAATAATAGTAAAATTAAAAAAATAAAAACATTAAAATAAGTTAAAGAACAACACAAAAAATTTAAATGAAAGAAAAAAAATAAAAATAAAATAATAATAATAATAATAATACATGCAGTCATAGAGTTCAATTAACTTCTCTTCCAGTAGGTGGAGCTGTGCTCACTGGGCCAAGCTTCTCCTCTCAATAGGTGGGAACCAATCACTGTGCAGCAGCTCTTCCTCCCAGACTGGGCGGGTCTCTAATCCTGAGTGCCTAGGACCTTCTCTAGTGTTTCCTCAAGCCAGGCTCCGCTCAACTGTGACGCTCACCACAATACTTGCTACACGTCAGGTCTCTGCTCCTGGTAGCCCTGTTTTCATCAACGCTTGGCACTCTCTCCCTGTTTGCCTCCCTCAGACACTAAGTTTATAGAGCTTGGGGCTGGGAACCCCCAGCGAATTTGCTTGCTCTCTGGTATCCATGCCCACATTAGCTGGTGTAAGAGACCTCAGTTGTCAGCACTGGTAGGAGCGGTAGCCAGGAATTCCACGCCACAAGTCCCACAGCACACATGATTCCCTCGGTCTGGCCATCTTTCTCACGGGAGACCTGGGAGGACCCCTTAAGGGAGAGCTGGGAGGGGCCCTTAATGTTTCCCCGCTGTGTGGAGAGAGATGCATAGGGAATTACACACCTGTCGTACTGGTTTCAATGAAGTTATCTCCTCTGCCCATGACATCAGTTCTCTTCCACGGTGGTATCCCATGCAAATGGTGACCATTCGTTCCTTTTGCCAGGTGACCAATGCAATGGATGGGTCCTGACTGTGTCTCCAAAGCCCCATTTCAATCCAGTGGCCTTTTACCTCTGTAAATTCAGAAGGGCCGACCAGTTATTTCAGAGGGAACGTTAGTTCTGAGTCACAAGAAGCAGGCAAATCTGAGCTTCTATGCAGCCGATCCGGGCTCTGTGTGTTTTCTCAGGGGCCCAGACTGTTCGCACCAGATCCACGTCAGGTCAGCATTGCCTAGTGATTCTGAACAAACAGCATTTAGACAGTTTACGACTCCCTATGCCTGCGCAGCTAATGAGGTCAGATACTTGATTTCTCCATGTCCGCCACCATGTTGGATCTCTTATATTGCTACTTTTTAATGTCTGTGCGTGTGCGTGTGTGTGTGTTTGTGTATATATATATATATATATATATATATATATATATATATATAAGATTTCTTATATATTTTTAGATATCAATTCAATTCATTATTTGAAGTGGAACCAGTTATATTATTTATTCACAGGATGGTCTATTCATGCATTATCTCTATATTCATAGACACAGGGTACACCTCTGTGTACCCCTAACACTAATGTATATGTCTTCAAAATATTGCTCCCAGAAATGGTGGAAGAAATACTCATGTCACCTGATCCACATATATATTTTATCACAGTAAAATTCTGAACAAAAAATGTAAAGATCACACTTATGATTGTACCGAAGCCTAAAAGAAAAGTGAAAATGTTTAACTAAAAACATCCATGTGAAGGTTGCCTAATGCTCTCAAATGTCAATCCTATTGGTGACAACATATTTGTTTCTTCCAATGATTATATATTCAAATTAAACCCTGTTGAAAATGTCTAATCCTATAACTCACTTTATACTTTGCCTGATTTCATAATGTCTCTATTGATAACTGCTTTCCTACTTATTTTCCCCAGTTCATCATTGTGACTGACTCTTCATATGTGCTGACATTTTCATTCATTCTCTAACCGAAACCCTATTGCTAAAGAACTTTTGGTCCAAATACTATACTCACTCTTCTTCCTAAACCTACCGACTATCTTCCTAATCCTACCGACTATCCATTTTTAACTGGATGTTCTCTTCTACATTAAATCTACCAAGGTACAAGGTCCTGTGCTTCAAATCATACCTAGATTTCTGTTTCCATACTTATATTTCACCTCTATGTTCTTTTAATTATCGCAAGTTCCCAATACCATTATTCATCGCACAGAATGATTCCTAACCCAAATTGAACCTGTTATTAACCCTAAACATACACTGTTCCCTCAATCTCATTTTACAGAAGAGCAGCGACAGAGTTGTTCTTAAAATACAGGGAATTAGGGGACCTTCCACCTGCTGAAAACCTCAAAGGTCCATGCAGAAATGATACCTGGAGAAGTTGTAGGGAGGTATGAAAGACCTGAGAGAGCAAAAGTCCTATTCCATGGCAAACAACCTGGTCAGGATAAAGGGATGTGTCTGAATCAGCCTCTCTCTACTTATGTTAGAGAAGATGGACTAAACCAGACCTGTGTGGAGAGCTGTTCCCAGGTGCCTATGGTTGATATACCATTCTAACTTGTGCAAGTGTTCCAGGAAGTAGGAGCAGCCTCCATCTCATGGGACCCTTGGAAGCAAGTGTTAGGACAAACTGGTTGCCAAGGCAGTGACCTCATTCATTCAATTCCAAAGAAAGTGACATACCTCATTTCCTTGGTGATGGAACTCTATGATCTTTGTATCCTAGTGGCCAGGCACCCAGACGCTATCCCATTCCCAGTCACAGTGGTCTCACTTGTTTGGATTTACCAAGGACAGAGTCAGTATTTCTTGGTACCTACTAATGTGAGGATGGCCAAATGCCAGGAGAGCACTGAAGAGGTACCTTTTCTGAGAAAGCCAGTAGTGGCTCACCACTATTTCCTGACAACTTCACAGAGTTAGCCAAGGAAACCAGACCTGAGAGAGGACAGACTATTTCGAAGGAATATAGTATGGCCGAGCAGTTAGAGGACACTCCAGATAGTCACAGATCTACATGGGGGAAGGAGGTGCCATTATGGGAGTGGGTGTGGGTTTGTGGTTTTGTCTCATGTTCTAACAAAAGGTAGGAATGGCGGTTTGTTTGGATTGAAGTGGACTGTTTCGAGTAAGTCATTTGACAAGGTGAGTGTTTCTATGTTTGTGTATCCGACTATGTCCATTGTTGTAGACATTAGAAAAGAGAATGCATTAATGGATGTGTCCTGTCTAGTATAAATCTTACCATAATTAATCCTGCTCAATTTATGAATGGACTGCACCTTGTCTTATCGATGGGCAACACCTGCTATCATCGTAAGTTCCTGTTTTCTTCCTGAATTCTGGCCAGTCTCCAGAATAGGCTCAGGGATTTGTGTCCAAGATATGTACCACCTCCAAGCTCTGTGACATGGCCATATACTGGATAGCTGAAGAGAATGGAGATCATCTCAGAAAACTCAGATATCAGTGTGACCAGGAAAGTCTCAGTGGAGAAACCCTGCTTTGGGCCTTTTGCTTACCTTATGTTCTGTTGCCCTGAATGTCAGGAAGGTCTTTGCCTCAGGCCACCCCTTTGTGAAGCCTGAAGAAAACAGTTTTAAATTTGAAATGAATAGTCATCACCTGTGGCTCTTTGCTTAATTGCTTTGGAAAGGGATGTGTCTGAATTAGCCTCTTGGCCTTGTATGTGGCTGTGATTTTTATTCTCAGCACATGATGGATCCAAAGAATGATCGCATGTGCGCATCCAAAACCAAAATGGCCAAAAGATCAGTCATTGTGGATGAAGTCTCTCGCCTTCTTCTGTTAGGTTCCTGACATCCATCAAGTGAGAATACTGATCCTTTGGGTCAAATGAGTTCTTGAAATCTCTGCCGAGGTGCTTGGCTTTTCTCATGACTCTATTTCACATAAATATTCCATACCTGAAAGTCAGTAGGCCTCAAATTGGAGAAACAGAGCAGCATGAACGGCAGGCTTAGTTGACCACTCCTGGTTCATATTAAGAGTGTCCAGGCCACCCTGACTTTAGGCAAATGAGGGGCAAGTGAGATTATTTTGGACACTACCAATGGCTGCACCCCTCATGGAAACCTCCAGCCAGAGGTCATGATGAGTGAATATATGGAAGAAGATGAGGGCCATGTGGGAGTGTTTTGGTTTTAATTGTGGTCATTTGTGTGGCGGTTGGAAGAAATGTCTGGGTCCACCTGGGCTTGAACTCTGGTGTGATTCCCCATAGAGACTTAGTTCTGGAACTCACCTCAGAGAAGTATTGCCATGAATTGTTTTGGGATTTTAGGAGGCCACGCATGAGAGTTTCCCTTGGAAACTGAGATCTGGCTTTCCACAGAGCACTGGGAATCTTAGCCAGCATATCACATGATATAATTGTGAAAAACTTGCAGCCATAGTTGAGAGTCAAAACACACATGGACCTCACATTTTACACCTCAATGTGCCTGGCTTCATGTGACCTTTTCCCCACTCTTTGGGAAGCCTTGCCTGTGAGAGTTCTCCAGAGTTTTCATTTAAATTAGCTTCCTCAACATTTAGTGGTTCCTGAATGAATTGAAACCCAGAGTTTCTCCAACTTCATCCTTAAAAAATGGCTTGATAAATACCATGAATTTTTGGAAGTTCCCACAACCAGGTGGCACTGGAGAACATTTGGATGTCCTGTTGCTGATCATGAGTATACCAGACAATGCCTTGATTGACTGGGTTTCATGAAAATGGTGTAGAACAGAGATGCCAGTAAGTTGGAGCCTGCTGAGTAGTGGGCCTAGAGCAGTGGTGGGCAGGTGTGTGATGAAACATCAGTGGTAGGGCCATGAGGATCTACCATTGGATTCCAAATGGCTTGTGACTGACATGGTGCAGCCAGCAGTCCCTTATATGTAAAGGCATCTTGTTATATGGTGAGGTTTCAGGTCAATGTTCTGAATCAGGTTGATATGGACGAGGGGGCAATGGGGCAAGCTAGGAGGGATAGAAGCCTGGTTGGTGCATTCTCCTGCAGACCCTGACCCAACACACGTGACAGAACTCCCTCCAGCAATATGTCCCAGTTGAGCTCCTGGTATTTCGTGAAGCAAATACCAAATTCCCAGTGCAGCAGGAAAAACACCACAAAAAGTGTAGGAGGACCAAATGGCTTCGCAGTCAACACGGAGAGACACTTAGTCCTCAGTGGTCACAGTTTACCTACAAAGAGAGGATTCAGCATTGCTGCC
This sequence comes from Callospermophilus lateralis, assembly GCF_048772815.1. Lineage (NCBI taxonomy): Eukaryota > Metazoa > Chordata > Mammalia > Rodentia > Sciuridae > Callospermophilus > Callospermophilus lateralis. The sequence continues at coordinate 678,206 of NW_027513904.1, forward strand.
TCATCTTCATTGGAAAATAAGAAACCATGTCCTTCAGGTCACATAGATGCAGAACCAGCTTTGATGGTCTCACTACTAAAGAAGCCAAATCTCCTGACAACAACATATATTTCAAGTGCCCAAAATCAGAGGCAGTTTCTCAAAAAGTTTTTAGGCTCTCAGAGCTCCCTGTTTGTGTTGTGTTTACCCTGTCCCTTACTTTTGGAAACTCCTCTACCACCTCCATGGTTATGAACTCTTGAGCATTTTCCATTCCAGATATGTATTCACTGATTTTCTAACTCTTCTCCTCTAATTATGTTTTACCTTGGGTGAAGGTAATGTCAAGGCATTTTTCTGGATGAGAGTGAGAGGATATCAGACCTTAACAGATATTTGTGAAGCACATATTTGCTTACACATTGAATTCATTTTCCAATTTTTCCTTTTGAAATACTGAATCCCTGACACTAACCCATACCTACTAGAATCAGACAACTCATCCTAATATAATGGAGAAAAATAACCCAAACAGAATAGAAATTCAAGCAGTTCAGAGGAGGCATCTTGTATAGTTGGACTTGCCTTTTGCATTATATAAGGTAGGAGTTATAAATCTAGTCAATTTTTATTTGAAATAGTTCTCCATGTGTTTTTAAAGATAACAAATGTGTGAAATCCTGTTTCCCTTTCTCTGTAGCCAATTCACACATGTATATTTATATGCACATATAGAATCCTACCAGGAATCCCACGTACATTTTTGTGAGGTTTCTCACTTCGCAGATTCAAATTGTGAGAAGAGATCACTCCTCTTAAACGCTGTTAGAACTGAAGATTCAAACTATAGGGGAGCTTTCTAGTAGAACAACATTATACATATACTCATGTTCAGTAAAATAATTATTTTTGCATCTGTGGATGATATATATTTCCTGATGAATTTTGATTTTCATATATATTGCTGCTTTTTAATGTCTGTGTGTAGTTTGTATGTGTGTGTGTGTGTGTGTATATATATATATATATATATATATATATATATATATATATATATACACACACACACACACTATTCAGATTTTTCAATATATAAAATATATGTGTCTTATATACACTTTCTAAATTCATTCATGTTCATGTATATGGATTTATAATCAACTTTTCACAAGATTATTTTCCGAAATATTCATCCACCTGAAATACATATTTGTTTCCTAGTACTGAAAACAAACTTCAGTGAATGGTGCCTACAAATTCTAATAATTTTACAGTAACTGACCCAGTTTACCACCAATGCAAGTAGATTCCTATGGGACATGATATGTAATTTGAGGTTCATTTGTATTCAACACTGGTACATTATTATTTCTTCAGTTTTTTCACATCATACGATATATATTTCATCCACAAGTTCACAAATTTACAGGCATTTGTTTCAACTTTAATGAATTCCTGTTTCAGAACACAAGTATTATCAGGGTTTCTGAACTCGTCTTTTCATGACGCTTCTTTCCAAACAAGTTATTTTCGATTTCCATAATCACTGATGAAGTAAAACTCACACCCTTCGTGATAAACCAAAACACTAATATTACCATTATATGTATACCATTTTGGAAAGAATGATTGTATATCAATATAACATTTCCTGTAATTTTTCAGATATCAGTTCAATCCATTATTTATAGTTGGAACAAGTTATATTATTTATTCACAGTATGTTCTATTCATGCTTTATCTTTATATTCATAGACACAGTGTACACCTCTTTGGACCCCCAATACTAATTTTTCGTCTTCAATATATTGCTACCAGAAATGGTGGAAGAAATACTTATGTCACCTGATCTACATATACATTTTATCACAATAATATTCTGAAAAAAAATGTAAAGGTCACACTTATGACTGTACCAAAGCCTAAAAGGAAAGTGAACATGGATTAATAGAAACATCCATGTCCATGCTGCCTAATGCTCTCAAATGTCAATCCTATTGGTGACAACATATTTGTTTCTTCCTAAGATTATATATTCAAACTCAACCCTGTTGAAAATGTCTAATCCTATCACTCACTTTATATTTTGCCTGATGCAATAATGTCTCTATTGATATCTGCATTTCTACATATTTTCCCAGTTTATCATAGTGACTGACTCTTCATATGTGCCGACATTTACATTCACTCTCTAACCGAAACCATATTGCTAAAGAACTTTTGGTCTAAATCCTATAATCGCTCTTCTTCCTAAACCTACCGACAATCTTTCTAAACCTACTGACTATCTCTTTTTACTGGATGTTCTCTTCTACGTTCAATCATCCAAGGTACAAGGTCCTATGCCATTGTATATTGAATTATCTGAGACATCTTTAGAGAACATAAATCAAGCTAAGTATCCCAATCAAGGGCCCAATGCCCTTCTGGGTTTCAAATTATACCTAGATTTTTATTTTCATACTTATATTTCACCTCTACATTCTTGTAAATCTCACAGGTTGCCAATACCATTATTCATCGCACAGAATGATTCCTAACCCAAATTGAACCTGTTATTAACCCTAAACATACACTGTTCCCTCAATCTCATTTTACAGAAGAACAGGGACGGAGTTGTTCTTACAATACAGGAAAGTAGGGGACCTTCCACCTGCTGAAAACCTCAAAGGTCCATACAGAAATGATACCCGGAAAAGTTATAGGCAGCTATGAAGGACCTGAGAGAGCAAAAGTCCTATTCCATGGCAAACAACCTGGTCAGGATGAAGGGATGTGTCTTAATCAGCCTCTCTCTTCTTATTGTAGAGAAGATGGACCAAATCAGGCCTGTGTGGAAAGCTGTTCATGGGTGCCTATGGTTGATATACCATTCTAACTTGTGAAAGTGTCACAGGAAGTAGGGGCAGCCTCCATCTCATGGGACCCTTGGAAGCAACTGTTAGGAAAAAGGGGTGCCAAGGCAGTGGCCTCATTCAGTTCCAAAGAAAGTGACATATCTAATTTCTTTGGTGATGGAACTCTCTGAACTTGCTATCCAAGAACCAATACACCAAGAGGCAATCCCAGTCCAAGTCCCTGCGGGCTCACTTGATTGGATTTTCCAAGGACAGAGTCAGTCTTTCTCGGTACCTAATGATATGAGTATAGCCAAATACCAGGAGAGCACTGAAGAGGTACTTTTCCTGAGAAAGCAGGTAGTGGCTCGCCACTTTTTCCTGACAACTTTACAGAGTTGGTCAAGGAAAGCAGATCTGATAGAGGACACGCCATTTCGGGGGAACATAATATGGCCCACCAGTCAGAGTTAACTCCGGAGAGTCACAGAACTACTTGAGGGAAGGAGGTGCCTTTGTGAGTGTGGGTTTGTTGTTTTGTCTCATATTCTGAGAATAGGTAGGGAAGGCGGTTTGTTTGATTTGGAGTGAACTGTTTCTAGTAAGTCGTTTGACAAAATGAGTGTTTCTATGTCTGTGTATCCCACTGTGTCTGTGGTTGTAGACATGAGAAAAGAGAATGCAACAATGGATGTGTCCTGTCTAGTAGAAAGCTTCCCATTATGCATCCTGCCTAATTTATGAATGGAGTGCGGCTTGCCTTATGGATGAGCAATACCTATTACCTTCCTAAGTCCCTGTTTTCTTCTGAATTCTGGCCACTCTCCAGAATAGGCTCATGGTTTTGTGTCCAAGATATGCAACAACTCCAAGGTCTGTGACATGGCCATGTACAGGATAGCTGAAGGGAATGGCCAGCATCTCAGAAAACTCAGATATCAGTGTGACCAGGAAAGTCTCAGTGGATATACCCTGCTTTTGGCCTTTTGCTTACCTATTGTTCTGTTGCCCTGAATGTCAGGAAGGTCTTTGCCTCAGGCCACCCCTTTGTGAAGCCTGAAGGAAACAGTTTTCAAATGGAAATGAATGGGCATCACTTGTGGCTCTTTCTTAGTTGCTTTGGAAAGGGATGTGTCTTAATTAGACTCTTGGCCTTGTATGTGGCTGTGACTTTGATTCTCAGCAGCTGATGGATCTAAAAATGATCCCATGTGTGCATCCAAAACCATAATTGCCAAAAGATCAGTCATTGTGGATGAAGTCTCTCGTCTTCCTCTGTTAGGTTCCTGACCTCCATCAAGTGAGAATAGGTATTCCTTGGGTCAAATGAGTTCTTCAAATCACTGCAGAGATGCTTAGGTTTTCGTATGACTCCAAATCACATAAAGAATCTATACTTGAAAGTCAGTAGGCCTCAAATTGGAGAAACAGAGCAGTATTAACGGGAGGCTTATTTGATCACTTTAGGCAAATGAGGGGCAAGGGAGTTTATTTGGACACTGTCTTTGGGTGAGCCCTTCATGGAAACCTCCAGACAGAGGTTACGATGAGTGACTATATGGAAGAAGATGAGGACCATGTTTGAGTGTTTTGTTTTTAATTGTGGTCATTTGTGTGGTGGTTGTAAGAAATATCTTGGTCCACCTGGGCTTGAACTCTGTTGGGATTTCCCTTAAAGACTGCGTTCTGGAACTGAACTCAGAGAAGTATTGCAATGAATATAAATACAAGCAGTTTAGAGGAGGCATGGTGTATATTTGGACTTGCCTTTTGCATGATACAGAGTAGGAGTTAAATCTAGTCAATTTTTTGTTGAAATAGTTCTCCATGTGTTTTTAAAGTTAAAAAATTGTGAATTCCTGTCTCCCTTTCTCTGTAGCCTATTCAGCACATATATTTTTATATGGATATATAGAATCATACCTGGTACCACACATACATTCTTGTGAGGTGGATGAGTTGGCAGATACAAATTGTGAAAAGAGATCACTCCTAATTAACCGTGTTGGAACTGAATATTCAACCAATGGGTGAGCTTGCTAGTTGAACAACATTATACATAAATCCATGTTCAGTAAAATGAATATTTTTGGATCTTTTTATGATATATATTTTATGAAAATTTTGATTGACATATATTTTGCTATTTTTTTTTCTGTGTGTGTGTGTGTGTGTGTGTTTTGTGTCATTCGCCTGTTCTGTAAAACAACTTCAGAGAGAGAGGTTAAAAATTCATGCAAAGCTCTGATGGAGGTATCTAATATCTTAGTTTTGGTCTATTGCTTCTTCTAATTGGGTCATTTGTTGTGTCCCATGGACGAGGGCAGTGGTTCCTGTGCCCACCCCTGAAGCAACTCCTATTCCGAATAGGATGGCTAAAGTGAGGGATATATGTCCCCAGTGGAAACGGGTTGTATGCCCCTCTATTTCATTTTCAAATGAACCTGCATCATGACAGAGCACTCTGGGAAACATCTGCACCATTACACAATTAATCACATCGGTTGACAATTTCTTTAAAACATAAACAATGTTTAATTATATACAATTATGCTGTTGTAGGGACGGACAAGGCAAGGTACCTAAGATAGCAACGAAGACAGGGAAACCGTCCTATTTGGTTGCAACCAGATTCAGAGGGCATTGCTTCTGTTGTAATCAATTATTCTCCTGAAACTCAAGTTTAGGTAGTTTCAGAATTTTGTACCCAACATGTAAGGGAAGGGGCTCAGAAGTTCACAGTCTTCAGAAGTTTAAAAAAGCCGTTGTTGTTTCTGTTTTTTACCTCAGTTCTGGGCAAGTTAACTTTTCAAGGACACCTGGGAGGGAAAGAGCTTTTTCCTACCTTTCTTATTTTTCGCCCCTGACAGCTGTTACCATGGAGCCCTGATGGTAACTTCTTTATCTTAGAAATATAGCCATCTCTGTAAAGCCCCAGCTCATGGCCAGAGGCCTTGTTCATTATTTTGTGGAAAACAAGTAATGGGGTGTCTAGCATAGAGGTGCTTATTTTTTAGCCAGTGGCCAAGTAGAACAAGGCAACACTAAAAGAGGAAGTTTATCTACATTGAACTCTTTTATAGGGACTCTTTTGCTGAAAGTCCTAAAGTCAGCCATGGTGAAGACTTCTGTAGAAAGTCAGTTAAGAATTTTCTGTAGGCCTGGTACAGAAGGGGAAGACAGGGAAGGTGGGGCTGACAGCAGCTCCGAGGATCTGAGAATAAGGAAGGAGAGATGTAAAAGAATAATGGGAAAGGGGTTTGGGATTTTCCTAGCAACAAAAACTTGAGCTGTAGAACAGGTAGAGCAGAGGGGAAGACAAGAGTGAGTATCCCAAAATGCATGTGAGGGACTTTAAATTTTTAGTAAACTGTTTTCAGTGATGACAAAGCAACTTTAAAGGCCATTTTCATTACATCTTTGATAGGAGTCTGAGGGCTCTCCTCAGCTAGTTTCAGCTTTGTGTTAGCTGGTAAGAGGACCTGGTGGGACCCGGGGCGGGCACGGACAGAAGAGAGGAGTGAGTCGGTGGATGGGAACCTGAGTACCTGCTACTTCAGCAAGATGGCGATGGTCTGAGAACCAGCAGAGATTTGGGTTTTTGATCTAATAATTGGAGGGGAGAAATCAGGTTGCTGAGGTGAGAGTGACAGCAGAGACTCTGGAGCACAAGACTGAAGGTGAGGATTGATTGGATAAGCATAGTTCAGGATATGAGTGAAGGATGGAAAAGGCATGCCCATAGGGGAATCTCCTTTCACCCTTTTGAGCACTTGCAGAAGTTAAAAAGGTCACACAGGGCTGGGGATGTGGCTCATTTGTAGCACGCTCGCTTGGCATGCGTGCGGCCCGGGTTCGATCCTCAGCACCACATACAAACAAAGATGTCGTGTCCAGCAAAAAACTAAAAAATAAATATTAAAAATTCTCTCTGTCTCTCTCTCTCTCACCTCTCTCTTTAAAAAAAATGGTCACGCAGAATTTGAGGATCAAGAGACCCCTCTGGGGGCCATCGGTTTTGGTTATCTAATTGGTAATATGGCCAATGCTGTGTACTGAATTTGATGAGGAGTTTGTGTTCCATCAGGCAGCCCCTGTATGCTCACATCCCCATGACGTACAGCAAAAGTCTGCCAGGCATTCTGGGATTACTAAAAAGGAGTGATGGATTTTTCCTTTCCCCAGGTCCATGATCCTCTTAGTTATACAAGTTCGATATTTACTGCCATTAGCCCCTTGAACTAGAGACCTTTTATTTGATAGAGGGCCCAATGGGGCCTTAAGGGCTGAGTTTATTGCCCCTGTATCCACTTCAAAGTTTACTGGTGTCTCCTCCACTTCAAAAGATACGCTGGGCTCAGGGAGGGGATCTGAGCCCCGACTTTCGTAGTCATGCTGAAGAGTCAGAAAGGCTGGCTGGCGTGGCTGCCTCTTTCTAGGGAACTCTTGAACCCAGTGTCCTCTTTCTTTACAGTAGGCACATTGATCTGAGGTCAGGGGTGGCCTCTGGCGTGGGCCCAGGTATCCCTTCCTGTCTCCCTGTTTCTTAATTTCTGGCCTTTTTGTTATTGTGACCGGGACCTTAGTCAACTCCTTAGTCTGTCTTTTGTTTCTTTTATCCTCCTTTTGCTCCCTTCTCTTCCTCAGTTTCTCTCTTATAGTATACTTTCTCGGCTTCTCTGACTAAATCTCTCAAAGTCATATCTTGTAATCCATCTAAGCATTGTAACTTTCTTTAAATATCCAAGGCAGCATGCCCAATAAAGGCCATTGTGACAGATGATTTTTGATCCTCTGCATGAGGATCGAAAGGAGTATATCTCCTATATGCCTCCGTAATTCTCTCTAGAAACATAGAGGAAGATTCATCAGGCCCGCAGGCGTGGTACCCACGTCACCCCAAATGGAGTAGGGAAAGAGCAGTGCCACTGCCTGCTCCCGGATCAGGCCCAGCCACCAGCTGGTGTGGTAGTCACGTCACCCAAATTGTAGTAGGGGCCAAGCAGGCTGCCCCCCACGCCCACCACAAAAGCAGACCTGTGACTGACCTTCGGAACAGGCCCAGAGGCCTGCCACCATGGTAGACATGACACCCCAATTGGAGTAGTGGCAGAGCAGAGCTTTCTCCCGCGCCCAGTACAAGCACAACGGCCCACCGGCGTGGTAGTCACGTCAACCCAATTGGAGTAGGGGCAGAGCAGAGTCTTTGCCCGCACCCGGAACAGGCCCAGCGATCTGCCAGCATGGTAGTCACGACACCCCAATTGCAGTAGGGCCAAAGCAGAGCCACCACCCGCTCCCGCAAGGTAGGCAGACCTGCAACTGACCGGCGGAACAGGACTAGCGGCCTGCAAGCACAGCAGACACATCAACACATTTGGTTCTTTGAAAAAATAAAAAAAAATCTACAGACCCTTAGCCATGCTAACGAAGACAAAAAGAGAGAGAACTCAAATTACTAGCATACAGGATGAAAAAGACAATATCATAACAGATATTTCAGATATACAGAAGATAATCCGAAATTATTTTGAATCTTTGTACTCTAATAAAATAGAAGACAGTGAAGGCATCGATAAATTTCTTAAGTCATATGATCTGCCCAGATTGAGTCAGGAGGATATAGACAACCTAAACAGACCAATATCAATTGAGGAAATAGAAAAAACCATCAAAACACTACCAAGTAAGAAAAGCCCAGGACCTGATGGGTATACAGCAGAGTTTTACAAAACCTTTAAAGGGGAACTAATACCAATACTTTTCAAGCTATTTCAGGAAATTGAAAAAGAGGGAGAACTTCCAAATTCATTCTATGAGGTCAACATCACTCTGATTCCTACACCAGACAAAGACACTTCAAAGAATGAAAACTACAGACCAATATCTCTTATGAGCCTAGAGGCAAAAATCCTCAATTAAATTCTGGCAAATCAGATACAAAAGCATATCAAAAAAATTGTGCACCATGATCAAGTAGGATTCATCCGTGGGATGCAAGGCTGGTTCAATATACAGAAATCAATAAATGTTATTCATCACATCAATAGACTTAAAAATAAGAACCATATGATCATCTCGATAGATGCAGAAAAAGCATTCGACAAAGTACAGCATCCCTTTATGTTCAAAATTCTAGAAAAACTAGGGATAACAGGAACATACCTCAATATTGTAAAAGCAATCTATGCTAAGTCTCAGGCTAGCATACTTCTGAATGGAGAAAAATTGAAGGCATTCCCCCTAAAATCTGGAACAAGACAGGTATGCCCTCTTTCACCACTTCTGTTCAACATAGTTCTCGAAACACTGGCCAGAGCAATTAGAGAGATGAAAGAAATTAAAGGCATATAAATAGGAAAAGAAGAACTTAAATTATCACTATTGCAGATGACATGATTCTATTCCTAGCAGACCCAAAAGGGTCTACAAAGAAACTAATAGAGCAAATAAATGAATTCAGCAAAGTGGCAGGATATAAAATCAACACTCATAAATCAAAGACATTCCTGAATATCAGTGACAAATCCTCTGAAACGGAAATGAGGACAACCACTCCATTCACAATATACTAAAAAAAAAAAAAAATAATTGGGAATCAACCTAACAAAAGAGGTGCAAGTTTTATACAAGGAAAACTACAGAAACCTAAAGAGAAAAATAGAGGAAGATATTAGAAGATGTAAAAATGTACCCTGTTCATAGATAGACAGAACTAACATCATCAAAATGGCGATATTACTAAAAGTTCTCTATAGGTTTAGTGCAATGCCAATCAAAACCCAACGGCATTTCTTGTAGAAATAGAGAAAGCAATCATGAAATTCATATGGAAAAATAAAAGACCCAGAATAGCAAAAACAACACTAAGCAGGAAGTGTGAATCAGTCGGTATAGGGATACCAGACTTCAAACTATACTGCAGAACAATAGTAACAAAAATAGCATGGTACTGGTACCAAAACAGGTGGGTGGACCAATGGTACAGAATAAAGGACACAGAAACCAATCCAAAAAATAGAACTATCTTACATTTGATAAAGGGGCTAAAAGCATGCAATGGATGAATGATAGCATCTTCAACAAATGGTGCTGGGAAACCTGGAAATCCATATGTAACAAAAAGAAACTGAATCCCTTTCTCTCGCCATGCACAAAAGTTAACTCAAAATGGATCAAGGAGCTTGATATCAAATCAGACATGGTGTCTGATAGAAGACAAAGTTGGCTACGATCTACATACTGTGGGGTCGCCTCCAAATTCCTCAATAGGACACCCATAGCACAAGCGTTAATAACTAGAATCAACACATGGGACTTACTCAAACTAAAAAGGTTTTTTCTCAGCAAAAGAAACAGTAAGAGAGGAAAATAGGGAGCCCACATCCTGGGAACAAATCTTTCCTCCTAACACTTCAGATAGAGCACTAATATCCAGAGTATACAAAGAACTCAAAAAATTAGTCAATAAGATAACAAATAACCCAAACAACAGATGGGCCAAGAACCTGAACAGACACTTCTCAGAGGAGGACATAAAATCAATCAACAAGTACATGAAAAAATGGTCACCATCTCCAGCAGTCAGAGAAATGTGAATCAAAACCACCCTAAGATACCATCTCACTCCAGTAAGATTGGCAGGCATTATGAAGTCAAACAATCACAAGTGCTGGCGAGGATCTGGGGAAACAGGTACACTTGTATATTTCTGGTGGGACTGCAAATTGGTGCAGGCAAATGGGAAAGCAGTATGGAGATTTCTTGGAAAGCTGGGAACGGAACCACCATTTGACCCAGTTATTCCCCTTCTCGGTCTAAAACCTAAAGACCTAAAAAGAGCATGCTACAGGGACACTGCTACATCGATGTTCATAGCAGCACAATTCACAATAGCAAGACTGTGGAACCAACCTAGATGCCCTTCAATAGAAGAATGAATGAAAAAAATGTGGCATTTATACACAATGGAGTATTACTCGGCACTAAAAAATGACAGAATCATAGAATTTTCAGGGAAATGGATGGCATTAGAACAGATTATGCTAAGTGAAGCTAGCCAATCCCTAAAAAACAAATGCCAAATGTCTTCTTTGATATAAGGAGAGTAACTAAGAACAGAGTAGGGACGAGGAGCATGAGAAGAAGATTAACATTAAACAGGGATGAGAGGTGGAAGGGAAAGGGAGAGAGAAGAGAAACTGCATGAAAATGGAAGGAGAACCTCAGGGTTATACAAAATTACATACAAGAGGAAGTGAGGGGAAAGGGAAAAATAATACAAGGGGGAGAAATTTATTACTGTATAGGGGGTAGAGAGAGAAGAGGAGAGGAGACTGGAGGGGAGGGGGGATAGTAGAGGATAGGAAAGGCAGCAGAATACAACAGACACTAGTATGGCAATATATGAATCAATGGATGTGTAACTGATGTGATTCTGCAATCTGTATACGGGGCAAAAATGGGAGTTCATAACCCACATAAATCAAAGTGTGAAATATTATTTATCAAGAACTATGTAATGTTTTGAACAACCATATATAAAAATTTAAAAAAAGAGATAACTAAATTCGGTGAATAATGCACGAGAATCCTAATATTTCTACAGTTTAAAATCAATGCCAGTAGATTCCTATGGGACATGATGTGTATTTTGACGTTCATTTTTATTCAACAATGGTACATTACTATTTCATGAGTTTATGCACATCATAGGATATATATTTCATCCACAAATTAGCAAATTTATAGGCATTTGATTGAATTTCAATCGCTTCCTGCTTTACAATATATGCATTCCTCCAGGTTTCCTGAAAGGTCTTTTCATGAGACTTCTTTCCAAACATATTATTTTCAATTTCCATAATCACTTTTGAAGCAAAACTCACACACTGTTCATGATAAACCAAAACACTAATATTACCATTAGATGTATAATTGGTGGGAATGAATGATTGTATATCAATATAAGATTTCCTGTAATTTTCCAGATATCAGTTCAATCCATTATTTAATGTTTGAACAAGTTATATTATTTATTCACAGTATTGTCTATTCATGCTTTATCTCTATATTCATAGACACAGGGTGCACCTCTTTGTACCCCCAATACTAATTTTACGTCTTCAATATATTGTTTCCAGAAATGGTGGACGAAATACTCATGTCACCTGATCTACATATACATTTTTTCACAGTAATATTCTGGACAAATAATGTAATGGTCACGGTTATGATTGCACGAAGGACTAAATGAAAAGTGAACATGGATTACTAAAAACATCTATGTCCAGGTTGCCTAATGCTCTTAACTGTCAATCCTATTGGTGACTACATATTTTTTTCTTCAAAAGATTATGTATTCAAACTCAACCCTGTTGAAAATGTCTAATCCTATCACTCACTTTATACTTTGCCTGATTTCATAATGTCTCTATTGATATCTGCATTTCTACATTTTTTCCCAGCTCATCATAGTGACTGACTCTTCATATGTGCTGACATTTACATTCACTCTCTAACCGAAACCCTATTGTTAAAGAACTTTTGTCCAAATCAAATACTCACTCTTCTTCCTAAACCTACCGACTAGCTTCATAATCTTACTGACTATCCCTTTTTGACTGGATGTTCTCTTCTACATTCAATCATCCAAGGTACAAAGTCCTATGCCATTGTGTATTGAATTAACTGAGACATCTTTGCAGAACATAATTCAAAGCTAATTATCCCAATCAAGGACTCAATGCCCTTCTGGGCTTCAAATCATACCTAGATTTCTGTTCTCATACTTATATTTAACCTCCATATTCTTTTAAATATCGAAGGTCCCCAACACTATTATTCATCACACAGAATGATTCCTAACACAAATCGAACCTGTTATTAACCCGAAACATACACTGTTCCCTCAATCTCATTTTACAGAAGAGCAGGGACAGAGTTGTTCTTACAATACAGGAAAGAAGGGGACAGTCCACCTGCTGAGAACCTCAAAGGTCCATGCAGAAATGATACCTGGACAAGTTGTAGGCAGGTATAAAGGACCTGAGTGAGCAAAACTCATCTTCCATGGCAAAACACCTGGTCAGGATGAAGGGATGTGTCTTAATCAGCCTCTCTCTTCTTATTGTAGAGAAGACTGACAAAACCAGACCTGTGTGTAGAGCTGTTCCTGGGTGCCTATCGTTGATATTTCATTCTAACTTGTGAAAGTGTCACAGGAAGTAGGGGCCGGCTCCATCTCATGGGACCCTTGGAAGCAACTGTTAGGGAAAAGTGGTTGCCAAGGCAGTGACCTCATTCAGTTCCAAAGAAAGTGACATACCTCATTATTTGGTGATGGAACTCTCTGAACTTGGTATCCAAGAAGCCAGGCACCCAGAGGCAGTCCCAGTTCCAGTCCCAGTGGACTCGCTTGTTTGGATTTTCCAAGGACAAAATCAATCTTTCTTGGTACCTACTGATGTGAGGATGGCCAAATGCCAGAAGAGCTCTGAAGAGGGACCTTTCCTGAGAAAGCAGGTAGTGGCTCACCACTTTTTCCTGACAACTTCACAGAGTTGGCCATGGAAACCAGATCTGAAAGAGGACAGGCCATTTTGGGAGAACATAGTATGGCTCACCAGTCATAGGACACTCCTTCTAATCACAGACATACTTGGGGGAAGGAGCTGCCTTTGTGGGAGTTGGTATGGCTTTGTGGTTCTGTCTCATGTTCTGAGAATAGGTAGGAAAGGCGTTTTTTATTTGTTGTTTTTTTTTTGTTTTTGGTTTTCAGTGGACTGTTCTAGTAAGTCGTTTGACAAGGCAAGTATTTCCATGTCTGTGTATTCCACTGTGTCCGCTGTTGTAAACATTAGAAAATAAAATGCATTAATGAATGTGTCCTTTAAAGTATAAATATTCCCAAAATTCATCCTGCCCAATATATGAATGAACTGCAGCTTGTCTTATCGAAGGGAAACACCTGCTATCTTCCCAAGTTAATGTTTTCTTCCTGTATTCTGGCCAGTCTCCAGAATAGGCTCATGGTTTTGTGTCCACGATATGTACCACCTCCAAGCTCTGTGACATGGTCATGTACTGGATAGCTAAAAAGAATGGCGAGCATCTCAGAAAACTCAGATATCAGTGTGACCAAGAAACTCTCAGTGGAGAGACCCTGCTTTGGACCTTTTGCTTAAGTACTGTTTTGTTACACTGAATATCTGGAAGGTCTTTGCTTCAGGGCACCCCGTTGTGAAGCCTGAAGAATATAGTTTTGAAATGGAAATGAATAGGCATCACCTGTGGCTCTTTGCTTAATTGCTTTGGAAATGGATGTGGCTGAATTAGCCTCTTGGCCTTCTTTGTGGCTGTGATTTAGATTCTCAGCACATGATGGATATAAAGAATGATCCCATGTGTGCGTCCAAAACTATAATGGCAAAAAATCAGTCATTGTGGATGAAGTCTCTCGTCTTCCTCTGTTAGGTTCCTGACCTCCATCAAGTGTGAATAGGGATTCTTTGGGTCAAATGAGTTCTTCAAAGCCCTGATGAGGTGCTTGGGTTTTCGCATGACTCCAAATCACATATAGAATCTATACCTGAAAGTCAGTAGGCCTCAAATTGTAGAAACAGAGCAGTATTAACGGCAGGCTTATTTGATCACTTCTGGTTCACAGGAGGGCTGTCAAGGCCACCCTGACTTTAGGCAAATGAGGGGCAAGCGAGCTTTTTTTGGACACAGTCTTGGGCTGTGCCCCTGATGGAAAACTCCAGCCAGAGGTTACGATGAGTGACTATATGGAAGAAGATGAGGGCCATGTGGGAATGTTTTGGTTTTAATTTTGGCCATTTGTTTGGCGGTTGGAAGAAATGACTGGGTCCACTTGGGCTTGAACTTTGGTGTGATTCCCCTTAGAGACTGAGTTGTGAAACTGAACTCAGAGAAGTATTGCCATGAATTTTGTTTGGATTTTAGGATGCCACGCATGTGAGTCGCCCTTGTAAACTGAGATCTAGGGCCAGGGTGGCTTTCCACAGAGCACTGGGAATCTCTGCCAGGATATCACATGATTTTATTCTCAAAGACATGGCAGCCATATTTGAGAGTCGAAAAATACATAGGACTCACATTGTAGACTTTAATGGGCCTGGCATCATGTGACCATTTTGGCACTCTTTCAGAAGCCTTGCCTGTGAGAGTTCTCCAGAGCTTTTATTGAATTGAGCTTCCTCAACATTTAATGCTTACTGAATGAATTGAAAGCCACAGTGCCTCCAACTTCATCCTTGAAAAATGGCTAGATAAATACCATGAAAATTTTGAAATTCCCATGACCAGGTGGCACTGGAGAACCTTTGGATGTCCTATTGCTGATCAAGAGTATACCAGACAGTGCCTTGATTGACTGGGTTTCATGAAAATGGTGTAGTACAGAGATGCCAGTAAGTTAGAGCCTGCTGAGTAGTGGGCCTAGAGCAGTTTTGGGCAGGTGTGTGATAAATCACCAGTGGTAGGGTCATGAGGATCTACCATTGTATTCCAAATGGCATGTTACTTACATGGTGCAGCCAGCAGACCCTTATATGTAAAGGCATCTTGTTATATGGAGAGGTTTCAGGGCAATGTTGAGAATTAGGTTGATATGGACAAGGGGGCAATGGGGCAAGCTATGAGGGATAGAAGCCTGGTTGGTGCATTCTCCTGCATACCCTGGCACACCACACGTGACAGAACTCCCTCCAGCATTGTGTCCCAGTTTAGCTCCTTGTATGTCATGAAGCAAATACCAAACTCCGAGTGCAGTAGCAAAAACACGACAAAAAGTGGACCAGGACCAAATGGCTTCACAGTCCACATGGGGAGAAACTTAGTCCCCAGTGGTCACAGTTTACCTACAAAGAGATAATGCAGCACTGCTGCTCATCTTTATTGGAATATAAGAAGCCATGTCCTCCAGGTCACATAAATGCAGACCCAGCTTTGATGGTCTCACGCAAAGAAGTCAAATCTCCTGACAACAACATATTTTTCAAGTGCCCAACCTCACAGAAAGTTTCTCAAAAAGTTTTTAGGCCAGAAGAGCTCCATGTTTGTGGAGTGTTAACCCAGTCCCTTACTTTTGGAAACTCCTCTACCACCTCCAAGATTGTGAACTCCTGAGCATTTCCATTCCAGATATTTATTCACTGATTTTCTAACTCTTCTCCTCCAATTGTGTCTTAATTGGGGCAAAGGGATTGACAAGGCATTGCTCTGGATGAGAGTGGAAGGATATTTATGCAGCACATATTTGCATACACATTGGATTCATTTTTCAATTTTCCTATTGAAATAGTGAATCCCTGACACTAACCCGAACCTATTAGGCTCAGACTACTCAACCTAATAAAAAGGAGAAAAATAACCCAAACAAATATAAATACAAGCAGTTCAGAGGAGGCATGTTGTATATTTGGACTTGCCTTTTGCATTATATAAGGTAGGAGTTATAAATCTAGTCAATTTTTAATTGAAATAGTTCTCCATGTGTTTTTAAAGTTAACAGATATGTGAATTCTTGTTTACAATTCTCTGTAGCCATTTCACCCATGTATATTTATATACATATATAGAATCCTACCAGGTATCACATGTACATTTTTGGGAGGTGGCTGACTTGGCAGATACAAATTGTGAGAAGAGTTCACTCCTCTTAAACGCTGTTGGAACTGAAAATTCAACCTACAAGCTTCCTAGTAGAACAACATTATACATAAGCTCATGTTCAGTAAAATAAATATTTTTGCATCTGTGGATGATATATATTTAATGATGAATTTTGTTTGGCATATATATTGCTACTTTTTAATGTCTATTTGTGTTTTTTTGTATATATACATACACTCTGTAGATTTTTCAAAATATGAAATATGTGTCTTATATACACTCTCTTAATTCATTCATGTTCATGTACTTGGATTTATAATCAACTTTTCACAAGATTATTCTCAGACATATTCATTTAACTGAAATACATGTTTGTTTCCTAGTACTGAAAACTAACTTCAGTGAATGGTGCATACAAATCCTAATAATTCTACAGTAACTAACCCAGTCTAACATCAATGCAAGTAGATTCCTATGGCACATGATATGTAATTTGACGTTCATTTGTATTCAACACTGGTACATTACTATTTCTTCAGGGTTTGCACATCATAGGATATACATTTCATCCACAAGTTCACAAATTTATAGGCATTGGTTTCAACTTTAATCACTTATTGCTTCAGAACACATGTATTATCAGGGTTTCTTGACTGGTCTTTTCATGAGAATTCTTTCCAAACACATTATTTTCAATTTCCATAATCACTATTGAAGCAAAACTCACACACTCTTCATGATAAACCAAAACACTAATATTACCATTTGATGTATAATTGGTCGGAATGAATGATTGTATATCAATATAAGATTTCCTGTAATTTTTCAGATATCAGTTCAATACATAATTTAAATTTGGAACAACTTATATTATTTATTCACATTATGGTCTATTCATGCTTTATCTCTATATTCATAGACACAGGGTACACCTCTTTGTACCCCCAAAACTAATTTTATGTCTTCAATATATTGCTCCCAGAAAAGGTGGTAGAAATACTCATGTCACCTGATCTACATAAACATTTTATCACAGTAATATTCGGAACTAAAAATGTGAAGGTCACACTTAAGACTGTACCAAAGCCAAAAGGGAAATTGTACATGGATTACTAAAACATCCATGTCCAGGTTGCCTAATGCTCTCAAATGTCAATCCTATTGGTGACGACATATTTGTTTCTTCATAAGATTATATATTGAAACTCAACCTTGTAGAAAATGTCTAATCCTATCACTCATTTTATACTTTGCATGATTTCATAATGTCTCTATTGATATCTGCTTTTCTACATATTTTCCCAAGCTCATCATAGTGACTCACTCTTTATATGTGCTGACATTAACATTCACCCTCTAACCAAAACCCTATTAGGAAAGAACTTTTGATACAAATCCTATACTCACTCTTCTTCCTAAACCTACCGACTATCTTCTTAATCCTACCTACTATCCCTTTTTGACTGGATGTTCTCTTCTACATTCAATCATCCAAGGTACAAGGTCCTATGCCATTTATTATTGAATTATCTGAGACATCTTTGCAGAACATAATTAAAAGCTAAGTATCCCAGTCAAGGGCCGAATGATTTCTGGCCTTCAAATCTTACTTAGATTTCTGTTTTTGTACATTTATTTCAACTCTATATTCTTATAAATATCGTAGGTACCCAATACCATTATTCATCTCACAGAATGATTCCTAACTGAAATCGAACCTGTTATTAACCCGAAACATACACTGTTCCCTCAATCTCATTTTACAGAAGAGCAGGGAAAGAGTTGTTCTTACAATACAGGAAATTAGGGTACCTTCCACCTGCGAGAACCTCAAAGGGCCATTCAGAAATGATACCTGGAGAAGATTTAGGCAGGTATAAAGGACCTGAGAGAGCAAAAGTCATCTTCCATTGCAAACAACCTGGTCAGGATGAAGGGATGTGTCTGAATCAGCCTCTCTCTTCTTATTGTAGAGAAGATGGACAATACCAGGCCTGGGTGAAGAGCTGTTCCCAGGTTCCTCTGGTTGATATACCATTCTAACTAGTGAAAGTGTCACAAGAAGTAGAGGCCGGCTCCATCTCATGGGACCCTTGGAAGCAACTCTTAGGACAAAGTGTTTGCCAAGGCAGTGACCTCATTCAGTTCCAAAGAAAGTGACATACCTCATTTCCTTGGTGATGGAACTCTCTGAACTTGGTATCCAAGAAGTCAGGCACCCAGAAGCAGTCCCAGTCCCAGTATCAGTGGGCTCACTTGGTTGGATTTAACAAGGACAGAGTCAGTCTTTTTTGGTACCTACTGATGTGAGGAAGGACAAATGGAGAAGAGCTCTGAAGAGGGACCTTTCCTGAGAAAGCAGGTAGTGGCTCACCACTTTTTCCTGACACCTTAACAGAGTTGGCCAAGGAAACCAGATCTGATAGAGGACAGGCCATTTTGGGAGAAGATAGTATGGCCCACAATTCAGAGAACACTTTGGATAGTCACAGACCTACTTGAGGGAAGGAGGTGCCTTTGTGGGAGTGGGTGTGTGTTTGTGGTTCTGTCTCATGTTCTGAGAATAGGTAGGAAAGTCGGTTTTTTCGTTTGCAGTGGACTATTTCTAGTAAGTCGTTTGACCAGACTAGTGTTCCTATGTCTGTGTATTTCACTGTGTCCGTTGTTGTAGACATTTGAAAAGATAATGCATTAATATATGTCTAGTCTAGTATAAATCTTCCCATAATTCATCCTGGCCAATTAATGAATGGAATGCAACCTGTCTTATCCATGGGCAACACCTGCTATCTACCTAAGTTCCTGTTTTCTTCCTGAATTCTGGCCATTCTCCAGAATTGGCTCATGGTTTTGTTTCCAAGATATGTACCACCTCCAAGCCCTGTGACATGGCCATGTACTGGATAGCTTAAGAGAATGGCGAGATTCTCAGAAAACTCAGATATCAGTGTGACCAGGAAAGTCTCAGTGGAGAGACCCTACTTTGGATCTTTTGCTTAACTATTGTTCTGTTGCCCTGAATGTCAAATATCAGTGTGACCAGGAAAGTCTCAGAGGAGAGACCCTACTTTGGATCTTTTGCTTAACTATTTTTCTGTTGCCCTGAATGTCTGGAAGGCCTTTGCCTCAGGCCACCCCTCTGTGAAGCCTGAGGAAAACAGTTTTGAAATGGAAATGAATGGGCATCATCTGTGGCTCTTTGCTTAATTGCTTTGGTAAGGGATGTGGCTGAATTAGCCTTTTGGTCTTATGTGTGGCTGTGACTTAGATTCTCAGCTCCTGATGGATCTAAAGAATAATCGCTTGTGTCCATCCAAAACCATAATTGCAAAAAGATCAGTCATTGTGGATGAAGTCACTTGCCTTCCTCTGTTAGGTTCATGACCTCTATCAAGTGAGAATAGGGATTCTTTGGATGAAATGAGTTCTTCCAAGCCCTGCAGTGGTGCTTGGGTTTTCACATGACTCCAAATAAAATAAAGAATCTATATCTGAAAATCAGTAGGGCTCAAATTGGAGAAACAGAGCAGTATTAAAGGCATGCTTATTTTGTCACTCCTGGTTCACAGGAAGGGTGTCCAGGCCACCCTGACTTTAGGCAAATGAGGGGCAAGCGAGCTTATTTTGGAAACTGTCTTTGGCTGCGCCCCTCATAGAAACCTTCGCCAGAGGTGAGGATGAGTCTCTACATGGAAGAGGATTAGTGTCATGTGGAGGTGTTTTGGTTATAATTTTGGTCATTTGTGTGTCGGTTGGAAAAAATGACTGTGTCCACCTGGGCTTGAACTCTGGTGTGATTCCCCTTAGAGACTGAGTTGTGGAACTAAAGTCAGAGAAATATTGCCATGAATTTTGTTGGAATTTTAGTAGGCCATGCATGAGAGTCGCCATTGGAAACTGAGATCTAGGCCCAGGGTGGCTTTCCACAGAGCACTGGGAATCTCCGCCAGGATATAACATGATTTTATTATTAAAGACTTGGCAGGCTGAGTTGAGAGTCAAAACACACATGGGCCTCACCTTGTAGACCTCAATGGGCCTGGCTTTATGTGGCCTCTTTGGGCACTCTTTCAGAAGCCTTGCCTGTGAGAGTTCTTTAGAGCTATCATTGAAATGAGCTTCCTCACCATTTAATGATTCCTGAATGAATTGAAACCCACAGTGACTCCAACTTCATCTTTGAAAAATGGTTAGATAAATACCATGAAATTTTTGAAATTCCCATGACCAGGTGGCACTGGAAAACTTTTGGATGTCTTGTTGCTGATCATGAGTATACCAGACAGTACCTTGATTTACTGGGTTGCATGAAAATGGTTTAGAACAGAGATGCCAGTAAGTTGGATCCTGCTGAGTAGTGGCCCAGAGCAGTGGTGTGCAGGTGTTTGATAAAAACATCAGTGGTAGGGCCATGTGGATCTACCATTGGATTCCAAATGGCTTGTGACTGACATGGTGTAGCCAGCAGACCCTTATATGTAAAGGAATCTTGTTATATGGAGAGGTTTCAGGGCAATGTTCTGAATCATGTTGCTATTGTCAAGGGGGCAAGCTACGTGGGATAAAATACTGTTTGGTGCATTCTCCTCCAGACCCTTCCCCCCACACCTGACAGAACTCCTCCAGTACTGTGTCCCATTTGAACTCGTATTTTGTGAAGCAAATACCAACCTCCCAGAGCAGCAGCAAAAACACCACGAAAATTAGAGGATGGCCAAATGGCTTCACAGTCCACACGAAGAGACAATTAGCCCTCAGAGGCCACAGTTTACCTACAAAGAGAGAATTCAGCACTGTTGCCTCATTTCATTGGAAAGTAAGTAACCATGTCATCCAGATCACATAGATGCAGACCCAGCTTTGATGGTCTCACTACAAAGTAAGCTAAAGCTCCTGACAACAGCATATATTTCAAGTGCTCAACCTCAGAGGCAGATCCTCAAAAATATTTAGGCCAGCAGAGCTCGAGGTTTGTGGAGTGTTTACCCTGTCCATTACTTTTAGAAACTCCTCTACCAACTCCAATGATGTGAAATCGGGAGCATTTTCCAATCCAGATAGGTATTCACAAATTTTTTAACTCTTCTCCTCTAATTGTGTTTTTCTTGAGGCGAAGGTAATGTCAAGGCATTGTTCTGGATGAGAGTGGAAAGTTTTTTCTGTAGCATATGTTTGCATACACATTGGATTCAATTTCCTGTTTTCCATTCAAAATACTGAATCCCTGACACTAACCCATACCCTACCAGACTCTGACTACTAATCCTAATATGATGGAGAAAAATAACCCAAACAGAATAGAAATACAAGTAGTTCAGGGGAGGCATGGTGTATAGTTGGACTTCCCTTCTGCATGATACAGAGTAGGAGTTATAAATCTAGTCAATTGTTTGTTGAAATAGTTCTCCATGTATTTTTAAAGTTAACAAACATGTGAATTCCTGTCTCCCTTTCTCTGTAGCCTATTCAGCATGTGTATTTTAATATGGACATATACAATCCTACCTGGTACCACACGTTTGTTCTTGTGATTTGGCTTACTTGGCAGATACAAATTGTGAGAGGAGATCACTCCTACTAAATCCTGTTGGTACTGAATATTGAAACAATGGGTGAGCTTCCTAGTTGAACAACATTATACATAAATCCATGTTCAGTAAAATGAATATTTTTGGATCTGTGGATGATATATATTTTATGATGAATTTTGATTGACATATATTGCTACTTTTTTTGTCTGTGTGTACTCTCCAGATTTTTCTAAATATGAAATATATATGTCTTATGTACACTCCCTAAATTCATTCATGTTCATGTATGTGGATTTATAATCAACTATTCACAAGATTATTCTCAGAAATATTCATCCACCTGAAATTTGCCTAATGCTCTCAAATGTCAATCCTATTGGTGACTACATATTTGTTTCTTCCTAAATTATGTATTCAAACTCAACCCTGTTCAAAATGTCTAATCCTATCACTCACTTTATACTTTGCCTTATTTTGTAATGTCTCTATTTATATCTGCTTTACTTCATGTTTTCCCCAGTTCATCATTGTGACTGACTCTTCACCTGTGCTAACTTTAACAATCACTCTGTAACCGAAACCCTGTAGCTAACGAACTTTTGTTCCAAATCCTATACTCACACTTCTTCCTAAACGTACTATCTTCCTATTTCTATCAACAATCCCTTTTTGACTGGATGTTCTCTTCTACTTTCAATCATTATAGTAAATGTCGGGTGAGCTTCGCAGGAGGAAACCACCAACAGACTATCTCATGCAACAGCAAAGGGTTTATTGAGTGTCCAGCATTCTGGTGCTCAGAGCTCACTTGAATAGAGCAGATAGCCCTGAGAATCGCTTAAGTAGAGCTTATATACTTTACCTGGAGAGGGCAGGGAGGGAAGTTTATTGATGGATCAGGGCGAGTGGGCAATTTGCGTGCAACTGGGTGAGGGAGCACATTCTGCAGTTGGGCAGTTGGGGACAGCACATACTGGGAACAAGATTTGCAAGCATTTCTCAAGATTTCAACAGTGTTTTGTTAAGCATACAGAAAAACAGGAAGTGACAAGTACCTATTTTATTAACCTTTTATTCCCCACTTCTTCTTCTGGCTACTTTTAATCATAAAAATGATCATTGGGGGGTGTCACATTCTATGTATACTAGTGGGGTATTATCATAAGTTTAACTCGTCCAATTTGAGCCTGGAGAAAAGAAATTACACGGTTGAGAAAACAGGGTTTAATAGTTAGCAATAATATGAGGATTATTATTGGACCGGCCAGGGTTGATAAAAACGTAGTTAACCAGGAAGACTGTGTGAACCAAGACTCAAACCACCTTTTTTGGGCCTCTCTGTCTCTTTGATGCTTTTCAAGGAATCTTTTTAATTTACTCTTAGATTTTATTACAACTCCAGTATGCTCGGCATACAAACAACTTTCTTCTCTCAATGCAGCACAGAGGCCCCTTCTCTCATGACAAGGAGGTCCAACCCTCGAGTGGTCTGAAAAACAACTTCAGAGAGAGAGGTAAAAGACTCATGCAAAGCTCTGATGGAGGTTTCTAATATCTTAGTTTTGGTCTATTGCTGTCATGTGTTGGGTCATTTGTTGAGTCCCATGGACAAAGGCAGTGGTTCCCGTGGCCACCAGTGCAGCAATTTCTATTCCTAATATGATGGCTAAGTTGAGGGATATATATTTTCAGTGGAACCGGGTTGAATGCCCCCCTATTTGATCTTCAAATGAACCTGCATTGTGATAGAGCACTCTGGGAAACATCTGCACGATTACACGATTAATCACATCTGTTGACCATTTCATGAAAACATTAACAATGTTTAAGTATATAGAATCATGCTGTAGTAGGGACGGACAAGGCAACTCACCTAAGATAGCACTGAAGACAGGGAAACAGTCCTATTTGGTGGCAACCATATTCAGAGGGCATTGATTCTGTTGTAATCAAGTAATCCTCTGAAACCCAAGTTTAGGTAGTTTCAGAATTTTGTACCCAACATGTAATGGAAGGGGCTCAGAAGTTCACAGTCTGCAGAAGTTGAAAAAAGCAGTTTTGTTTCTGTTTTTTCCTCGGTTCTGGGCAAGTTAACTTTTCAAGGACACCTGGGAGGGAAAGAGCTTTTTCTTCCCTTTCTTATTTTCCCATTTCCAGCTGTTACCACGGAGCCCAGTTGCTAACTTCGTTAACTTAGAAATGTAGCCATCTCTGTGAAGCCCCATGTCAAGGCCAGAGGCCTTGTTCACATATTTTTGTGAAAAACTAGTAAGGGGGTGTCTTGATTAGGAGTGCTAATTTTTTTAGCCAGTGGCCAAGTAGAACAGGGCAACATGAAAATAGGAAGTTTAACTACATTGAACTTTTTTATAGGGACTCTTTTGCTGAAAGTCCTAAAGTCAGCCATGGTGAAGACTTCTGGAGAAGGTCAGTTAAAGACTTTTCTGTGGGCCTGGTACAGAGGGGAAAGACGGAGAAGGTGGGGCTGAGAGCAGCTCAGAGTATCTGAGAATGAGAAAAGAGAGATGTAAAAAAATAATTGGAAAGTGGTTTGGAATTTTCCTAGCAACAAATATTTGAGCAGTAGAACAGGTAGCGCAAAGAAGAAGATGGTTGTGAGTATCCCAAAACACATGTTAGGGACTTTAAATTCTTAGTAAACTGTTTTCAGTGATGACAAAGCAACTTTAAAGGCCATTTTTATTACATCTTGGATATGGGTCTGAGGGCTCTCCTCAGCTGGTTTGAGCTTTGGGTTAGTTGGTAAGAGGACCTGGTGGGACCCGGTGCGGGCACTGACAGGAGAAGAGAGGAGTGAGTGGGTGGAGGGGTACCTCAGTACCTGCTACGTCAGCAAGTGGGCAATGGTCTGAGAACCAGCAGAGATTTGGATTTTTGATCTAATAATTGTAGTGGAGAAATCAGGTTGCTGAGGTGGGAGTGACAGCAGAGACTCTGGAGCAGAAGGCTGAAGGTGAGGATCTATTGGGTAAGCATAGTTCAGGATGTGAGCGAAGAAGGGAAAAGGCCTCTACATAGTGGAATCTTCTTTTACCCTTTTGAGCACCAGCAGATGTTAAAAAGGTCACACAGGATTTGAGGATCTAGAGTCCCGTCTGGTTGCCATCAGTTTTTGTTTTCTAATTCGTAATATGGCCAATGCTGTGTACTGAATTTAATGCGGAGTTTGGGTTCCATCAGGCAGCCCCTGTATGCTCACATCCCCATGACTTACAGAAGAAGTCGGCTTTTCCCCCACATAGCCATGGCTGTTTATGGCTTTGACAGTCGGCCGGGTAAACACAGTAATCTAGGCTAGCCAACCTGCATCTGGCTCGTGTGTCCCTACATCCATAATGTTTGTTTCCATTATCTATGGTAAGGAAGGGATTTAATGGAATTTTAGTGGGATCCTCTTCATCAGGGATATCCCATTAGGAAAGACCTATAGCCAGCTGACAAATGTCTGGGTGGAGAGATGGTCACCAGGTCCCTAAGTGGGCTGTATGCGAGATAGATTATACTTCTTTTCCAGTAGAATTTGTGATCAGCCAACGCTGCTGAACGGGCTGATGAGGGTTAGGACTACTTGTGGCTGAGGGGAGAGTCTATAGGCTTATCCACATGGTGAATATGCAATTTGAAAGTGTTACCAGTCTTTTCCAGTTTCCAGCCAGAGTGTGCACAGGGCGCAGGCTTTAGATGAGAGGCATGGATCCAGGAAGTGATTCCGTCTACCTTTACCACTGCAGATGTTATAAGTACCACCTGGTATGGTCCTTTCCAGTGGGGTTCCAGGGATGACACCTGATATCATCTTATGTAGATGAATCTCTTACTTGATATCGATGTGGAGTCCCCTCGTCCCCAGTTTGGTAGGCAGTGGCCAGCTTTTTCCACAGGTATCACTGAGATCTTTCAAGAGCTTTAAGTCTGTCAAGCAAGGGGGAGTGAAAGGGATCGTTAGGTCTTAGAGTTGGGCTTTGGTCCATTACTGGAGGAGAGGCACCCTAGATATTCACAGGGGGTGTGGTTACTCAAAGAAACAGAGGGCGTATTTCTTGCACGAAACATTGTATAAGGCATGAGCATAGTCCAATCATTTATGCTGGTCTCTAAGCTTAATTTTGTTGAGGTCTCTTTAATGGTTCTATTCATTCTTTCTACCTGTCCTGAACTCTAGGGTCTGTAAGCACAATAAAACTTCCAATGAATCCCCAGGTTCCTGGCTAACCCCTGACTTACTTGGGCCACGAACGCCGGTGCATTATCAGACCGTATTACCTTTGGCAGGCCGTATCTTTGAAAAATGTCTTTCAGGATCTGCTTGACCACCATTTGCACTGTTTCTTTTTTTTTTCTTTTAGTGGGGAAGGCTTCAATCCATCCTAAAAATGTATCTACAAAGACTAGAAGATATTTATGTCCATACCTTGCTGGCTTAATTTCAGTAAAGTCAACTGCCCAGAATTGTCCTGGTCTGGTTCCTCGTAGGTGCTTTCCTGCAGGAAGCTTGGAAGGGTAAGCATTTACCAATTGATGGACTCGACAGGCTTTTTTTACCCATTTAGTTATTTCTTTTTGCTGTGAGTCAGTTAGTGGAAAACTCTGTTCTTGAAACTTCAGAAATACCTGCAGTTTCTTTGAACCAAGGTGAGTGAGTTGATGTGCATTTTCTACTGACATATTTAGAGCTGTGACTATAGGAGTTTTTAGTGAAGGATTTAGAAATTCCACTTGGGGGCCTTCAGGGTTAAAAGTTATTTTGGCCCAGTACTTGGTGAGCAGATCTCTGCCCATCAATGGGGCCAGGCATTCTGTGATTACTAGGAAGGATTGATGGATTTTCCTTTTCCCAGGTCTATGGTCCTCTTAGTTGTCCAAGCCCGATACTTACTGCCATTTGCCCCTTGAACTAGAGACCTTTTATTTGATAGATGGCCCAATGGGGCCTTGAGGGCTGAGTATATTGCCCCTGTATCCACTTCAAAGTTTACTGGGGTCCCCTACACTTCAAAAGTTACCCTGAGCTCCGGGAGGGGATGTTAGCCCCGACTTTTGGAGTCATCCTCAAGAGTCAGAATGGCTGGCAGGAGTGGCTGTCTCTTTCTAGGGAACTCTTTGGCCCAGTGTCCTTTTTTTTTACAGTAGGCACAGTGATCTGAGGCAAGGAGTGGCCTCTGGCGTGGGCCCAGGTATCCCTTCCTGTCTCCCTGTTTCTTAATTTCTGGCCCTTTTGTTGTTGTGACCAGGACCTTAGTCAACGCCTTATTCTGTCTTTTGTTTCTTTTATCCTCACTTTGCTTCATTCTCTTCCTCAGTTTCTCTCTTAAGGTATATTTTCTTGGCTTCTCTGACTAAATCTCTCAAAGTCATATCTTGTAATCCATCTAAGCATTGTAACTTTCTTTTAATATCCAGGGCAGCTTGCCCAATAAAGGCCATCATGACAGATGCCTTTTGATCCTCTGCCTGAGGATCGAAAGGAGTATATCTCCTACTTGCCTCCATAATTCTCTCTAGAAACGTAGAGGGAGATTCATCAGGCCTTTGAATAATCTCTATTACCTTGGCCAAATTAGTTGGTCGCCTAGTGGCCACTTGGATGCCCACTATTAGAACCTGGCGATAAGTGGACAGATGCTTTCTAACTTCAATGGTGTTGGTGTCCCAGTTGGGTTGTTTCAAAGGAAAACCAGCTTTGATTAAGTTGGGAAGATGTATCACTCTCCAATCTGGTCGGAGGACATTTTTTTATAGCTTCCAGGAAGATTCTCTTTTGTTCCTCTGTCGTGAAGAGAGTCCCTAGGAATTGTTGACAGTCATCCCAAGTAGGCAAATGTGAAAATATCAATGACTCAACCAGACCTGTGAGCCCTGTGGGGTCCTCGGAAAAAGGGGGATTGTTATATTTCCAGTTATATAGGTCGGAAGAGGAGAAAGGCCAATATTTGTAGGCTTGCATTTTCCCCCCATGGCCTTCGTCAATCAATGGTCTGTAGAGACATAGTGGGAGCATCACAGGAGTTCCAGGGTTTTCAATCATTCACCACCATCAAGTTTCCTTAGCTGGGCTAGCTTCCTCCTGCGGAGGAGGGGCTGTGTGTGCTGCGGGGGAGTTATCTGGAGGGCGCTGGGCCAGCTTATATTCCTCCAGTGGTAGAGAGGCTGAGTCAGCTACAGGGGAATCACTTAGAGGGTGTTGGTGGTTGTGGGACGAAGGCAGGGTATAATAAGGGGGAAGAGAGTCCAGAAGAGTCAAATCTTTTGACTCAGGGATTACAAAGGGTGGAGGAGGAGGAGGAGCAGAGGGTTTGAGAGATCATGGGGGAAGAAGTAGGAGCAGGGGAAGGGACAAAGAAAGGCTTCACCCATTGAGGAGGAGATTTGCAGAGGTCCAGCAAAGTTAAGATATATGGCTGTTGATCCGGATGGCTATGTGTGCCCGGGTGAAAGACAATATCTCTGACTTCTTAAATTAGTGGGAAGTAGAAAGATCCTTCTAGGGGCCATCCAAATTCAAAGGTGGGCCATTCTGAGGCACAGAGATTCTGAAAGGTCCAGCGTTTAACTAAAAAAGAAAGATTCTGAGCCCTTAAGCGGACTTTGGTCCAGTGATCAAGGGTCAGGGACAGGGGCATTGAAGTGCTGTGTCCCATAATGAAAGATACACAAAGAGTGAATGCAAGACACACGACACAGACAAGACAAGACAATAAAGACATTCAATGGACATCCAAAACTGAGACCAGGACTGAGTAGCCAGCAAAACCCAATGGGCTGGCAATTCCGAATCAGATACAAAATATTACTGAGTCGAAGAGACTATTGTTCCTCGATTTCCCGAGTCTTTGGGAAGTTCCCCAGGGACGTGGCCTGTGGCTCTGTGACACGTCTGTCAGCCACCATCGGAGAGAACTCACGCTCTTCATCGACAGCCATTTTGCCCAGCACTAACCTTAACACTGAAACAAGAAAGAGGTGCCTTACTTAACCCAAGAGGAACCCGTTAGGGTCTTTTGTCTGCCGCTGCCAAAACTCGGTGGAATCTCCATATGTAAAGGTCGGGTGAGCATGGAAGGAAGAGACCACTAACAGACTGTCTTATCCAACAGCAAAGGGTTTATTCTGGGTCCAGCATGCTGGGGCTCGGAGCTCACTTGAATAGAGCAGAGAGCCCTGAGAACAGTTTAAGCAGAACATATATATTTTCCTTGGAGAGGGCAGGGAGGGAAGTATACTGATGGGTCAGGGCGAGTGGTCGGTTTGCATGAAACCGGGTGAGGGAGTACATTCTACACTTTGGCAGTTGGGGACAGCACATTCTGGGAACAAGATTAGCAAACAGTTCTCAAGATTTCAACAGTGTTTTGTTAAGCATACAGAAAAACAGTAAGTGACAAGTACCTATTTTATTAACCTTTCACTACCGACTATCCTTTTTGACTGGATGTTCTCTTCTACATTCTATGATACAAAGTACAAGCTCCTATGCCATTGTATATCAATTTTTTCAAAGCTAAGTATCCCAATCAAGGGCCCAGTGCCCTTCTGGGCTTCAAATGTTACTTAGATTTCTGTTTTTATACATATATTTCACCTATATATTTTTATACATATTGCAGGTTCCCAATACCATTATTTATTCAGCATAATGATTACTAACCCAAATCAAACATGTTATTAACCCTAACCATACATGGTTCCCTCAATCTAACGTTACAGAAGAGCAGGGACAGAGTTGGTGTTACAATACAGGAATATAGGGAATCTTCCACCTGCTGATAACCTCAAAGGTCCATGCAGATATAATCTCTGGAGAAGATGTAGGCAACTCTGAAGGACCTGAGAGTGCAAAAGTCATCTTCCATGGAAAACAACCTGGTCAGGGTGAAGGGTTCTGTCTGAATCAGCCTCTCCATTCTTAATGTAGAGAAGATGGACCAAATGATACCTGTGTGGAGAGCTGCTCCTGGGTGCCTATGGGTGATATACCATTCTAACTTGTGAAAGGGTCACAGGAAGCAGGGGCAGCCTCCATCTCATGGGAAGCTTGGAAGCAACTCTTAGGACAGATTGGTTGCCAAGGCAGTGAACTCATTCAGTTCCTGACGGAAGTGACCTCACCTCACTTCCTTGGTGATGGAACTCTGTGAACTTGCGATCCAGGAAGCCAGTCAAACATTGACAGCCCCAGTCCCAGTCTCAGTGGTTTTACTTTTTGAATTTCCCAAGGACAGAGTCAGTCTTTCTTGGTACCTATTGATGTTAGGATGGCCAAATGGCAGGAAAACTCTGAAGAGGGGCCTTTCCTGAGAAAACAGGTAGTGGCTCACTGCTGGCTCCTGACAACTTCAGAGACTTGGCAAAGGACACAAAATCTGAGACAGGACAGGCCATTTTGGGGGAACCTAGAATGGCCCACAGTCAGAGGACACTCCAAATAGTCACAACCTACTTGGAGGAAAGAGGTGCCTTTGTGGGTGTGGGTGTGGGTTTGTGGTTTTGGCTCATGTTCTGAGAAGAGGTAGGAAATGAGGTTTGTTTGGTTTGGGGGGAATTGTTTCTAGTAAGTCATTTGACAATGCGAGTGTTTCTGTGTCGCTGTATCCCACTGTGTCCGTGATTGTAGATATTAGAAAAGAGAAAGCATCAATGGATGTGTCCTGTCTTTTAGAAAGCTTACCAGCATTCATGCTGCCCAATTTATAAATAGAATGCGGCTTGCCATAATGATGGGCAACACCTACGATCTTCCTAAGTTCCTGTTTTCTTCCAGAAATCTGGTCACTCTCCATAATAGGCTTATGGTTTTGTATCCAAGATATGTACCACCTCCATGCTCTGTGACATGGCCATGTACTGAATAACTGAAGTGAATGGCGAGCATCTCAGAAAACTCACATACCAGTGTGACCTGTAAAGTCTCATTGGAGAAACCCTGCTTTGGGCCTTTTGCTTACCTATTGTTCTGTTTCCCTGAATGTCAGGAAGGTCTTTGCCTAAGGAAAACGCTTTGTGAAGTCTGAAGAAAACCTTTTTCAAATAAAAAAGAATGGGCATCAGCTGTGACTCTTTGCTTAATTGCTTTGCAAAGAGATGTGTCTGAATCAGCGTCTTGGCCCTGTGTTAGGCTGTAGCTTAGATTCTCAGCAACTGATGGATCTAAAGAAAGATCCCATGTGTGCATCCAAAACCAAAATAGCAAAAGAGCAGTCATTGTGGATGAAGTCTTTCGCCTTCTTCTGTAAGGTTTCTGACATCAATCAAGTGAGAATAGGGATCCTTTAGGTCAAATGAGTTCTTCAATTCCCTGCAGAGGCTAGCACATAGGTGGTTGGGTTTTCTCATGACTCCAATTCACATAAAGAATCTAAACCCCACAGTCAGTAGGTCTCAAATTTGAGAAGTGGATCAGTATTAACGGCAGGCCTATTTGATCACTCCTGGTTCACAGGAAGGGTGTCCAGGTCACTCAGAATTTAGGTAAATGAGGGGCAAGAAAGCGTATTTTGGACACTGTCTTGGGCTGCATTCCTCATGGAAATCTACAGTCAGAGGTTATGATGAGTGTCTATATGGAAGAAGGTGAGGGCCATGTGGGAGTGTTTTGGTATTAATTGTGGTTATTTTTGTGGCAGTTGAAAGGGATGACTGAGTCCACCTGAGTTTGAACTCTGGTGTGATTCCCTTAGAGACTGAGTACAGGAACTGAACTTAGAGAAGTATTGCCATGAATTGAGTTGGGATTTCAGAAGGCCAAGCATGAGAGTCACCCTTGGAAACTGAGATCTAGGCCCAGGGTGGCTCTCCAGAGACCACTGGGAATCTCAGGCTTGATATCACATGATTTTATTCTTAACGACTTGGCAGTCTTAGTTGAGAGTCAAAACACACATGGACGTTACATTGTAGACCTCAATGGGCCTGGATTTATGTGACCCTTTGGCCAATCTTTGGGAAACCTTGCCTGTGAGAGTTCTCCAGAACTTCATTTGAAATGAACTTCCACAACATTTAATGGTCCCTGAATAAATTGAAACCCACATGCTGCCAACTTCATCCTTGAAAAATTGCTAGATAAATACCATGAAATTTTTGAAATTCCCATGACCAGATGGCACTGGAGAAACTTTGGTTGTCCTGTTGCTGAACATGATTATGCAGGACAGTGACTTGATTGACTGAGTTTCATGAAAATGGTGTATAACAGAGATTCCAGGAAGTTGGACCCTGCTGAGTAGTGGGCCTAGTGCAGTGATGGGCAGGTGTGTGATAAAAAAACATCTGTGGTGGGGCCATGTGGATCTGCCATTGGCTTCCAATTGGCTTGTGACTGACATGATGCATCCAGCAGACGCTTCTATGTAAAGGTATCTTGTTATATGGAGAGGTTTCAGGCCAATGTTCAGAATCCGGTTGCTATGGTCAAGGAGGCAAGCTATGTGGAATAGAAGCCTGGTTGGTACATTCTTCTGCAGACCCTGACTCACCACAGGTGACAGAACTCCCTCCAGCACTTTGTCCCAGGTGAATTCCTTGTAATTCGTGAAGCAAATACGAAATTCCCAGTGCAGCAGCAAGCAACACCAGGAAAACTGGAGGATGACCAAATGGCTTCAGAGTCCACAAGAGTAGACTATTAGCCCCCAGTGGCCACAGTTTACCTACAAACAGAAAATTAAATACAGCTTCCTCATGTTTATTGGAAAATAAGAAATCATGTATTCCAGGTCACATAGAAGCATACCCAGATTTGATGGTCTCACTACAAAGGAAGCTGAATCTCCTGACTACAACATATATTTCAAGTGCCCAACCTCAGAGGCAGTTCCTCAAGAAGTCTTTAGTCCAGCAGAGCTCCATGTTTGTGGAGTGTTTACCCTGTCCCTTACTTTTGGAATCTCCTCTACCACCTCCAAGTTTGTGAACTCGTGAGCATATTTGATTCCAGATATGTATTCACAGATTTTCTAACTCTTCTCCTCTAATTGTGTCTAACTTGGGGCCAAGGTAATCTCAAGGCATTGTTATGGATGAGAGTGGGAAGATACTTTTGTAGCATATATTTGCATAAACATTGGAATCATTTTCCAAATTTTCATTCAAAATACTGAATCCCTGACACAAACCCATGCCAACTAGACTCTGACTACTAATTCTAATATGATGGAGAAAATTAACCCAAACAGAATAGAAATACAAGCAGTTCAGAGGAGGAATGGTGTATCATTGGAATTGCCTTTTGCATTATATAGGGTAGGAGTTATAAATCTAGTCAATTTTTTGTTGAAATGGTTCTCCATGTGTTTTTAAAGTTAACAAATATGTGAATTCCTGTCTACCTTTCTCTGTATCCTATTCAGCACATGTATTTTTATATGCACATATAGAATCCTACCTGGTACCACACGTACATTCTTGTGAGGTGGCTGACTTGGCAGACACAAATTGTGAGAAGAGATCACTCCTCCTAAACGCTGTTGAAACTGAAAATTCAAACTATTGATGAGCTTCCTAGTACAATAAAATTATACATGAATCCATGTTCAGTAAAACAAATTTATTTGGATCTGTGGATGACATATATTTCGTGGTGAATTTCAATTGGGATATATTGCTACTTTTTAATGTCTGTTTGTGTGCGTGCTTGTGTGTGTGTGTGTGTGTGTGTGTGTGTATGTTTATATATATATACACACACACTCTACAGATTTTTCAAAATATGAAATATATGTGTCTTATTATACACTCCGTAAATTCATTCATATTCATGTATGTGGATTAATAATCAACTTTTCACAAGATTATTCTGAGAAATATTCATCCACCTGAACTACATATTTGATTCCTATTACTGAAAACTAACAGTAAATGGTGCATACAAATCCTAATATTTCTGCAGTAACTGACACAGTTTTATATCAATGCAAGTAGATTCCTATGGGACGTGATGTGTATTTTGTCATTCATTTTTATTCAATACTGGTACATTTCTTTTTCTTCAGTTAATGCACATGATAGGATATATATTTAATTCACTAGTTCAGAAATTTATAGGCATTTTGTTTTACTTTTCATCACTTCCTAATTCAGAAAACATGTTTTCCACAGGGTTTCATGACTGGTCTTTTTATGAGACTTCTTTCACAAAATGCAAAGGTCACACTCATGTTTGTACCGAAGTCTAAATGGAAAGTGAGTATGGATTACTAAAAACATCTATGTCCAGGTTGCCTAATGCTATCAAATGTCAATTTTATTGGTGACTACATATTTGTTTCTTCCTAAGATTATATATTCAACCTCAACACTGTTGAAAATGCCTGATCCTATCACGTACTTTATACTTTGCCTGATTTCCTAATGTCTCTATTGATATATGGTTTCCTACATACTTTCCAGAGTTCATCAATGTGACTGGCTCTTCACATGTGTTGATATTTACATTCATTCTCTACCCGAAACCCTACTGTTATAGAACGTTTGGTTCAAATCCTATACTCACTCTGCTTTCTAAACCTATGAATATCTTCCTAATTCTACTGACTATCCTTCTGACTGGATGTTCTTTTTGACATTCAATCATCCAAGGTACAAGGTCCTATGCCATTGTATATCAATTTATCTGAGACATCTGTGCAGAATATAATTCAAAGCTGAGTATTTCAATCAAGGGCCCAATGCACTTCTGGGCGTCAAATCTTACCTAGATTTCTGTGTTCATACTTATATTTCACCTATATATTCTTGTAAATATCGCAGGTTCCCAAAACCATTATTCATTGCACAGAATGATTCCTAAGCCAAATC
Organism: Callospermophilus lateralis; assembly: GCF_048772815.1. Taxonomy (NCBI): domain Eukaryota; kingdom Metazoa; phylum Chordata; class Mammalia; order Rodentia; family Sciuridae; genus Callospermophilus; species Callospermophilus lateralis. The sequence goes on from NW_027513904.1 coordinate 713,004, forward strand.
AAACTTGTTATTAACCCTAAGCATACACTGTTCCATCAATCTATCTTTACAGTAGAGCAGGGACAGAGTTGGTCTTACAATACAGGTATGTAGGGGAGCTTCCACCTGCTGAAATCCTCAAAGGTCCATGCAGAAATGATCCCTGGAGAAGACTTAGGCAGCTATGAAGGACCTGAGAGCACAAAATCATCTTCCATGGCAAAAAAACCGGTCAGGATGAAGTATTGTGTCTGAATCAGTCGCTCTGTTCTTAATGTAGAGAAGATGGACAAAACCAGGCCTGTGTGGAGAGCTGTTCCATGGTGCCTGTGGTTGATATACCATTCTAACTTATGACTGAGTCAGATAAAGTAGGGGCAGCCTCCATCTCATGGGACCCTTGTAAACAACTGTTAGGACAAAGTGGTTGCCAAGGTATTGACCTCATTCAGTTCCTGAAGGAAGTGACCTACCTCACTTCCTTGGTGATGGAACTCTCTGAACTTGGGATCCAGGAAGCCAGCCACCCAGAGCCAGTGCCAGTCCCATTCCCAGTGGGCACACTTGTTTGAATTTTCCAAGGACAGAGTCAGTCTTTCTTGGTACCTACTGATGTGAGGATGACCAAATGCTAGGAGAACTCTGAAGAGGGGCCTTTCCTGAGGAAGCAGGTAGTGGCTCATTGCTGGCTCCTGACAACTTAACAGAGTTGCCAAAAGGGACCTGATCTGATAAAGGACAGGCCATTTTGGGGGAACATAGTATGGTCCACCAGTCAGAGGACACTCCGGATAGTCACAGACCTTGTTGTGGGAATGAGGTGCCTTAGTGGGTGTGGGTGTGAGTTCGTGGTTTTGTCTCATGTTCTGAGAATAGGTAGCAAAGGTTGTTTGTTTGGTTTGGAGTCGACTGTTTCTAGTAAGTCATTTGAGAAGGCGAGTTTTTCTATGTCTGTGTATCCACTGTGTCCGTGGTTGTAGTTATTAGAAAAGCGAATACATCAATGGAGGTGTCCTGACTAGTAGGAAGCTTCCAGGCATTTATTCTGCCCTTGTTATGAATGGACTGCGGCTTGCCTTATGGATAGACAACACCTACTATCTTCCTAAGTTCCTGTTCACCTCCTGATTTCTGGCCTCTCTCCAGAATAGGCTCATGGTTTTGTGTCCAAGATATGTACCACCTCCAAACTCTGTGACATAGCCATGTACTGGATAGCTGAAGGGAATGGGAACATCTCAGAAACCTCAGAGATCAGTGTAACCAGAAAAGTCTCAGTGGAGAAACCCTGCTTTGGGCAATTTGCTTACCTATGGTTCCCTTGCCCTGAATGTTAGGAATGTCTTTGCCTCAGGCCACCCCTTTGTGGAGCCTGAAGAAAACAGTTTTCAAATTAAAATGAATGGGCATCACCTGTGGCTCTTTGCTTAATTACTTTGGAAAGGGATGTGTCTGAATCAGCCTCTTGGCCCTGTGTGAGGTTGTGGCTTTGATTCTCAGAACCTGATAGATCTAAAGAAAAATCCCATGCGTGCATCCAAAACCAAAATTGCCAAAAGAGCAGTCATTGATGATGAAGTCTTTCGCCTCCCTCTGTAAGTTTCCTGACCTCTATCAAGTGAGAATAGGGAAGATACACCAAGTCAATTGATGGCTCCTATTGGAAAAATTCTATCACTGATGACAGCATCAGCATAAGTACCCCAACACTGCCACAATTCGCTGCACCAGCAGATAGTTCACAATGCATACAAGTGAGTTCACAATGCATACAAGTGATACATAATCCAGGCAAGTTCTACAAGCAGTTCAGTGATGGCTATTGCAGAATCTGTAGATTGATTTTATCTTTGTCTTCACCGGCACTGGGATGAAGATAGGAATTCTGGCAATAATGGCTAAAGAAAAAATTCTGTAACATTCCTGAAGGCACTAAAAGAAAACAATTTTCTTAACAATTTACGTTATCTTGAAGAGAATAATTAAATATAATGAAAAGGAAAAGTGAAAGTAAACAAACACGTCTGTTAACCTCCTATTTTTTCACATATTAAAACAATCCTGAACAGTTGTTTACCCAATTTAAATTAAACAATTTAATTCACGTGAATAAAAAAAATGGATATATTATTTCATTAGCACTCATCATATGTGATATATGGACATACGCACATTCAAATATATAACACAAAACACAAGTGTGCACACATAATAAATACATACAACACATAATATAATAGTAAAGGCCTTATAACATTTTACATGTGAAATCATCATTGCAATGTTTAAAAACTCTACAGTCAAAAAATAGAACTGATAAGCAAAACATTAACCTAGGTCTGTATGAGCTCAAAAAAACAAAAGAGAACTTCATGATTTGAGAAAGGGCAATAATAAAATAGATATTGAAAAAAGCATCCCTGTTCTGTCGCAGATGTAAGGATAGCCAAACTGGAGTTTTGGATATCAGCTGTTATGGATTTGAGCCAAATCATCTTATTTTGGTCTATCGAAATCGCTTCAGTTAATCTCTCTGGAATCCAAATCGGCTGCTGTTCTCCCTGTGGAAACACATAAACAGACCCCCGACTCCAGGCAATCACTGGGTCGGGATCTTAGTTAATCTCTCTGGAATCCAAATCGGCTGCTGTTCTTCCTGTGGAAACCCACAAACAGACCTCCAACTCCAGAAAATTAATGGGTCAGGACCTTTTCATTGTCCTGTTAGAATATCCTTCCAAAGTACCTCGGGCTTATACACATTTTTTGGACACTTATGCCTTTCTGCCTCACTAAGTCCTGAAAATCCAAATTTAAAAAGTTTAGAGTAAAAAGGGTTATTTTAAGTTTATCTTTGGGGAATTTATATCCCTTCCCAATTCTGTCTTCTTACTTTAATGAGTACATTTTAATAGTGTGATGAGCTCTTTCAACTATGGCTTGTCCCTGTGGATTGTATGGGTTTCCTGATATATGAGTAATGCCAAATGATGAGCAAAATGGTTTAAAAGAGGTAGAAGTATAACCGGGGGCATTATCAGTTTTTAACTGCTTTGGAATGACCACAGTGGCAAAATTTTGTAAGCAATGAGCTATAACATCTTTAGTTTTTTTCCCCCATGAAGGGAGCCCATCAAAAATCCAGAAGAAGTATCAACTGTAACATGCAAATATTTTAATTTTCCAAATTCTGGCAAGTGTGTGACATCCATCTGCCATATATGGTAAGGTATCAATCCTCTACGATTGACTCTAAGATTAAAATGTGGTAAAATGGTCACACAATTTTGACATTGTTTTATTATTTGTCTAGCTTGTTCCTTAGTTATTTTAAAATGCTTTTGTAAAGTATTAGCATTGATAATGAACTTTTTATGAAAATTTATAACTTCTTCTAGTGTACAGAAAATATGTATGTATGTCATGTGTAGTTTTACCTGCTAAATCATTGCCCAAACTAAGGGCTCCAGGCAATCCTGTATGTGCCCAGATATGTCCTATTAAGAATGGATATTTTCTGTCCCAGATTAGACTTTGTATACTGGAAAGGAAAGAGAAAACAGTAGAGGAAGGGGAAATCCTACCAGCATCTTCAAGAGATACTATAGCATTAACTATATACTGACTATTGGAAAATAAATTAAACACAGAATCTTTAAACATCACAAAAGCTTATAATACTGCATTAAGCTCTACCTTTTGAGCTGATTTTTGGGGTGCTAAAAATGTAAAAATTTGATCAGGTGTAACTATTGCTGCTGTACCATTATTTGACCCATCAGTGAATATATTTGGAGCATTCATGATAGGAGTTTTCTTGTAATTTTTGGAAAAATTACAGGAATCAATGACCCAAAAGACAATAAAAGATTAGATGGTAAGTGGTTATCAAATAAAACATTAGATTTACACATGATTATTGCCCAAGTATTTAACTCATTAGCTAATTCATCAATTTGATTCATAGTGTATGGAGTAATAATTTTATTGGGAGAAATTCCAAACACTCCCTTTGCTGCTTTTATTCCTATGAGTATTAATTGTCCCTCAGCCTCAGGATACCTAGTAATAATAGTGTTAGAAGAATAAGATAAATGTATCCATAATAATGGACCTTCTTGCCAAAATACTCCTGTAGGAATATTTTTTGTTGGTAGTACAATAAATAATAAAGGCATTATTTTATCAAATCTATCCAAATGCATATTTCCCATATATGTTTCAATGATTTTTAATGCCTTTATTGCTTCAGGCGTAAACATTCTGGGTGAATTTGGATCAGATGGACCTTTTAGGATATCAAATATAGGTCCCAACTGTCCTGTTGGTATACCTAGATAAGGCCTTATCCAATTAATGTCTCCTAATAACTTCTGAAAGTCATTAATTGATTTGAGTTGATCTACTCGTATTTGAATTTTTGGTGGACTGACCATGGTTGAGGATAATAGAACTCCTAAATAATTAATTGGAAAATTTAATTGTATTTTATCAATTGATATCCCTAGATTATAATTTTTTAATAAGTTTGTAAGTGTGGCATAACATTCTAGCAATGGGTTTTTAACTTGTGTGCTAATAACACATCATCCATATTGTGAAATATTTGTAGTTCAGGATTTTGATTTCTAAGTGGCTGGATTACTTTGTTAACATAAATATGACAAATAGTTGGGCTGTTAGCCATCCCTTGAGGGAGTACTTTCCACTCATACCTCTGATCAGGACCTTCATGATTCACTGCAGGGATAGTAAATGCAAAACTTGGACTATCCTCAAGAAGAATTGGAAATGAAAAAAAAAACAATCTTTAATATGTATAACTAAAACATACCAAGTTTTTGGCAAAGCAGACAATTGAGGAATCCTTGATTGAGCAGGTCCCAAAATAACCATCTCATTATTAATGGCTCTTAAATCTTGCAATAATCTCCATTTACCAGATTTCTTTTTGATGACAGAAATGAAAGTATAATGGGGAGATACAGAAGGTAGTATATGTTCTTCCGCTAATTGTTGTTTGACCAGGAACTGGGCTGCTTGTATCTTTTCTTTAGTCAGGGTCCACTGAAGAAGCCATACTGGTCTTTCTGATTTCCAAGTAATTTTTATTGTCTCAGTGGCCCTTTCTGAAAATCCAACCCATGTCTGTCTGTTGCTTGGTCTATTTGTATTGGCGCTGCTATACCTTGTTCTTGTTTTTCTAATCTTTTTCCTTTCCTAAAACCTTCTCTAGCCATAATAGTGTGTACATTTTGATTGATGTTATTTGTTAATGTCAAACCTAATTGATCTAGGACATCTCATCCCAATAAATTTACGGGAAGATTATCCAATACATATGGCTGTATAGTTCCTTCACATTCTTCAGGATCCTTCCAATCCAATACCATTGCACTTCTATGGGGATTAGTTGCCACTCCTAGGTCTCAAAATGTTTGAGTGTATTGTTGTAATGGCCAATGTTTTGGCCATTCTTGATGAGAGACAATGCTAACATCTGCACCTGTATCAAGTAGCCCATTGAATTCGTGTCTTTGAATATTTAGTTTTAGCCTGGGGCGAGAATCTAAATTTAAAGAAAGCATAACCAAATCTACACCTGTGGAGCCTAATCCCTTGGAACCTCTTTCTACAGCACGACTGGAAAATTTATCATGCAGACTGAGTATTATTAGTAACTGTGCTATTCTATCTCCTGGTGAAATTACTGATATGTCCTTTGGAGAACTGGCTATAAATTTTATTTCACCTTCATAATCGGGATCAATTACCCAAGGACTTATCATAAGTCCTTTTAGATTAGAAGAGCTGCGTCCCAATAATAAGCCTACTGTTCCTTTGAGAAGAGGTCCTTTCACCATGTGTGAATGATTTGAACCCCCATCTCTACAGTTAGTACTGATCTGACGGAGGTGCAGATGTCTAACCCTGCGCTCCCTCTGATTTGTCTGATGAGGCGTCTGATGCACAATGTGTCCTGGGCACTACACTGATGGGGTTGCTGGGTTCCTCCAGTGCTCCGTATATTTGTGGTTTTGGGCCCCAGAGCATTGGGCTCCCCTGTCCATTTTTTGGCAATGGAGCCCGGTGCCTTTCTCCATGATATCGTGGATAAACAGCTAGTCCTTGTTCGTTTTTGATAATGAAGTACCCTCTATGGTGGTTTGAGAACGGCATTCATTAGCCCAATGTCTCCCTCTACGGCATCGTGGGCAAATACCCAGTATTCTACTCCTTTGGTACCTATTTTTGTTAAACCCTCTTCCTATGGAGCAATTCCTTTTAAAATGTCCTGTTTGTTCACAATTGTAGCATGTTCCTGGCCTTGCATCTAAAGCCTGTTTAATGCAGCTGCCACAAATTGCCCTTGTTCATTGATGTCTCTGGCATCTAAAGCCTGTTTTACTGCAGCTGCCATGACTTCCTCTTATTCATTAATGTCTTTACATAATTTAATATATGTGTTTAAATCTTCATGTTTCCATGGTCTAGTGATATCTCTGCACCTACGATTCGCTTGGTCATAAGCCAGTTTTTTATTAATGGCATTGCTTGTTCTGTATTCCCCAAAACTCTGGTAGCTGTTTGAATAAGCCTATCTACAAATTCAGTGTAAGATTCATTAGCTCCTTGTATTACCTTAGATAATTGACCTTGTAAACCTCCATGTCCTTGTAAAGTCTTCCATGCCCTAACCGCCTCTGCAGCAATTTGTGCGTATACGCCAGGATCATATGCAATTTGTTGCTGCTGGTCCTCATAAGGTCCCTTTCCTAACAACATATCTAGATTTCTCTGAGGATAACCAGCTTCTGCATTTCACCTAGCCGTCTCCTTGCAAAATTCCTCATTGGCAACCTTCCATAAAAGGTATTGACCTCCATTTAGCACAGCTTTACACATATTAGCCCAATCTACTGGCATCATATTCAAGTTGTTAATGGATTCGACCAAGCTTACAATGAAGGGTACTTGAGGACCATAGGTTGTTACAGCCCCTTTTAGCTGCTTCACTATTTTGAAATTTAAAGCATGGTGAATTCGCTGCCCTCCTACCTCAAATACAGGGCATGTTAATACTTGAGATCCTCTCTCAGGAACCGAACTATCAACTGCGGGGTTTGGGGGCCTCCTAGCATATGGAGGTGGCCTTGTTATTTGGACATTTACATACTCTGGTGATAGAAAGGTGTTAGTAACAGTCTCCTGTAGAGGAGGCGCTGTTGGTTGGACACTTACGCCCTCTAGTTATTGAAAGTTGTTAGTAGCAGTCTCCTTTTGTAACTTTGCCCCTGATGGCTTTTTCTGACCTAAGCTTTGTTCCTCTATCTTTGTCTGATCTGAAGTCTTTGGACTAAGCAAACCAGATATAAACGTCCTCAATGGCAATGTGCCAACTGTCAGAGTCCCTGGGCTGTTCTTTTCCCCCCTTTTAAATCTTCACCATGATGGTTCCATTATGGTATATTTAACAACTCCTTAAAAATCCATGGGCTACATTTTTGTATTGTATCAACGTATGCCCTGACTGTCCTTGACTTTACTGAGGTGCCTCCTTCCTCTAACAATTTACTTAACACTCTTTCAGTTTGTTTTTTTACTAATTTCTGATCCTGTATTTCTACTATAATACAACCCAACAAGACGATGCCAAACAAAACCGAGACAGAATAAAATAAAAAGGGAACAACAAAAAGTCATTATAGCCTTTATATCCTACTGACATGTGCATCCGTCCTTTCTCCCTATCTGTTCCTCAGAAGTAAATAATTTTTTTCTCAGATGTGAGCGGTTTTTCATCCATCTCACTCATCTCCATGGACAGGCAACAAAAGTGAAGCAAAACAAAAGAGGAATCTTAAAATGGCTACCGATCCTCTCGCCCTTCCCTCAGGGGCTAGCAGTTTACCTTATCACTTACCCTCAGTGGCTCCCCGTGCGAGCTACCAAATGCTGCAGTCTGACTGGGCACGATTCAAGAGCGACTTTTCAAAAGAAACAAAGTTTATTTTTAGAACCACACACGCCAAGCAAAACAGCTCCTTAGGAAAAACCCTCAGAGCCCAACTGCCACCACTGGCTTCCTTGCAAAGTTTCTGTCACACCCACAAGCCTCTCCACCTCCCACAATCCTCCTGCTCTTGAGGCCATATGGCTGGGTCAGGTGGGTGGAGCCAAAAAAGTCCCACAATGAGCAGCTCTGTGGTCTGAAAGGGCAGGGAAACTGCCCAATGTGCATCATCGCAGAGGAGCCAATCAGCTTGATGTTGCTGGGGCTGCTGTGAGCCAATCATCAGCTGGCAGTCGGAAAGAGCGGGGAAAAAGCTCAATGAGCATCTCCATTGTGCATCAACACAGAGGAGCCAATCAGCTAGATGTTGCTGGGGCCGCTGTGAGCCAATAATCATCTCGCAGGGGAATGTTGCTGGTAACTGGAAGTTTGATGGGGCCCCTTAAGCTGTGGCTCTCAACAAATTGGTGTCTCCTTTCTCTGTAGACTATTCAGCACATGTATTTTTATATGCACATATAGAATCCTACCTATTATCAAACGTACATTTTTGTGAGGTTGCTGACTAGGCATGTACAAGTTATGAGAAGAGATCACTCCTCTTAAACACTGTTGGAATTGAGAATTCAACCTATGGGTGAGCTTGTTATTAGAACAACATTATATATAGATCCATTTTCAGTGAAATCAATATTTTTGCACCTGTGGATGTTACATATTTCATGATGAATTTCAATTGGCAAATATATTGCTAGTTTAAATGTCTGTCTCTGTGTGTGTGTGTGTGTGTGTGTGTGTGTGTGTGTGTATATATATTTATTTATATATATATATATATATATATATATATATATATATATATACACTCTCCAAATTTTTCAAAATATGAAATATATGAATCTTATTATACACTCCTTAAAATCATTCATATTTATGTATGTGGATTTATGATCAACTTTTCACAAGATTATTCTCAGAAATATTCATCCACCTTAAATACAGATTTGTTTCCTAGTACTGAAGACTAACTTCAGTGAATGGTGCACACAAATCCTAATATTTCTACAGTAAAACCAAGTTCAACATCAATGCAAGCATTTTCCTATGGGACATGATGTGTATTTTGCGGTTCATTTTTATTAAACAGTGGTACATTACTATTTTTTCAGTTTATGCACATCATATGATATATCTTTCATCCACAAGTTCACAAATTTATAGGCATTTGTTTCAATTTCAATCACCTCCTGCTTCAGAACACATGTATTCCTCCAGTGTTCTTGACTGGTCTTGTCATGAGACTTCTTTCCAAACACATTATTTTTGATTTTCATAATCATATTTGAAGCAAAACTCACACACTCTTCATGATAAACCATAACCCTAATATTACCGTTAGATGTATACCTGGTTGTAGTGAATGTATGAGTATCAGTTTAAGATTTCCAGTATATTTTCAGATATCAAATCAATCCACTATTTAAAGTTGGAACCAGTTATATTATTTATTCACAGTATCGTCTATTCATACATTATTTCTATATCCATTGACACAGGGTACTCCACTTTGTTCCCCCAATATTTATACGTCTTCAAAATATTGCTCCCAGTAATGGTGGAAGAAATGCTCATGTCACCTGATCTACATATAAATTTTAACACAGTAATATTCTGGACACAGAAAGCAAAAGTCACTCTTATGATTGTAGCAAAGCCTAAAAGGAAAGTGAGCATGGATTACTAAAAATATCCATGTCCCGGTTGCTTAATGCTCTAAAATGTAAATCCTATTGATAAATCCTATGTATTTGTTTCTTTCTAAGATTATATATTCAAACTCAACCCTGTTGAAAATGTCTAATCCTATCCCTCACTTTATACATTGCCTGATTTGTTAATGTCTCTATTGATATCTGCTTTCCTACATATTTTCCCCATTTCATCATTGTGTCTGACTCTTCACATGTGCTGATATTTACATTCACTCTCTTATTGAAAACCAATTGCTAAAGAACGTTTGGTCCAAATCCTATACTCATTGTTGTTTCTAAACCTAGAGACTATCGTCCTAAACCTACGGACTTTCCCTTTGTGACTGGATGTTCTCTTCAACTTTCAATCATCCAAGGTACAAGGTCCTATGTCATTGTATATCGATTTATCTGAGACATCTGTGCAGAACATAATTCAAAGCTAAGTAACCCACTCAAGGGCCCAATGCCCATCTGAGCTTCAAATCTTGCCTAGATTTCTGTTTTCATACTTTTATTTTACCTATATATTCTTGTAATTATTGCAGATTCCCAGTACGAATATTCATCCTGCAGAATGATTCCTAACCCAAATCGAACGTGTTATTAACCCTAACCATACACTGTTCCCTCAATCTAACTTTACAGAAGAGCAGGGACAGTGTGACCAGGAAAGTCTCAGTGCAGAAACCCTGCTTTGGGCCTTTTGCTTACCTATTTTTCTGTTGCCCTGAATGTCAGGAAGTTCTTTACCTCAGGCTAACCCTTTGTAAAGCCTGAAGAAAACAGTTTTCAAATGGAAATGAATGGGCATCACCTATGGCTCTTTGCTAAATTTCTTTGGAAAGGGATGTGTCTGAATCAGCATCTTGGCCCTGTGTGAGGCTGTGACTTAGATTCTCAGCACCTGATGGATCTAAAGAAAGATCCCATGTGTGCATCCAAAACCAAAATGGCAAAAAGTTCAGTCATTTTGGATGAAGTATCTTCCCTTCCTCTGTTAGATTCCTGACCTCCATCAATTGAGAATAGGGATCCTTTGGGTCATATGAGTTCTTCAATCCCTGAAGAGGTGCTTGGGTTTCTCATGATTCCAATTCACATAAAGAATCTGTACCTATCAATCAGAAGTAGTCAGTCAATATTGCTCCCAGAAATGGTGGAAGAAATACTCATGTCACCTGATCTACATATACATTTATTCACAGAAATATTCTGGACACTAAATTCAAAGTTCACATTTATGATTGTACCAAAGCCAAAATGGAAAATTAACATGGATTACTAAAATCATCCATGTCCAAGATTACTTATGCTCTCAAATGTCAATCCTATTGATGACTACATATTTGTTTCTTCCTAAGATTGCATATTCAAACTCAACCCTGATTTCATAATGTCTCTATTGATATCTGCTTACCTACATATTTTTCCCACTTCATCATTGTGACAGACTCTTCACATGTGCTGACATTTAAATTCATTTTCTATCCGAAACCCTGTTGCTAAAGAAATTTTGTTCCAAATCATACACTCACCCTTCTTCCTATACCTACCTACTATCTTCCTATTCCTACTGACTATCCCTTTTTGACCGGATGTTCGCTTCTACATTCAATCATCCAAGGTATAATGTCCTATGCCATTGTATATCAATTTATCTGAGACATCTGTGCAGAATGTAATTCAATGCTCAGTATCACAATCAAGGGCCCAATGCACTTCTGGGCTTCCAATCTTACTTGGATTTCTATTTTCATACACACAGTTCACCTCTATATTCTTATAAATTTCACAGGTTGCCAATACCATTATTCATCCAGAAAATGATTCCTAATCCAAATTGAACCTGTTATTAACCCTAAACATACAGTGTTCCCTCAATCTTACTTTACAGAAGAGCAGGGACAGAGGTGGTCTTATAATACTGAAATGTAGGGATCCTCTACCTGCTGAGAACTTCAAAGGTCCATGCTGAAAGTATCCCTGGAGAATATGTAGGCAGCTATGAAGGACCTGAGAGACCACAAGTCATCTTCAATGGCAAACAACCTGGTCAGGATGTAGGGTTGTGTCTTAATCAGCTTCTCTCTTCTTAATGTAGAGAAGATGGACAAATCAGGCCTGTATGGAGAGCTGTTCCCGGGTGCCAATGGTTGATATACCATTTTAACTTGTGAAATTGTCACATTAAGTAGGGGAAGCCTCCATCTCATGGGACCCTTGGAAGCAACTGTTAGGACAAAGTGGTTGCCAAGGCAGTGACCTCATTCAGATCCTGAAGGAAGTGACCTCACATCACTTCCTCGGTGATGGAAATTGGCATCCAGGAAGCCAGGCACACAGAGCCAGTCCCAGTCCCACTCCCAGTGGTGTCACTAGTTTTGAATTACCAAGGACAGAGTCAGCCTATCTTGGTACCTACAGATGTGAGAATGGCCATATGCCAGGAAAGCTCTGAAGAGGGGGCTTGTATGAGAAAACAGATAGTGGCTCACCACTGGCTTCTGACAAGTCTCAGTGAAGAAACCCTGCTTTGGTACTTTTAATTACCTATTGTTCTGTTGCTCTGAATGTCAGGAAGTTTTTTGCCTCAGGCCACCCCTTTGGGAAGCCTGAAGAAAAGAGTTTTCAAATGGAAATGAATGGGCATCATCTGTGGCTCCTTGCTTAATTGCTTTGGAAAGGGATGTGTCTGAATCAGCCTCTTGGCCCTGTGTGAGGCTATGGCTTAGATTCTTAGCACCTGATGGATCTAAAGAAGCATCCCACGTTTGCATCCAAACCCAAAAGAGCCAAAAGAGCAGTCATTGTGGATGAAGTCTCTCACCTTCCTCTGTAAGGTTCCTGACGTCCATCTATGAGAATAGGGATCCTTTGTGTCAAATGAGTTCTTCAAAGCCCTGCAGAGACTAGATCATACGTTCATAGGTTTCTCATGACTCCAATTAACATAAAGAATCTAAACCCCACATTCATTAGGCCTCAAAATGGAGAATCAGAGCTGTATTAAGGGCAGGCCTCTTTGATCACTCCTGGTTCACTAGAAGGGTTTCCCAGCCACATTGACTTTAGGCAAATGTGGGCAAGGGACCTTATTTTGGATACTGTCCTTGGCTGTGCCCCTCATGAAAAACTACAGCCTGAGATTATGATGAGTGTCGATATGAAAGAAGATGAGGGCCATGTGGAAGTGTTTTGGTTTTAATTGTGGTCATTTTTGTGGCTGTTGGAAAAGATGATGGGTCCACCTGGTCTTGAACACTGGTGTGATTCCCCTTAGAGACTGAGTTTTGGAATGGACCTCAAATAAGTATTGCCATGTATTGTGTTGGGATTTTAGGATGCCACACATGAGAGTTGCCCTTGGAAACTGAGATCTAGGCCCAGGGTGGCTTTCCACAGAGCACTGGGAATCTCAGGAAGAATATCACATAATTTTATTCTTAAAGAATTGGCAGCCATAGTTGCAAGTCAAAACACACATGGACCACACATTGTAGACCTCAAACGCCTGGCTTTATGTGACCTTTTTGCCTGTCTTTGGGAAGCCTTGCCTGTTAGAATTCTCCAGAATTTTCAATGAAATGAGCTTCCTCTCCATTTAATGGTTCCTGAATGAATTGAAACCCACAGTGCCTCCAACTTCATCCTTGAAAAATGTCTGATAATTACCATGAAATTTTTGAAATTCCCATGACCACTTTGCACTGTAGAATCTTTGGATGTTCTATTGATGATCACGAGTATACCAGACAGTGCCTGTTTGATTGGGTTTCAGGAAAATGGTGTAGAACAGAGATGGCAGTAATTTGGACCCTGCTGAGTAGTCGGCCTAGAGAAGTGGTGTGAAGGTGTGTGTTAAAACTTTTGTGGTTGGGTGATGTGGATCTGCCATTGGCTTTCAAATGGTTTGTGACTGACATGGTGCAGCCCCCAGACCCTTGTATGTAAAGGTATGTTGTTATATGGAGAGGTTTCAGTGCAATGTTTAGAATCAGATTGCTATTGTGAAGGGGGCAAGCTATGTGGGATAGAAGCCTGGTTGGTGCATTCTCCCGCAGACCCTTACCCATCACATGTGACAGAACTCCCTCCAGTACTGTGTCCCAGTTGAACTCTTCGTATTTCATGAAGCAAATACCAAACTCCCAGTGCAGCTGCAAGAAACACCACAAAATTGGAGGATGAGCAAATGGCTTCCAAACTGGAAGACACTTAGCACTCAGTGACAACAGTTTACCTACAAAGAGAGAATTCAGCACTGCTGCCTCATGTCCTTTGGAAAATAAGAAACCATGTCCTCCAGGTCACATACATGCAGACCCAGCTTGATGGTCTCACTACAAAGGGAGCTAAAGCTCCTGACAACAACATATATTTCAAGTGCCCAACCTCAGAGGCAGTTTCTCAAAAAGTCTTTAGTCTAGCAGAGCTCCATGTTTGTGGAGTTTTACCCTCTCCCTTACATTTGAAAACTCCTCTACCACCTCCAAGGTTGTGAACTCCTGAGCATTTTCCATTCGTGATGGGTATTCACAGATTTTCTAACTCTTCTCCTCTAATTGTGTCTTACTTGGGGTGAAGGTAATGTCAAGGCATTGTTCTGGATGAGAGTGGGAAGATTTTTGGGTAGCACATATTTGCATACACATTGGATTCTTTCTCCAATTTTCCATTTGAAATACTGAATCCCTGACTGTAAGGGGTAGAAGGAATTCTCCTTCAAAGAATAGTCTGACACTTACAAGAAACAGCCCCCAGGGAGACATCCTGTCTGGGAGACATCCTGTAGTCATCTGTGTTCCTGAGACATCCTGTGGCCATCTGTCTTCCTGAAATATCCTGAGGTTATCTCACCTTGTGAAGACATCCAGGAACTGCTGATAAGAGAGCTTTCAAATCTCCAGCATATAAATTCCTCTGTGTGAACAATAAAAGTTTGCAGCTTGATCAGAACTTTTGTCTTGCTGTCATCTCTCGTGTCTCTTGTCCCTTCATTCCTCCCCACCTAGGTTTGCTACCCACTTTGATGTGTCCTGCAGGCCAGGACAACTGGCGCCCAACGACTTGGGCTCGAGCCTTTGACTGAGGGGGAACCCTGTCCTCCTGGAAGATTTGGACAAGTGGAGCTCGCGATTGCCTCAGCAGACACCACTGAGAGACAGATCCAGGAGGAGAGTGGGGATGACGCACAGTGAGTGACCCACCATGGGACAAGCAGTTTCGTCACATGATTTGTTTTTGTCAGGCCACAAGGAATCCTTAAATACATGGGGGGCACGTGTTAAGAAAAATGACTTAATATTTTTCTTTTCATACATCGAAGAATTTTTTCCATGGTTTCCCCTTGAAGGTACCATTGATGGTAAAAGATGGCTTAGAGTAGGAGACATTTTAAAAGATTATTATGAATCCTTTGGCCAGAAAAAGTGCCTGTTCCTACCTTTTCTTTCTGGAAATAAATTAGTGAAATTCTTAAAAGTTCACCCTTTGACAATGGTACCTTAATACTTGTCAGGATTGGGGAAGAGACTATGCAAAAGACCTCTCGTCCCTTCTCGGCATGCCCATCAGTTAGTATAG